>NC_091939.1:21279428-21594201 GCF_041260155.1 Ptychodera flava | reverse complement strand
AACTCTGCTTCAGTCTGTTGACCGTTTGATACACGCTTACGCTTGAGTAGGCAGAGATAATAGTCCTCGCCAATGAAAGTCTGAGTAAATGTTGATGTCTGGTCAGTTGCACCAATATCAAAAATGAAACACCCGAAATCATATTTTACGGAAAGGTGTTTGCAGTACACAAATAGTTTGCGGAAGTTAGTCTCAAAACCAGGACGATGACACTAAAGTTCTATTAGACCGGATTTACTGTAATTTCTTTTTGAAAAGCCTAGTGGAAATTCACGAGCATGACATATGTAGGAGCGGACTTTCTGCCAATCTTTCAGTGTAATGCTATTAGGAGTCGAGTTCGCCGATCTTCGAGTCCACGTACATCCACAATTGAAAACTTTACTGTCCCCCAGAGCAGTCATTTGATAAACTCCTTACACTTTGCTTTGTATTTGTATTGCACAATATAATCGCGGACGTTTGCAAACTGTCATAGAAACTTTTGTCAACTTTGACAGAGGCTAAATAAATAGAAACGTGACACGCATACAAAATACTCTACCCTTATTTGACTGCACGTGTCTGCAGTTTTACAGTGACTACCTTTTTTTTTTTTTTTATTTAGTCCATCATCCAACGGGCTAGCCCATTTACAGGATTAGGTACCCATAACCCACTACCCCAATGGAGCACTTAGGAGTAAAGTGCCTTGCTCAAGGGCACAACACCGAGCTAGAGTCGCGAATTCACCGTCCTCCGACAGTGAATCCGCTACTCTGGATCTACCGAGACTTGAACCGGGTCTCGAACGCACCATCCTCCGATAGTGAGTCCGTTACCCTAACAACTAGTCCACGGTGCCTCCGTTGAAACTGCTTCAGTCTGTTGACCGTTTGATACACGCTTACGCTTGAGTAGGCAGAGATAATAGTCCTCGCCAATGAAAGTCTGAGTAAATGTTGATGTCTGGTCGGTTGCACCAATATCAAAAATGAAACAACCGAAATCATATTTTACGGAAAGGTGTTTGCAGTACACAAATATTTTCAACAATTCATCGTTGATGATACAGTCCCCGCTTGTCCATTTTGTTACAATCTTTGGTGTCTAGGTAGTAGCTGTACGGTGGTCTAGGTAGCTGTGGAATGACATTGATGCAACGGGTGCATCAGGCCTGTGACTTGCATAATAAACGTTCAACAAAAATTGACCCATCTCTGCCGGTAATGACCATTGAAGGAACCTTTGATTACATCACACATAACGATGCCCTCACTGCCTCTAGTGTCATGGTGGCACATACTATACACATGGTTTGGTGGAGTTTTAGAAATGGTATGGGATCGGGTATGTTGTTGTAATCAGCCATTTCGGATCATATGATGAAACAAATTAATGTGCACAAGAATGCCGCCATATCACGTTTTTACTTAAGGATGTACGATCGGAAAAATATAAGCGTACTGCGCCGATTTCCACGCAGAAATGTATCCATAGTAACCACGCGCGCATAGTGACGTTCCGAACGTTTTTGCGTTGTACAAAATGTCGTCTGCAGGTAAAGGAAAATCACGCCGAGAAAATGTTCAGCGTGCTCTCAAAACACGCTGGAAGGTACGAGAATTCAGCAAAGAGATAAAAAAATGCAACATGACCGTAGCCTGTACAGCGTAAATCAGAAGTGTGACGTCTGGTTTGCTATTCGTGGTTATAATTCCAATGATAGTGTCGCTAGTAGACCTACCGGAGAATGGAAGAATGGCCGTCGCATTGTCGATTTGAGTGAACTAGCCGAAAATCTTGACACTTGTGGCAGTTGCGGGCTTGCCTTTACGATTGTCATCCACAGGCGCTCCTTAGCTGGGTAGTCTGCTAAGTAGATCGATTTTCGGATCGATCTATTGATCCCGTAGTCGATATGTCCGCCACTGCAACCTAAATGCTCACGTGATATTTAGGTTGCAGTGGCGGACATATCGACTACGGGATCAATAGATCGATCTGAAAATCGATCTACTTAGCAGACTACCCAGCTAAGGAGCGCCTGTGTTGTCATCGTGTATTGGAGAAACGCAAAGTTCACGGCCTCGGCTCCTGGCTCCACGTAGTGCATGTGTGTGACAACTTACTTAGCCTGCAGCGAAGTCAACCTAATCCCCACGATAAGCGTCACGGCAATAAATATTACGTGATTTTTTGTATGCTGTATTAATATATAGACTCTAAAAAGTAGAAGAACCTAAAAGTCTTTGCTTTGTTCTGTCATTTCCCTCTCATTAAAGTTTACAGGTAGGCTTGAATCATGACCATGCCTGGACAGGGCCACTGCAGGTTGCCACGGCAGGTCAGCAGCATTTAAAGAGCGCCCTCGTGCGACGAACCCGGGAGAGCATGGTTATCGCCAGAACCTGTAAATCTAGTTAGTTTTTGCAAAATTGTGAAAAATCGAGCTCGGTGACCTACTAAACAAAATGTGGTTTTGAAAAATTCACAAAAAGTGCTATTATTTGGCAAAGTTTGAGAAAATTGACATTAGTAGAAACTATCAATAATTAATAAATTACCCTCTCCATTCCTAAAATTTGGGGCATATTGTTGCAATTTTGGTTAAAAAATAAATATGATGACTTTTTAACTCGATTTAAGGTAAGTAAAATCTTCAAAGTAGCTTAGGTTTATAATTTCTTTATTGTTTTACAGTGTAAACGTGAAAAAATGCAATCATGATATAAATATGAAAATGATGACCTGTTTTATTGATTTTTAGTGACTTTGTGCAAAACCGCGAATTTTTAATGTCATTTTGTGAAAAAACAAGCGCGGTGACCCCATGTTTTTTTCCCAGTTTTGGACTATTCACATATGTAGGTATTCAAAAATCCCCATTTGAAAAAATTGACATTACTTTTACTTTTTCCGATCGTACATCCTTAAACAAAATCAGTCCATCGAAGGACAGTGACCTATGTTTATGTTTCAAAGACATAAAAAATTCACACCAAAATTGAAATCAAATGGCTGTCTATTGACCATATGGATAATAGCTCAAAATTAGTAGACATGCATATGTATGCCATAGTACAATGTACTTTATCTTTGTACAAAGTCTCAACAACATTGGATAAGGAATATTTGAATATGATTAAGCCTCGAAGACATCAAGAAATCCAAAAATGACCATCTGGCAGCGAATATTACAATAAGTGACAATCAGGCAACCATACTGGAACATGTCACGAAGTACATTGACATGTATATGTATGCCATAGTGCATGATCTTTGTACCACGTTTGGACAAAATCGGTGTAATGACCTTTGAATTAAGCATTCATAACTGCCGAATGCTATATTTGTAATTAGGGACATTTGACAGTAATCAAGCTTGGAGATATTTCCTGGTGGTCACTGTTGGTTTTCATATGCGTAGATATCTGTTCGGTAGATTTCATTTTCGAATGCTGCGTACGCTTACGGTACACTGCACTACACTACATGTACAGTACACGATGATTGGCAAAGCCCGATAGAAAGGGTGAACGTTCGCGTCTGACGTAAACACAAAATTGGTCAGTCTTCGCTCTATGGGCAATCACATACGAACATACACGATCCCTCACATTATCACAGATCACGGTTCGAGCGCCTAAATAACTATACCACTCTGGTCGGGAGTCGCCATATTGATTGAAGAAAGCGTGCGCAAAGGACTGTGGGATCGGCCGAAAATAATTCGAGCAAACACATATAATTAATTCGAGCAAACACATATAATTAATTCGAGCGAACACATATAATTAATTCGCTCAAACACATAATTAATTCGAGCGAACACACATAATTACTTCGACCAAAGACAAAATTAATTCAAGACACTAGTAGAAATTAATTCCAGCACGCATTAAATTAATTGCAGGACGTGAAAACATTTTGAACCAAAATCAATTGAAGGAATTAATATATTAAATCTAGACTACATAAAATTAATTCCGGCACATAGAAACATATAAATAATTTGAAATGTTAGCAAAATTAATTCTAGACTACATAACATTAATTACAGCAAAGATAAGCAGAAATAATTAATTGGAACACATAAAATTAATTCGGCATGACTACACAAAATTAATTAAAGCATATAAAAATTAATTAAAAGAAACATACAATGAATTCGAGGTGCTAGTAAATTAATTCCAGTCTACATAAAATTAATTCTAACATACTAAAATTAATAAAACATAATTTTGAATAGAACGGGCCCCCACAGCTATGCCTTTGTGCAAAGTTTAAACAAAAATGGTTCAGCAGTGTCTGAGAAACGGCCCCGGACGGACGGACGGACGCACGGACCGACGCACGGATGGACTTGACCCAATCCATAAATCCCCGCCGGACTTCGTCCGCGGGGACTAATTATTAGCAAACACGATCAATCAGACACTACGTATGTTGAAAATTGAATTTAAAATTAACCAATGTTTTTTTTATATACAAAACTGCTTATCATGTCACACTAAAAAAACTTCAATGATGATTAAATCTAATGTCAAGGTCATAAACCGTCACATGATGATTACATCGAAGTATACTATGATATCTGATTTTGTAGTTTCCCTGAAAGTATGGAATCACTACACATGGAAGTCTAGGGACAAAACTATGAACAATTTTTTCCACTATAAAAACTAGCAATATCTGTGCATTTATAGACTTTGGATAATTGATATAAGTGTACTTGATTAGAAAAAGGTGACGGCATATACACGTGCATATGTTTAAAGAAATTTGATTTTGGAATGCCACAGAAATGTTTATTCACTTTACATGGGCATCTACGACAAAACTATGAATAATTATTTTAAAATACTAAACTAAATAAAATGTGCTTGTATAAGTGTTTGCAATTTGACACACATGTACTCAGTTCGACTAGGGTATTTGAAAGTGCAAATGTGAACAACAAATATGATATCGGAATTTTACCCAAAAAAATCAATTCACTTCTCATGTTAGTATAGGGTACACTAGCAAACATTTCCCCCGACAAAACTTGCAATATCTGTGCATTTATGGGTAAATTTTGTTCAATAGAGAGTTGTAAGCTAGGCTGTAATAAGTTTCTCGACAAATCAATAATAGTGCTGTCTGTACAATTACGAGCAAAATTACAAAACAGCTGGCATACCTTTTGATTTTGAGTAGCCAATTTTACTCAAATTGTTGATTGAAATATTGATCGTGAAATGTGATCTTTTGTCATCAAATTTCTTCAATCCCTAAATCCGTGGGTGCGGATAATAAGCACGTGTATGCCATCCCCTTCATTCATTGGATAATAGAAAATAATGCAAACACTCTTGATGCTAGAGCTATGACACTCCCACGAACAGTGTATTTGCACTGCGTTGTTGTGCAGAGAAAGTATTGACACCCTTGTTTAGAATTGTACAGAAAAGAGTGCAAGATATACAGTACGCATTTCGAGTACCAACATAAACAGAGTATAACAAGAATTCTTTAGAATACAGGTACCGTTCTGATTTTCAGGTGAGTTTCTTTCTCGGTTTTCGGTGTACTTTCACGTTTTAAATGTAATTCAAAAAAATTCACTACTACTCAATTTAGAGGAATACTCAGACAGGCGGCCTGTCGGAAGCAATCTTATCTTTTGATTTGTTTACATTCATGTCTGTAAATATAATTTTTCCTTTAGTTGTTCCAGTTAGCAGAGTTATTTTGTCAGATTTGTCCTCTAAGAACACTCTAAGTTGGAGGGGTGCGCGGGTGTCCAGGCAGGGTGTCTTGGTAGTTTGCTTAATGCAAATGAGTGCGTCAGTTTGCCTGTGATCAAAAATTCTGAAAGTGTTTTGGTCACATTGATAATAATCTATAAGATTATGGAGCTACTGGTACATTTTTTGCAACAAGTAAAATTGTTAATTACCAAGGTACCCGGGAAGCACCCGCAGTCGATTTTTCAAAGTCAAATACCAGGCTTAATGATATTATTCAAATCAAAGTTGAAAATACCAGGCCTAAATACGAATGTGGATTTCTTAATCACGTCTATCGACACTTTGAAACAATTTTGTCTTTTTGAGATTTAGTACAGAACTGGCTTGAAATTTTCTAGGTTAAATGATCCTATTTGTTATTCTAAAACATGTCGACGTCTGGATACATTGGAGAACAAGTCATCTTTTTACTACATTAGACTTACAGAAACATTTTCAAACATTAGGAAAGTTATTTTGAAGTCCATGAATGCATATGATCTGCGGCTCATACCAAAAATTCAACTGTCCAGGGTCACATAATTGTGTATTTATTTAAACTTGGAATGTTATCATAAAATATTTCATTTTTCTGACACACTTTCACTCCAGCAAACATTGCCTAATAGTTTAAATTTGTTCGATGTCGTCTTCAATATATACAATTGGTGTACTTGCAGTGTCACGCCGTTGTATAGTCCATTGTGCACATGCTTGGTATACGTAAATACGGTCATGATTTTTGCGTTTAAAATGAAAAAATACCGCAATGATACGATGTCGCTCACATTTGATCAGAATTGGTTCATACCAGTATGGGTACCAAAGATCGACAATAAATGTTGTTTCTATCTGTTCAGTGCAGGAAAATACTACGTTGGTGTTATGACAATTTTTGCACAGTACAACCAGAAAAACAACAAGAAATATTTAAACCAGAAAAACAGGAATGACAAAAGTAAATAAGGTCTGAAACTGTCGGTACTGGGGGTCAACTTTAGCAACATGCGTAGCAGAGGAATGTTTCAACACAGCTAGTCCCTCTTAATCTGAGCACACAGTAAGTGAGGCTACCCACAATTTTCCATGATCCGTACACACGGAGATCACACACTGAACTGAAGCAAAGTTCTTCTGTACACAGAACAACTCGGTCCATATTTAAAAATTCTTAGACCATAGTTCTGATAATCATAATTTTCTGATTTCTCACTGTGAATAATGAGAAGATCAACCCTTTTCCGCAGAGGAGATAGCAATTTTGTAATTTTGTCGACATAAATTTTTGACAGCCATACACAATATTTTCAAGGAAGCTAAGGGAATATGTAGCATCTGTGTTGGCAAAAGAAAGGGTATTGATTTTTTTGAATGTTTGTAACGAAGGAAATTAACATGTCTGACAGGTGGTATGATGAGACCATCTTAGTTGCTGATAACTTTACCTTGACAAGTGTACAATTTTTAGCACCTGCAAACGTCGACTTCTTATTCAATTTACTCCTGAATTTGAAACAATAATTAATATAAGTATTATATAGAAATAATAACGCGAATAATAATAGGTTCAATTTCCGTGAAATTTTCATTATAAGGGTATTTTGGGTCGAAAAGACCAAATATGATATCGATTTCACTGCCCCATGTTTCCATGGTAACCATTTTAGGGGTTGAAAATTTCAGTTTTTCTAATATCCCATGAAAAGTTACTTTGATTTTATATGAAAATTATCGAGTGGGGGAGTTCGGGTCAGAGAACACAAAAACCAGAATTATTTTAATGTTTCGAGTTGCCATGGTAACTATTTTGGGATTGAAAATGTTACTTTTTCCCTAATTCCTATTAAAGAAAGATGATTGATGTAAATATTTGATCATAAGGTTTTTCTGGTTTGCACACCTAAAAATATCACACTCATTTTAATGTGAGATGTTTCCATGGCAACCATTCAGAAGTAAAAATTACCAGTTTTTTAAAGATTTCACCTAAAATCCAGTAATCAACAGAATGTGTAATATCAAAGTGATATTTTGGGTTAGAAAGACCAAATATCCAGTGTAAAAATCCAGTAATCAACAGAAATATTATACCAAAGGGTTATTTTGGGTTAGAAAGACAAAATATGATATCAATTTTTACTGCCCTGTGTTTCCATAGTAAGCTATTTGCATTTTAAAATTTCAATTTTTTTCCCAAATTCCATTAAAAGTAATCCCAGTTAATATGCAAATGCTCTCCTTAGTGTATTTATCACAGCATGAACTCCATGTTCATTTTTGTTTTATGTTGCCTGGTAACCATTTTGAACCACAGTTTTTTTTAAACCATAGACCCTCGAGAGGATCTATGTTAAAACATAATTCACTGTTTTTTATTTATTTAATGGATTTCTAAGTAACAACTAAGAAATTTGTTCTATTACAATAATGATTGTAATTTCTTTGCCTTCATTCTAGGATGAATAGTAAACATAATGTATATTGGGGCCATTCTGGTCAAAATTATATTTTCCGTTAATTTTAGTGTGTTAGAATTAATTTTATATAGACCAGAAATAATTTTTGAAGTATTTTTTATTTTGTTAATGCAGTCATCCCAAATAGTCTAAGTGTTATATAGTACAGTACTAACTCATTATGCATCGAATTATGTTTATGCCTTCAAATTAATTTTATGTGCTTAAAATAATTCTACTAGTATCTCAATTAATTTTATGAACCCAATTCCCCTTATCACCCAGTGTACCATTATTTATCACAAGCAGTTACAGTAGCGCACAGTTTTTTTA
The DNA here is from genome assembly GCF_041260155.1 of Ptychodera flava. Classification (NCBI taxonomy): domain Eukaryota; kingdom Metazoa; phylum Hemichordata; class Enteropneusta; family Ptychoderidae; genus Ptychodera; species Ptychodera flava. The sequence continues at coordinate 21,585,659 of NC_091939.1, read as the reverse complement.
TTTAAAACATAATTCACTGGTGCTTATTTATTTTATATATTATAATAAACAACGTATTAATATTCATGTTATAATAATTTATTTTGATTTCTTTGCCTCATTTCAGGAAGAATAATGAAGACAAATTATTGCTGATTTTTTAATTAAAGTAAAATTATGACCATGTAGTGGAGAATTATTTTTTGTGTGACCTGGCCTGGCCATAAACTTTATGATTAGCTAGATCTCCCCTTTCCATGGTAGCAACGGCTAAATTTGAACATGGTGCCTGTATACCTTTAAACATTTTTTTAAACCCAGCAGGCCAAGACAGGGGGAAATATTACAAGTTAAATGTTTCATGTTTAATACTGCCCAGGGCTCGAAATTAACTTTTTTCCCTGGTAGTCCACTTGGGCTACCATTTTCTGAAGTTGGTAGCCCAGTGGCAGTGGATTGTAGCCCATGCATATTTAGATCAGGGGTATTTTTTTCGTTAACCAGACAAAAAAAAGGCTATTTTTCAAGATTCTGCCTATGAAGTGAATTTCTAGTCTTTTGATGTGTATACTTGCACACCTTTGATACCCAAGGAAACAGGTATAATGGACGACAGTGGGACTCCAAAGTTTTGTGACCCATTAACAACCCGTTCAACCCTCAGAGTTGTATGCAAATTTTAAAAGTCGCCATGACAACCTGACAACAACATGGCCTTTTCAGCACTAAGACATAGTGTAGCAGGGCTACAAATAGGCCATGGCCCTTCTGTCAGGAGGAGGCATAATTTCTGTGTCATTGTGATTGATACATTATTATCAAAATGCTACGAGAATGCGTTTTTATTGGCCATAGTTTCCTGTGTCTGTCATTCAAGTATGCCAGTTCAGATATTGAAACTTTGTTGCAAAGTTCCACCGCACGGCCGGTTGTCTTCGTAATTTCCAGAACAACATTATGGCAAATTTTGTGCCCAGCCTGGTTTGACTGCATTTATCTAGCTCGTCCCAAAGTGACGGACGCATCTTTCAACCTTTAAGCTTGGTGAAAAACGCATTTATTGATTCGCCAAAGGCCTGTGGATTCGCATATTTTTGCACAAGTGCTACATGGACATAGGAAAAATTTCGACTCACCCTAGCCCTCTCGATTGTTGAATAAAACCATGGTCCATGAGTTCTCGAAAACTGTAGTGTAGCATTCCAAAGTCTTTCACCCTGTTTTTTTCAAAGTTTGGAGAAGGGCGGCATTTCCATCTGAATGATTGAACGACGTGAAACGCAAATTCTATCGCATATCTTCCGGCAATATGTACAGTACCGTCAGTAGAAATACTGTATACGCTGCAGTGCTGAGTTACGTAAGCTTATAAGCTTATACTCCACAAAATGGCTACAGGCGGCGTGAACTTTCTGAAAGGATTTCCTAAACGTCCTTCTTGGTACCTGAGACACTCACATGTGATATCCTGAAAAGTATTCTCTGCAGTAATTCCAGTTTCTCTCAACATTCCAACGACACGTTAGCGCGAGATCGGAGACGTTCTAATGTCACGCCACGCACTCCCAATAGCGCATGCTCTGGGATTCGCGTTTCGTCTCTGAAGGGGGCGCGCGTGTTCCGACAGAGAAGAACGCGAATCGCAGGTTCTCTGCCAGATTACACTGCCAGGGCGAAACATGCGAAATGCAGAAAAATGTTTATTGTGCAATGCCAAAATGACGCTTACGAAGTAAGTCTGAATAAGTTTTAAATTATACAACAGAATGAATCCATTGTACATTGGTACATTGATACGTTTATGAAAGAATTAGTACAGGATACGTTATGTTAGAGTTGGGGTGGGGGTGCGGAATATTCGTTCGGTGGTCGCAGCATAGCACTGCAGAGAGAGAGAGAGAGAGAGAGAGAGAGAGAGAGAGAGAGAGAGAGATTGTTAATTTATATCGGAAATCTTTTCATAGTCGTGACTTTTGATGGAAGAAAACTAAAAACAAAAATTAAATTGAACCGATGGAACGTGTATCCGTAAAGTTCGCACAAAAGTTAAAAGTCTAGGCCTGCTGGTATCGCGTAAACTGCTTAGTGTCACTTTTCCGACAAGCATTTAATTACCCCTTGGCTTAATGATATCCCCCTCTCTCCGTACAGTATAATGCATAATTCTGCGCTGCACGTAAAACAATTGGAAGTCACCCCTATTGACAAAATTAAAATATACAACACTTCTTTTTCAGAATTCCTACACAGCTTCAATGAACTGTTATTAGATTTCTATATAATACTTATAGCCCCTAAACTTGTAATAATAATAATAATAATAATAATAATAATAATAATAATAATAACAAGGCAGTATTGCTGAAGGCAATGAGTACTTGGGCCGTGATAGAGTAATTTTGAGGACAATATATACTACTATTCAAATATGGTCTTGAATTTCCTCCTGTCAATTAGGCATTTGATTAACTGGTTATTAAACGAAGCAATGGCATGACAACAGCAAAATATGGCTAGCAACTTTTGTGGAGTTTGAGGCAGGGGTTCTTTATTTATAGTGGAAATTGCTTAAGTCCTAAAAATATTCAAATTACAGCAAATTTCTTTTGTTCTCGATGGTAGATGTCTAATATTTAGATGGGCATATTTAGATTTCTACCCTATAGTTATCCCTATACACCAAAAATCGGACATCCAGCTCTATTGGCTTGCTCAGAATGAGATATGTGCATAATTAATGAGGTACAATATGTGGTGTCATAAGGTGTCCCATCATACCAAATATGAAGGGTGTAGCACTTGTAGTTACTGAGTTGTGGACAAATATATATATTGAGGTCAAAGGTCATTGAGGTCATGTGATATTTTGTCAAAATAATTGTATTGCTAAGTTATTCCTATATACCAAAAATCAGACCTCTAGCTCTATTGGCTCGCTCAAATTAGATATGCGCATAATTAATGAGGTACAATATGTGGTGTCATAAGGTGTCTTATCATACCAAATATGAAGGATGTAGCACTTGTGGTTACTGAGTTGTGGGCAAATATATATATATTTGAGGTCAAAGGTCATTGAGGTCACGTCACATTTTGTCATAATAATTGTATTGCTAAGTTATTCCTATATACCAAAAATCAGACCTCTAGCTCTATTGGCTCGCTCAAAATAAGATATGCGCATAATTAATGAGGTACAATATGTGGCGTCATAAGGTGTCCCATCATACCAAATATGAAAGGTTTAGCACTTGTGGTTACTGAGTTATGGACAATAATGTATATTTGAGGTCAAAGGTCACCAAGGTCACATAATATTTTGTCAAAATGTCTGAGATATCTGCGTGAACCGATGGACTCACTGATGGACTCACGGACGGATATGACCCAATCTATAAGCCCCCTGGACTTTATCCGTGGGGACAAAAAACTGTGTCAATGCATCCTTTAGGCAATATGAATACGATGAGAAACTAAATTTTTATTTTTCTTGGCCTTATACATGGGAGTCTATGGAGAACTGCCTTATACATGGGAGTCTATGGAGGTGTAAACTAAAAAGTCCTCTAACATGGCCAAATTCGATCGCATTGTGAAACAAATCGACGTGCATCTGTATGGGGTTGGGTACTATTCTTGTGCAAAGTTTGAAAGAAATTGACCAGGGCATGTCTGAGATATCTGCGTGAACGGACGGACGGACGGACTGACATGACCAAACCTTTAACTCCCCCAGGACTTCGTCCGTGGGCACTAAAAACAACGCAACAGTTATTACAGCTACACCGGCGGTAGGTTCATATCCAGAGCCCCGTACGGTCTGCCGCCGTCGCTTGAAAACCTTACCTAGATGAAATTTTGTCTATAGGCTGAAATTTCGCCGAAGTTTGACAAAATTGCATCGATTTTTCAGGTTCATATCCGACATTTTTGAGTTTTGAGTGCAGACAGAAATAAGTTTTGAGGCAACATGGCTGCGACCCCATGTTGACCCCTAGCCCTGCGTACGATGCTATGTGCTACAGCTAACACACAGCATCGTACGCAGGGCTAAAAGTAGCGAGAGTTGCCGACATCGACGGTTATTTACGAGAAGTGAATAAAAGACTGTCATTTTTGGAAGCGATCGAGTAGCTGAGGTAGGCTGGGATGCGACTTGGGCCCAAGAACGCTGAATTTCGGCAGTAATTTGGCTTTTACGTCAAGTCCCAAAATGGATTTGAAGTCACCGAACCTACGTACGGGTCTTTGCAGGGCTGTGGTGAGCGGGGCGATTAGCTGTAGCGGAACACACAGCATCGTACGTAGGGCTAGTTGACCCCAAGTGAAAATGTGTTCGCAATCAAATCTTCCTATATTTTTTTCAGAATTTTCGACAAAATCATTGCTTCTTAAATCTTTTGTAAAATATAAAATACTAAAATAAAAATGCGATGTGCCATGTCTCCAGATTTCTAAAATATCGTTCGTTGACCGTTCGACGGAATACTCATTTCACAAACTTGTGACGCAGTTGAAATTCAATACTGACCGCCAAATAATCTTAATGAGACGACATCATTCTATACATCCTCCAATATCCAACCATTCGCGTTAGAGTTCAGCTCGCTTAGAGTATCATAACATTCTTCGGCCTTACGATCGACCCTAATCTCTCCCATTCAGGAAATAAATACACAAGCTACCTTGACAAAATTCGTGCACCATCGAGGACCAAACGCACTACAAATCTGTCTTGACGTCATCATCTCCTTACATGGTAATCGGCATACCGTATTTTTTAGCAAAGGAGACACAGAATACGTCGGAGTATTCAGTTTCAAAACGTATTACATTTGTGTGATGTTGTCAAAAAAAGGTAATGTTACTGCAGTGGTATAAATTACAAAACACAAAAGTTCAAATCAGTTTATATTGACTGGCTTTACCCAACATTTCATATTGTTTCTTATGCCAGATTTGACCACGTGCTTACTGGCGACCCCTTTACATGCAAATTTTGTGTCAAATGGTGTGTTCTGCTGGAAAAACAAACGTACGATTTCTATATGAAAGAGGCGAAATTTGCCCTCAAAACTCGAAACCAGCCTTACGGGGTGTACCTAGCTATTTTGAACGAGCTTCTCGAATCTGCAGCTCTATTTCGAAATGATGGTGTGGTTTTCTCAGCTCAAGGATAAGTGTTCTCCATCGCTGTGGGCATTACTATTCTCAACTGGGGGTACAGTTTCCAGTCGTAATGTTTTTCATTGTGTCCGGGATATAAAACCTTTCTTTTTCACACTTAATACTTTGATTAACACTAGTCCACATCTTGTCCAGCGATTAAACATGTTTCAAGTTTAAATGTTAAATTCTGGTCTCGAGCCCTCTTGTTCGACCAAACTGAAATTACCCCTCCCACTTTGGCTCGTCCAGTGGGTGTAGCAAGGGTCGTGCCATCGCCTAGGAAACGGAGGGTGCATTAATTGTTGCATTTCGATGCACATTTTGATTATATTCAGAAGATTTTGTGGCAAAAACTCAGATAGAGAAGCATTAATATTCACATCTCACTTATTCAAGACTGGCTGAGAGCAGCACTTCCATTCAGTTAACATCATTACGCCATTATTATGCCAAGAAAGATGAAGCCAAGACATTTTGCCCTCCCTGGTCTCAGCCAGAAATGGTTATACCTTACAGAGTTTTTTCCCACGGAATGAAAACAAATGTACTTGGGCTGAGGCCCAAGTACAATAATAATAGTAATATTTTATTGCTTGCTTGTAAATATAGGATTTACATCACATTTGTGGCAATAAAAGTGTGATACAAAAATAAGTTCAAATTTTTTTCTTCAATAAAGATAAAGTATTACAGTATAATAATAGTAGCTAATAATAAATATAACTAGGTATTTCTTTGTTTATATAAAGTAAAATATAATCTACAAGTTGTTCATTAAAAGATAACTCTTTTTTTGTTAGTAGAGAAATAAGCTGATTTTCAGTTGTATCGTTTCGGAAATTGATTTTACGGAAAAAATTCTTTCTTTGGACTTTGTACTTCTAACAGACTCATAAAATGTGTGTTTCATCTTCAATACTGTTGGTGTTACACTGATTGCGGTATCTTTCATTAATTGGGGCTTTAGGAACAGTGTGTCTCCCTTTTTCAATTGCTAGATCATGATTAATCCGTGGCACAATTCGGCCAACCAATAAACCAATTTGCATTTTACAAAAAAGAAGATCGAAATGGATCTAATTTTCAATTTTCAAATGGTTTTATCATCTTGATTATTAACTTTTACTTGATTATAACTTTTGGCCTACTCCTAAATTTAAAATCTTTGGGCTGAGATTGAAATATAGGAAACAGGTGTATACTGCTGTGAGGATGGCACTTTACGGCCATTCAAATTTCCCTCTGACAAACTCTATTTCCCACAATTCGTATTTCCGTTTTTTCAATTTCCAATATACCAAATGTCCGATTTTTCCATTTCATTTTGGGCGTGGCAGCTGATAGTATCTATCTTTGGCCTAGGAATGCATCAAATTGTGACAGTTATTTGCGCGGGTAACTCGTTCGGGAACTCGTTCAATGGATCGAGTAACGAACATACACCGAACAATAGTGTTGCGGCCGCCGGAAAGGAAAGTCCGATATAATCAGTTTGACCTGACCTGCTGAAGTTTTGCGCGCTTCCCGTCAACGTCGCAAACTGGAACATTGTGTAAAATTGTGACAGTCATCAGCCCAATCAGAGCGCGGCATCCACATTTAATTTTATCTGATCAATTTATTCAGCTGTCAATCTTTGAACGCAATGATGTTCTCCTCATAATGATCTAAGTAACCAATCATAGTTTTAATCCGTATGCCGGCTCACTCTATAAATTGCACCCGTCCAACCCGATCCAAATCTTGACATCATGTTTGAGACATCGTCTAACAGTTCATTCAGAGATACCACTTGCCCTGGGCAAAACATTTTGGAGATGAACACCTATTTCGCGGTGACTTCTTCCTTTATCACCCATTTCTTGAATTTCCTGTGGCTGAACGCACCAAATTCATTGCCTAAAGTGCACCCGCACTCTACCAACCAAAGAACAGCTTTTTTTCCTTGTCTTCCGGTATGTGAGACGATGTTAGGGATTGGCCAGTTTGTTCAGCCTCGCGCGCTCTGTACGTACGTGTGTAATACCAGTACACACACTCCAAAGTTTACAAAGCCGTCTGAGATAGCGTTCTACATTTGCACTATAAATCGGAAGAAAAAATGCGGTCACTACTCTGACAATTTGTAGCTGTGGAAACGCAGCTATTGTTGGCGGGGTATAGCGTGCGCCGCTATGCGGGTCATCAAAAGGCGGGGTTGACCTTTGATGACCTTTTGATGACCTGCATAGCCACGCACCCTACCCTGCCAACAGATAGCTGCACAGCTAGACAATTTGATGTCCCAGTGAAGAATGTAAGATGTATAATAATAAGATTATCACGAAAATACCGCAAAGGATGCACTATGACATCGGCGCCGTGCATCACCCTCCGCTTCGCGTCGAGCGATACGCTGCGCCAATGTCCTCGCGGTATTTACATAATAACCTCATATTAGTAAAGTTACGCGCCGAAAGGCGCGCCGAAAAATGAAACTGAATGATGAAATCCATGGCTAGCACGATGCACACTAGGCAAGTATGAGCCCGTGTCGAAATTTAAAACACACTGACCCCCAATTAGGCATTTCAAAACTACCCCATCACCACAGTGAAAAACAGGGTGACCCCCATGCACCGGCCTCCAAGGCCGAAGAAATTGACCAGTCCCGTCATTCCCGCTAATTTTTAAAAGTATCTTGTGCCAATCATCGTAACCAAGCCCCGCCCTAGTACATTTGGTCACACTGAGATAAATGTTACACCTTAATTCCAATTCGATACAGTTACTTCCGCCATAGTATGAAAAGATACTTGGCCACGCCCCAAATGATATGGGAAAATCGGACATTTGGTATATTGGAAATTGAAAAAACGGAAATACGAATTGTGGGAAATAGAGTTTGTCAGAGGGAAATTTGAATGGCCGTAAAGTGCCATCCTCACAGCAGTATACACCTGTTTACTATATTTCAATCTCAGCCCAAAGATTTTAAATTTAGAAATAGGCCTAAAAGTTATAATCAAGATGATAAAACCATATGAAAATTGGAAATGAGCTCCATTTCGATTTTCTTTTTCGAAAACGCAAATTGGTTTATTGGTTGGCCGAATTGTGCTACGGATTTTCACTGTACATATACCTACAGTATTTGACAGGGCCAAGGAAATGCTCTATGGGATGACCGGGAATAGGCCTAGATCTCTTGCGTGGATCGCTCCGGATCACTCTTGTTACTACCAAGAGTATCTGCAATATTTTGGTCAAGAGCACCAGCCTGAGGGCATGTGTTGTTAACTTTATTACACCGAAAATTTGAAATCATCACAAAATCCAGTACTTGTACTGTGCGTATGTGCGTTACCAATGGCGTTCGGACGGCTTGCCGCAAGAGAGCAATAGCAATTCAAACCACGTTATATCACTTTTTTTTTGAATGTCACGTCGCGGAGTTTCACCCAATCACGAGATCAGTACTGTAGTTGCAGTGTAATAATATATTATAGCTTTGTCAATACCAGTGAATTTTGTGACTTCATACCCTCAGATAATTACAGATAATGTATCCAATTATCCATCATTGCTACCAAAGATGTTTTCTACATCTTCAAAGTCAGTGACATCTCAAAAACTATAAAATAATAGCATTAATATATTCCCTTCCTCCCACAATGGACTCATTAAGCAAACTTTGCACTCCATAATGTACTCGGCTCAGCCTCGTACATTATGTTGTGCAAATTTTGCTGTCGTCCATTATAGGCTGGGAGGGGTACATTATTACTTAAATAGACATCCGCTATATTGTTTTAAAAAATTAATAAATGACAATACAAACCATCCATTCACATTAGGCTTATCTTTTCAATTTTGCCACAAAGTTGTCACCGTAAAAAAAAAATCTGTAAGTAGTTACGTTGCGGCAGGAAGGACAGCTCAAAACTGGTGTCACACTTTATTCAAAAACAGCTCTGAAATGTAATATATGCGTAATAAATTCTATAGGAGTCGGCATGCCGTCGCAATGAACGGAATGTAAATTGCTGTGTCTACTATGGGTTACTATTTGTGATTAAGCTATGTAGGAACTAATGTCGGCTCCTCGCCCGCACCATGAGTTGTAATGGATACCGCTTATGGTCACATTCATGATGGAAAATATGTTGGCCAAATGTGTGCTACCCTTACACTACCCTAGACTACATTGTGCCGGACAGGAAAAAAATGTCCGCTACCCTCCGCTACCTTGTCTCCTATGGGCTACCCATTTTGACTCCTCCAAACATGTCAATCTTTTTGTGAAATGTCTAAAACTTGTCGGCTACCCGTCCGCTACCCTCCGCTACCTTGTGTTCTATGCTACCGATTTTGAGCACATTCTGGATGGGAAAGTGTCCGCTACCCTCGCTACCTTGTGTTCAATGCGCTACCGATTTTGAGCATATTCTGGATGGGAAAAATGTCCGCTACCCATCCGCTATCTTGTCTCCTATGAGCTACCAATTTTGACTCCTGAAAATGATCTTTTTTGTCAAAATAACGTCTAAAACTTGTCGCCTATCCGTCGCTACCCTCCGCTACCTAGTCTCCTATGGGCTACCGATTTTGACTCCTCCAAACAATCTTTTAGTGAAAATAATGTCTAAAACTTGTCGGCTACCCGTTCGCTACCACCGATACCTGATGTTCTATGTGCTACCGATTTGAGCATATTCTGGATGGGAAAAAATGTCCGCTACCTCATAATGGTTAAAAAAATCTGACGTGACAATGTAATTCCATTCTTTTAAAAATTTGGGAAAAGTTGTGAAAAATTCGAAAAAAAAGGAACAAACATTCCACACTTGTACTGATTTTAAATCTCCGGTTTAACCAAAAGCATCCCTTTATTTCATGCGTACGCGTCGTAACCGTGAATGATTCATGTAATTACAAATTCACCATTAGTTTCACTGGATTTTTTAGACAATTTAAAACTAAGTACTCATTTATAAAAAAGTTCCGGGTTTCCATAATCTGACGTGTATGATTAAGGAAAAAGTCCGGTTTTTCTATACCATAATATAATCGTTAAACTTGTACCAGCGCACTAATACATTAAGGTTTGAAATCTATGAATTTCAAGATTAATTGGTTACAGCTAATCCAGATACTGCTCGCTACGTAGCGGAGATCTCGGTGGAGAAAAAGACAGGGCCCGAATCATGCATTGTATAGCGCAATGGGCTTTGAAATATCTCCTAATTACCAATATTCTTTACACACTTTGAGCCTACATAAATCTTAAGTTTTCACATATGAGCACATTATACTTATCAAATTTTCAGCACGTCAAAATATATAATATGCAGATGAACATTAAAGGTGCTATTATGTTCAATTTATTCGACTTTGATATATACCGTAACCTAATTCGGTAAATTCATTATAGATGTAAATGAGCTAATAATCAGGATGTCGTACTATGCAACCTATCAGCATAAGTAGACTTAAGTATCATAAATAAAATAGTTGAGATCCTGTCAAAATAAGTTCGATTAATATTGATGTTAAGCCTAATTCTAGAAATTTCTTCAATAATGAGATAATTATCAGAATGTGGTGCTAATTAAACTTAAAACATTACTAAACCTTTGTATCATCAATAGCTTTCAGAGGTTTTATCAAAATTGGTGCACGCAATATTGTTATATTGAAATTCATTGAATATGCAAGTGACCTTGTAGTCAAAATGCCGTGCTAATCAAATTTACAGCATAACGTTACCTAAGTATGGCCAATGAATAATTGAGATTCGATCAAAAAAATCCCACTTTGTATTGATACACAACAAAACGTTTTGAATAAGCAGCATGCTTTTTTCATCATTTTCAAACCTTTCCTTCAAGAAGATTGTTTTTAATTTAACTGAAAAGACATTCTAGTTATAAAAATATAGGGAAAATTTATACTTGGCAGCATCTTAATAAGCGATTTGACAGAGTATGCTATAGTCTCTAATGCACGCTAAAAGGGATATTATATACTAGTTTAATTGAAAAATGCATTCAATATTCAAATGAGCTAATAATCGGAATCTCATGCCAATAAGACTTCCAGTATATCTAAACCTAAGTATAATCAAAGGTTTTTGAGAAAGCCGCTCAATCTCGATGAATTAATTGTAGATATAAAATTCGAAAAAGGTTTAGGATAGAGGGTTATAAATAAGGCAGATCGGTTTACCCAAAACACACACCTTCATCATAGCTAAATCTAAGTATGATCAATGGTTTGAGAGATCCGGCAATCTCGGTATATTTATATGTTGATATATCGGCCTGATTAAATAAATTTGAAAAAAAAAAACCGTTTAGGGTGGGAAGGTTATAAGTAATGCTGCAGATCAGTTTACCGGAAACACACATTTTTTTTTTGACCCAATTAGTCTCCTTTATATTTTATAAATTGATTTAAAATATATAATTCAGATATTCTAGGCTTCCGTGAACTTTGCAATGGATGAAACCTCTGGTGGTGTGCATAGAAAGAAAAACTACAGGGTTCTCGTTGGATTTGCGACTCTGTTATTGGTCACCGCTCTTGCAGGCGTTGGTTATGTGGTGTACAAGTACGGTATATTATCATACAGCCAAGGAACCTCCAATGACAAGGGTATGTAAGACCAAAATTTAATCCGCTTTCGCGAATAATGTTTGCAAAATCTTATTGCATAATACAATTCCATCGACATAGCCTTGTGACTACGATACTGGCTCTGAAAACAGAATGTCCAATCACTTGCCAACAGCTAATTTATGACGTTCAAACTCTGTTCAATCGTGTTTACCTTACTTACCTGACTTATATTCACCATTTATAACAAGCTTATTCATTTCACTTTATTTACTAAAGGTTCCAGTCTGGTTGAGAGTGAATTTTCAACCGAAAACCCAAATGACAATTCAACGAAGCCGGCAATGGGAACGCTACCGACCACGGCTGTTGAACGCTCTACTGCTGCGCCCTATGTAGACCCTTTGACTTATATAACTGGTATGTCTTCAACTTATTTGAAATTCCCATGAAATGGCAATGGTAGCCTACTAGTAATTAGCAAACACATTACCCAGACTTTGCATTCAATAGTGTGTCAAAACTTTTCATCGTGTCATCTTGATTGAAACCTTTCGATTGACGATTTGCATTTTATTTCACTTGAGTGACAGTCGCTATAATATTTTCGGTATTTTAGTCTTACAACTATTTTTCTTCTTATTTTTTCTGAAGTATAGTGTTATAAAAATTACAAGCCTCACGAATACAACAACTTACTTTCAATATGCATTATTTATTATGAGAAATGTGTTCTAGTCAGGGCTTAAATTGAGTTGTTATCAATGCAATTGGGTACTGCGTATACGTAAAGACTGTGTTCCCTTATAATGTATTTCCGCATACTTTTGAGTAGAACAATAAGCATTTATTTCCAAACATGTCGATAATAATGGGAAGTACGTAAAAAGTTGCAGTTATTGAATTTTAATGTAACTTCTGTTTATACATAATGAATACGTTTTATTCTTAGATTTCTTCATTCGGCATTTGTGACAAATTAAATGAAAATTAAAGTCTTTCGTTTTCATCGGTGGATTACTTTACGACTTGTATCATGTGTTCTGACGTAGGTACGACAAGTCGGTTGACCTGGGGTCAATGGTCTTCATGTGAAGTCACCTGTGGAGGTAGCAGCGAGACTCGCTCGAGGGAATGTTTTTCAACAAGGCCATCTGACAACAAGACGTGTACCGGCCAACCGCTTCACTACCGTGCGAGTTCAGAGTGGGACTGCCCAGGTCAGTGAAAAGTACAACACATGCAAAAAAGTGCTGATGCTGTGAACCATTTGTGTCCCGGCGAATATTGTTGTTAGGCTAAATAATTTATCATCTGAGAGGTCAGTAACTGGTCAAGTAAAAACGTAGGTGAGATTGTGAAGGTATTTAATCCACGATCTTGATGCGGAAAATAATTAAGTACTACGTACACCTCGTTTTGATCACGCGGGCGGCGTGGTTCTAGGCATCTTGCGAGCTCGATGATGTCATCAGTATCAGTTTCTCGGTCATAGAATTTGTAAAAACCTCACGCAGAATTTCAACTCGATCAAGTAATATTTGTATGTCACTGCAGCAGCACAAATCTGGCTTGTTCCTTCACTGAACAATAATTCACAATAAGTGTACAGGAATAATGTGTAATTTCGAAGGTAAAAATGATCAAAAGTAATAATTACTCGGGCTTTCAAATTTTCAGATTGTACGAAAACTTGCAACTATGGACAACTTGACCCTTCCTGTTTGTTCTGTACCTGCAAGAACAGCAACATCACGGGAACAGTTTCTGGGATTTCTGGGCGCAGAATTAAAAATGCTGTCATTTCCAGAGCAGAGTTTCCGCTGACAGCAGTCGCTGTAACCGACCAAAATGGGTATTTTGTGGTCAGGGGAGCATGCACTGAGGAGACAACCTTGATCGTAATCAAGGAGACATACAAAGCTGCCAACCTTTTTGTTTCCTCACCAGAAACACCTGAAACTGTTCACATCGACATCATTTTAGAAAATTTTCGTAAGTATCAAATATTTCTCCAAATACTTCAATATTCCGTTTAAGTTCCCACACATAAACTCTGGTGATAAGCGAATATTTGATGATGTAATATGCTTGTTCCTTCATTTTGTTTTGGCAAAAGATCGCTAGGTAGCTATTTGCTTAGATGTGATTTTCCGACGAACGTTAACCATTTTTGAAAAAATTTGTACATTGGAAATCTTCTGTGCCAAACAAATGCATGTAAATTCTGTGATACAGTCAAGTATGGACGATAATTGTCACTTTTTGATATGTCCGAATAACAGATAGACTGTTTGCAAGATATTTACATATACCACGATTGGAACTAATTTTGGATAATTGGATCTTCATATTTTCCAATTTTCAACAATGTTAAGTGCCCTATAGCTGAATGTTGCAATTATATAAATGTAACCCCGGTTACGATTGTAAGTCATGTGATTAGGTCTGCTGCGTGTTGTTTGAGTGTGATGACACATGTGTGGAATTTCATTGATAGCGTCTTCACCCACAATGCATTGCAATGCTCTACTGATTTTCACTGCTTGAAGACAGTACTTTGGTGTGGACGTACGTTTAGGAATTATTATCCGTTTTACTACCAAGAAAAAATTCCAAGACAACGTGGTTGGTCTTTTACATGACTGTGCTTACAGGTATGTGTATTTGAATACTTTGGTATTGAAAGCAATGAACTTTTAAAAGTCTCAAAGTGTGAGACACACCCCTCAAGTTGAAACGTGGAAGGACCATGTGTTTTCCCAATTAACGTGGAAAAGTTTCTATGTTGCTATTCTGTAGTTAGTGTAATTCCAATAGTGATTTAGAAAGTAGTGAAGTTTTATTTAACATGTTGAAATTTGGGTTTTCTGATTCTGAAGGAATTTTTCTGTGATTTTTAGTTCTTTGTTTCAATGGGATTTTTGTACAGTGTATTTGCTATCATGTTGACTTAGTCTCATCCTGAATGAGATTGTGTAAACAGAAGGAAACGCTTACATAATTGCCGTTGGTCTTTTACATGACTGTGCTTACAGAGGAGATCCAGTTAATGAATTACTGGTAGACTGTGTGTGTTCCTATTGTGTGGCCTGAGTGGAGAGCCAAGGAGTGCCGGAATTGTTCGAGTCAATCATCAACTCGATTATTGCTACCAGGGTTGGAATAACAAATCCCCAGGGAGGATCGTCTGGAAGGACTCTGTGTGTGTAACGTAGTTTCCTATTGGATAGACTGTCATCGTCATAGCAACAGGACGGACATTGACCTACAACTCAAGAAGAAACCATTGTACAACTATCGGACATTAGCTAAGTGAATGAACCTAGACAACAGCCATTTTAGAATTATCTGGAACTTTATTATGGTGGATGAACTTCAGATTTTGCGCCTGGAAATTATTTTCCAGTCATACTGCTATTAGTTTTAATCATTGTAGACCAGTGTTTTTATTCTTTTATTATTATTATCATTAGTAGTAGAGATTTTAGCTGTAGTGAAATAAACCTTAATATAAACTGCAACGCAAATTGTACGATAATCATTCTTTCCTGGTTTGTTGATTGTGTGATATGAACTTGGGTCGGGTTTAATTGACTGGCTAAATTTAATTGTCAGTTTAATTACCCGGTTACAAAATTGGGGGCTCGTCCGGGTTGGTGATATTGGATTGAATGAGTAATTTATCGTACAGTTAATGTTGCAGTAGTGTTTTTAACAGTTAAGAGTATAGATTACAAAAGACCACCCCGTTGATATCAGTATTGCACTGCATTGTTTGTTTTGTTTTGTTGTTGACGAAAAATGGATGAGCTTGAGAGAAAAGCAGTTGAAGTATATGATAAGAATGGTATTGATCTTAGACATGGATTAGTTTTCATGGTTTCCCATGCAACCATTAATGATGTGAGTGATTAATTAACCTTAATTATTTGAGATAAATATTCTTCGTACTCTTCCGAAAATCTAATCGCAGAAATATAACAAATGATACTAGTTATTATGAACACGATTGGAACGAATGTGGGATAACTGGATCTTTATATTTTTCAAATCTCTCAAAGGTGTTAGGTGACCTATAACTGAATGTTGTGATATTACCAATTACTCATAAAACAAGTGTGTAACTTAAAAAGAAAACAGATAACGTTAACATTTGCAGTTTATAACTTCACTTTCCAATTATCTAAAACTAATTTCATCCATGTGTATGTAACGCCTCTGCAAATTCTTCCAATTATGCCAATGAAATACAAGACACGCGGTCGAATGAATAACACACACCTGTCTCTTTCAGTGCCACCGATAATCGATGAACATTCTGAGCCGAAAATACGACTTGTTGGACAAGATGTCAAACTCTGTTGTCATGCATACGGAACCCCAGAACCAAGTTATTATGAATGGTACATTTTTGAGATAAAACTCAACCTTTATCAACTTCTACACAAGTGATTTAACGTCATACATTTGTAAATAACTGCAAAACATCTGTGAAATGTTTATAAATTATCTATGATAATATTTCTTGATTTCCGCATTTTACAATTGTTTCTCAAGAACAGATGGGCAGAAAACCAAAGTTAAGCGGTCATTTCGCGACGAAATGAGCAGGACGACAATTTGAAATGCAATGCTCCGTGTGACACAGTGGAATTGGTAAGCATTCCACTCTGAAGCCTTCTCGTGACATTTGCCGTAGACGAGAAGCCATGCAAATATTCATCTCTCAAATAAATGAGCACATTTTAAAAGGACTTTAAACTTTAATCGCAAAAGTACCCCATCAGCCTCTTGAGAAACGTAGGATGACTTTGCAGCTACATTTCTCCACAATTATCTGTCGTATATAGCTCAATGACATAATACATTTGTACTTACCAGGTTCAAAGATGGCGACATCATCGATGACCTTCAAAGTTCAAATACCACCTTACTTCTGACAAATCTTACAATGGAGGATGCCGGGACATATAAATGCAGAGCAAACAGTGATGCCGGAGCCATCTATTCATTACCCGCAAAGTTGACTATTGTTGGTTAGTTTACTGTATACTCTATTTTAAAGAGGGCAAATATCATGTTTTTCAAATTTGCTATACGTGTTTAATACTTCATTTGATAATTATCGATTATAGCGAATAACGTACTGCCATGGCAACATAGACCTATAGCAAAAATCAGCACATTTGACAGGGGCTGCCGATGTACTATTCTCAAATTTTTTAACCCATCAGGACATTCGCTTAATTGGTATGCGAACTAAGTAAATACACTTCAAACTGTCTTGTGTATATAAACCCATCTTACCTTACAAACGTCGGTGTTCTACAGCTTATGCGTATACTCTTATAGCCTTTGCAAGTCTCTCCATAAAAATGTCCCTATTACCAGGAAACTTTAGTTTCGATGGTTGATAGATTAAGGCTAAGTATAAAAATTCCTAAAGTAAACTATAAGGGAAAAGTTAAACTCTTTCATTTCAAGGGTCAATCCGAAACCAACTTATCACTTATTTTTAACACTTCGTTCATTGAGCGCTTTACTTTTGTACACAATAATAGAAACAATGGTGTAAGTCACAAACTTAAAGCAAATACAATGAATCTTCATGTTTGCCAGTCGTGATTGTATCCAAGGCATTCTTTTGGCTTTACAAAGAACATAAACACTGAAACCTGCCACAAACAAATATTCTTTTCATTTTAAGGTATGTTCATAATAATTGATATTTTGTACCAATGTTTAGATACATTTTAACAGCCATTTTCTTTTTTTTTTGCCTCTAGATGGAGCAACAAACAACTCATGCCCATCCGAGCCACTTCTGCATTATATTCGTTTACCTGAAGAGTGTATTAGTGACGATGGGACTAACCTGCAAAATGTCGGCAAATGTGCTCAGTCAAAGTGTGCTGGTAATTTTGATGACCTCGACGAGAAATGTTCTGACATTCAAGAGTTTTGCTGCAATCCGTCCAGTACCGAAGTGATGGAACTAACATGTGACTCGTTTAATATAAGCATGCTTGTTGTCACCAGGTGCTCATGCCGCACTTGTGTGACTCCAAAAGTGCGTGTAAGGGGGCATGCTGTTGCAGTTGATAACGGCGAGCCCCTTGCATATGGTAGTGTATATGTTCTCGGTGAGCGTGTTGATCGTACATCTAAAGATGGTGGCTTTAGTTTTGAAATTTCTAAGGGAGTCAGACATCTTGCAGTCACATTTGTTGATAGGAAAAACACGTTTGTGGAGACCACAAAAGTGCTGCCAATTGGGCAGGGAAGTAGCGTGTATCACCAAGTGTATCTGCAAAGACGAGCATTGCCAGTCATGGTAAATGCCAGTGAAGCGTCGACTATCCTGCTCGGCAACTCATCAGAACCATCGGTAGAGATAGAAATTCCACCAAATGCTTTCCTTACGGAAGATGAACAACTGTACTCTGGAAACGTGTCTGCCTCTGTGACATTCGTTGACCCTGCTGACCCGGATGCACAAGACATAATGCAGAGTGACTTCACAACTGTTGACAAAGCAATGGATGTTGTTATTCCAGTAGATGGACCACTGGATGATATTACAGAGACTGATGAGAATGGTGAACTGCGTACACGTCTGTGGATATTGAATGATGACAAAGGGGACTGGGAAGACGGTGGCAGTTTCAAACTGGTCGAGGACCAGCGTAGAAAGAGGTCTTCAGGTGTTTTTATAATCGGGACGATTGTCATACCAGCCCAGAGGCGTACCATTTTCCGTTCATTTGGTTGCAACATCGATGCCAGACAGTTGAACACCAGGATCTGCTATCTGAAAGTGCGGGTGTATGCCGATGAAGCTATGACAGAGATATTGCCAAATGCAAAAGTCACTGCCGTATCGAAGGCAAGAGACCGTCGCTTTGCAGACTTTCAAGAAATGGTGACTGATGCAAGTGGTTCTGTTTGTCTTGAGACATACTGCAATCGAGATGAGACACGTTATTCTGTTCATGTAAAGACTGAACACAATGGACAATCATTACATCCTATTCATCCCCGTGATGTCTCAGCAAAGAAACACCCTGGTGTCTGGCCAGATGATGTTCTCCAAAGCGTTACTCTACCTGACGCACATGACCATGGATTGTATATGGCAATGAAAGCCATCACGCCTCACATGTCTTATAAAGATGCCAACTTTGATGATGACTACCTGGATGTTGGTTATGAAAGGATTGAAAGGGATAATTTTGGCCCATTCTATTGGCAGTGGTGGCAATACGAAAGAGCAAAAGAAAAATGTGAAGCAGCTACTATTAGTGAAAACCACGTCATTTTTGTAAAGAAATCTCCAAAGCTGAAGACTTCAACACTGGAAACACACAATACCGTTGAGAATGATTACGAAAGTCCCCGAATGCCCCTCTCCTGGTATCCTTATGAACTAGACAACAAAATGTCCTGTTTTATTAAGATTCTTGTAGATGGTGGCCCTTCTGTTGGTCGTTTTCGTGTAACTAGTTATGGAGGAGATGTAGCACAGGTGAAAGAGCAGATGTTTGGTCACCGCACTGATGACTCAAAGCCTGACCCTCTACATAATCCTTTATCTACTAAAACAGCAGCATGCATTGAATTCAAATGCAGTGGTCCAATACGTCAGGGATCCCCTTTTGAAGGTGACGTTGGTGAAGAATTTGGAGATGACCGTACTGTTGTTATTGTCAATCCAGCTTGGCCTTCTCGGTGCCAACTGAAGCTAGGAGATAGTGGCATTAATAAAGATCTCTTGGAGCATCTGACAGATGTTAATCTCATTGACGAAGTACAGACTCACAGAGAAAGTGGAGTCTTTCGGTTCAAAGTACCCCTTGACATTATTCGTGGACCATCGACTGGTATATACATTGGATCTGGTTCTGATGAAAGTGCAAGACAAAATGCCGAAGGGAATTGTTTCAGTGGTAGCAACTTTTTATTTGATACCGATGATCCGGAGACTGGCTGGGCTTTACAGTATGACTGTCAAAACTATGTCGATGATGACTCTGTTTCCGAATATGAAACAGAGGACTATGACCTCGATGATCCCTCCAATTATGAGAAACCACGCACACCCTATTCCTGGTACAGAAATGAAGGTGAAGAAAAGACTGTCTGTTTCATGAAGATTGGTGTACAAGACCCACAACAGAGGCAACACGAGTTTGTAGTTTCCAGTTATAGCGGTGGACATGAAAACATAGGCTATGATTTACTAGGTTACAGAATCAAGAATTCATCATTGGAAGAGAATTCTGAGCCGAACAATGATACAGCTGCATGCATAGAATTCAGATGTGATGAATCAGTGTCCGGAAACCTTGCCAACTTTATTGAATCATACAATCACTGTTTA
The DNA here is from genome assembly GCF_041260155.1 of Ptychodera flava. Taxonomy (NCBI): domain Eukaryota; kingdom Metazoa; phylum Hemichordata; class Enteropneusta; family Ptychoderidae; genus Ptychodera; species Ptychodera flava. The sequence continues at coordinate 21,565,531 of NC_091939.1, read as the reverse complement.
TTAACTTCCCACTTATCGAGATGTCGACAACAACTTCTACGATATGTCGCATTTGGTATACAAATCATTACTGGTGGTGGTGGTGGTGGCGGTATGATCTCCCAAACTTGTGCGATTTGAGTGACGAAGTTCGAGATGAATGGTATGACAAATGGCACAATTTAGATGGACTGCACGAGAGATTCCAGGAAACATATTACCAAACAGAGACAAGCGTAAGGGTGAAAATCTGGTCTTTTGGGGGTTTGCAAAACTGCACAACTCCCTACAATCAAGGTATTTACATCGGACGAGGTGCAGGGCGGCAAGCTTACGATCAAGGTCTTGAGAAATGCATCGCAGGTGAAGATGTCATTGCCTACTACAATTGTCAATAGAATCAGAGTTAACCAACGACGCAATTGCTCCCATGTATCATACACCAACAACAAGGACACCTAAACAAAACAAAATACAACGATATCAATGTCCTTTTAAAATCACAATCGTTAGTTTTTAAGCTTGTCAAAAATCTGACAGAGTATTGGAATGCCATTAATGTTTAGAAAGAAACACTTTTTAGTTTGTGATTTTTATAGTCATGACCGTATTTTCATGTAATAATAAGGCTGCAGAAGCATATTTTTATCGTGTAGCACTTATGTTGTTCTAATAGACGGCATTATTTCACAGCTAGAAGTAAGTTTCCGATTTATACGACTCCCCATTATTGTGTAAGTTTATGTTAACATCACTATTCGTAAATGAAACGTTTTTGTTGTATTGGACACTTGTTGTCCGTTTTCACGATCGATATCTTAGATTCTACTTTTCTGATTCACGTACTTTAAACATAAGTCATAATCACAAATTTAGCAACATTTACATCACTTTTTGCATGTTGCGTTTTTAGAGGAATCGTTGTCCGCGTGGGTGTTGAGGCAATGTCGCATTTCGAATTTCCGAAGCATCTATTTCCTTCACCATTGTTAATTACCTTCAACATACACGCTGTTACATATGGTTAAATGAACAGCGATGAGCCTTTTCCATGGAACGCTCTCAGATGTCTATGTCCATGAATTACTCTATTGTGTACATCTGCAATAAACATCATCAAGATATATAGGAGATTGGGAGTCATGTATAAATTTCATTTGTAACTTTTCCGTTGCTATAACAAGTTCGTATTTTTCTCCAATAAACTTCATTTGTATAAACCTTGAATCTATGTTGATAAAGCCAAACATAAAGTTGGACACCATTTTAGCACGTAGCACACTGTTTTAACCATCTTCTGAGACTGTTTATGTTTCACAATATTCTGTCATTTGCGACATGAGTCATATGGAAGTTAAGTGTACATCTCTACGAGTGTACAAGAGTCTGTTGTTCAGATACCATGTTCGAGTGAAAACTTAGACTTTCTGTCCGAGACCTTTCGATGGATCCTATCTATTGCTATTTCATCATAATTGTCGCATATATGACATATTCATGTCGGTCTTTTAATTTTTACAAGTGGACTTTGTATGAACCTGAGCTCTGAGTCAAATCTGTTTAAAACAATTGCTCATAAAGCGTTATATTCATTCAATCATTCATTCTTGCAATTTGTAAGTTTTGTAGCATGAATTTTACATGACAACAAAAATGACAATTTTGGAGCAAGAAAAAACGCTAATAGCTAATTGAGTCTGTTTTTCTGGGTTAGGGCTAAGGATTAGGGTTAAGGGGAAAGGTAAGGGGTAAGGTTAGGCTTGGTTCAATCTTGCATTTCATACTTAAGGTTTATAGGTCAGTGACGGCTATGATAGTTAACAAACATTTACACCATTTCGTAGTCTTGTAACAGTCATTATGTCTTATTGGTTTTATAAACCAGTCTGGTATCTCGATGTGATCATCTTTACAGCAAGCGGTAAATTGTTCGATAACTTTGCACCAGAGTAAGAATCACAAAACTGACCTTAAGCGGTGTGCACTATAGGCAAAGGTAGATTCACATCAGTTTGAATTTGGTATCATAACAGTGATGTACCGTCTTATGATAATCATCCAAAGAGACAGGACTATTCTGGTGCTTTAAATCGCAAAAATACACACCAAAGTACTTTGCTGAAGTTTAAATACATCTAGTACTCCTAAAGGTGAAGAGGACTCCTGAAACCCAGAGAATGTAATTGCTCTCATGCAGTTTTCAGTTACATGAAAAGGATTTAAGTACGACGAAAACGTACTACCCCAGACTTCAGACCATATGTTAGCTTTAGGTAAGATGAAACTTTACATAATAAGACCAATTTATTTTGTTACATAACTTCTCATTCTAAAAAAGCATTCCAGCTGTTTCCTTGTACATTTATTTACTTCAATAATGTGTTTACGCTAGTGCATTTAAATTTAATCAGATAACTATATTTTCGTATAATTATAAAAAAACACAAGAGATGACAGATGTAACATTCACTTCAAACATATGATTCCTCTTCTTACACATCTGATTAACATAAATTGTAATTCATATATAGGAGTAATAATCAAGACTTACTTATTTCATTTACGTCGATATTTCATTAGCATATGTAAGGAGTTTTCGTTGTTTGTTTTCATTATTACGCTTGGGTGTTCAACTTTGCGGTCATTGACAAGTGTATCCAATGTATTTTATGTAACCGGTTCTAATTTTTTTACTAATAACTATCGAGAAATAAAATGACCGTTAGATTTAACGATCTGCATTTTGCTAGTGCGTTTCAGCAGTGTGAGTGAAAAACAAGGACAACATGGAGCACTACTAGTATCTTTCAGGACAGGTATGATTTCTGTCTGCTTACTTGAGTAACACAGCCCATTGACTATTTCTTTGGAAAAAATGGCAAATTAGGTTGATTTGTTTCTCTGAACCAGAGACATTTCATTGTGCACTTACGATACACATCGTTCAAATTTAATTTAGTAAGATGCTCACCACACTACCTTCAGAAAGGTTTACGACTTTACCTGTATGGATGGTTACAACAAAAATGACATTCTTTTCTACGCTTTTGGGGAAGGAATAAGCAAGATAGAGTGATATATTAATACTTCAGATATTCGGGACAACTCATGGAAAGCCAATCTTCAAGTGTTACTTCAAAAATTATAAAACAGGGCCACAGCTGTTTTCAGCTGTTATAAGCTGTTTTCGAAAATTTCGATTCTAATCGAGTGTGTTTCACTGATACAGTTTGGCGTATTCTTATACAGATAAATGAGTGAATGCGTGACCCTTTGACTGCAGCAAACAAGGTAGAACGCCCCTCGGGGACTCAAATTTGGACTGTCAAACATTTACAATTCTTTTCTGATATACTACTTGTGGGGTTCATTTTAAAGCTCTTGGTGTAAGAGAACGTTCCAACATCTTAGTTTTTCGAAATTCGAAAATTGTATTTTTCTCCATGGAGTTAACACAGGAATGGCGGCCATTTTGAATGGTATATCGGTAAATCTTGAATTATTGTTTCCCTGGTACCAAAAATTGCACGCTGCCCCCCGATTATTGACTCTAGAATTGACCCTGAATTAATTCCTTTTTGACGTCACAATTTCTCAGTTGTTGGATGAACACAAACAGCCATGTGTAGGTTCACTGAGGGGCAGACAATTTGATATTCGGGGTACAGGCTTGAAAGATTGGCTCTGGAGCATCATGTTGTTCTCCCCGCTTCACCTGGAATAATTTTTCTTCAACTTTGTTAATTCTGGCATCTTTTTTCACTTCCCCTCTTGGATGAATCTTTTCGCTTTCCCTTGCGCATGTGTGCGCTGAAATGCCAATATTCGCAAAACTGACCGGGGACAGAAATTTAAAGCAGCACAAGTTTATATGGAATAATAGTTAAACAGCATATGCTTTGGGAAGCTGATGACTTAGAATCACAAACTAAAAAATACCAGTGCAATGTGGTTATAAAAAGACTTGTCAAGGATAAAAGCAGCACATTCAGCAGCATTACTTGTCCTTAACTGTAACTCGACCAGTCCCATGATCTTTGCAACAAAACCACTTTCGTAACTCAAAAGAGTAGAATGTGGTTAAATCTGAGCAAGCTGGATACTAGGATTGCATTACTATATTGTGAGTCTGTGTTATAGCGCCCTCTACCGGTACTTTTACATGCCAGACTATCTCCTGCACTCAATGTGACTGCAGGATATCACATTCCGTGAGATGTGACAGAGAAGCGACTAGTCAAAAAAAGAAATTCATCCACAAGATTATGTAATAAGATTCAATGCAAATTTCTATATTTAAAAGTTGGTACTATTCCATTGCCTTGCAAAATAATTCAATTGATGAGATCATAACGGTAAATGGTAAACATACATCCTTTGGTGGTTGAAACACACAATGGCCTACTGAAGAACAGAGTGATATAAGTATGAAAAATTTCTCTCCAGAGTCCTTGGCATTTGGCACGTGGTGAGAGGCGATACTTTGTAATTATGGTTTAATGACAAAATATATTGTATAATCTGGACAAAAGAAGGAAAAAGCTGTGACTGTGGGGAGATCCATTGAACAACGTAAATATAAAGCAAAGTATTATCTGTTTTAATAATTCCAAACATAAGCTGTTGTAGCTTCATTTTGTACACACATGACACACGTACACTAGGAATGAAGCTCAATCTGATGCTGTTTCCTGAAGAAGTGTATTTGTCTGTATGTAATTTCTTATACAGCTCAAATGATTATGACCCACCTAAATGGAGAATGTTTATACAATGCAAAATAATGCCCTGATATATATCCTTTGCAAAATTAACCAGGCCAGGCTACTGAAATATGTTTACATAAAAAATTGTTTACATCAACGTTTAAAATCATATGTAATTAAGACACACATAGAAGTAGTAAAGTAAAAATATTTATTGCTCATATGTCCACATAATGATATTAAAATGAGTAAAACCATACTAAAATATTATTGAAAAAAGTAAATTGTTTAGTTTGCTTTTTTTTTTATTTCATCACTGGACTCACAACAAGCCAGGAAAAGATAAATTTAAGGTATTTATAAACAAATAGGTTTCTTGCAATCAGTGTCACCATGATAGCTGTAACAAGTGATTTCCCGAGAGTGAGTTCCGTGTTGATTGAATCTCATGGGAGTTCAATGCAGTATTGCATATGATTATCAGTGAACTGGTTTGAAAATAGTTCAAACTGTGTCACAACCACAACGGAGACGTTTACTGTACCTCTTTGATCACTGATTTACATACGTGTACACATCATCATACAATTATTCTTTTTCAAAACCTTTGTCATCTCTCCATTTGTTCAAATACACAAATAATTTGACAATTACATAGCCTGATGGCTTTTCTATCTGCTTTAACCATGATGCTAAAATTATTCTTGGATGGACGACGATAGTTCCAACGACCCCCTCCCTTTACAATGAGTGTCCACATTTAATGAACAAAGTCCTATCCTCTCAATATTGCATACATGACCTCAAAAAGTAGCGCCATATTGCTGTCGGGGGAAATGTACATGATGTCGAAAACGATATTCTGATCAGTCATTTGAGAGTGACTGTCGGTTATTTCATACCACTGACAAACTATCCATTTCAATTACTGTATTTGACGGTTCAGACAACAGATGTACCAATAAGAGCTCAAAGTGAGTGCTCTGTGATCAAAAATTGATATGTCAAGTGAGCGAATACACAGCAACAATTTCTGAACTTGTTGTTCTACTGAACATCACTGAAAGATAATAATGACAACTTTGAATATTCCTAGTTACTGTAAATGTCAGTTGGACTGTGCCACATTGGTAATGGCAACTCATCCCAAGGAAGATGTCCAGGATTGTAGTTAGTACTGCTTCTTCATATATTATCATACGGGACAGCCAGTTTGATGTTGTAGTTGTAGCCCTCTGGTTCATCATAATTTGACTGACAGATTGAAGGCAGGGAACTTGTGACTTCATCCAGGAGGAAGTTGTAAACCCGGAGGTCACCTCTCTGTCTGAAATACATGTTCAACGAAAACCGTTATGTTTTGACACAATTTCAACATTTTTTAACATATTGCCAATGACACTGTTATTATATCAATACTTGCATGGTAAAATGAAAATCACAGGGAAATATACCTTATTTGCAATTATTGACGGCTAGGTGTGCTATTCTTTACTGTGTACTGACCATTATAAAAGAAGCCAAAAATCCCTATCATCAGAGACGTAATATGGGTTTGTTAAAATACTGCACTGAAGCCTGAATGTCATACAGCCAACATTATGGGACGGCAAAGCGCCCTCAGTGGTGTTCTACTGTGATAGACAATCATGCTATTACTCAAGCACGACTCAAAAGTTAGCAATGTGATGCCAAATTACAGCATGTGGGGCATTGGGTTTTAAAACTGCATACTGTGTACACTGAAAACATTCCTCAACAGAATTATTTTAAGTCCACAGACTATAATTTTAACGTCAACAGCAAGTTCAATTATCAAAAGTACTCTGTTTACAGAAGACACAGTGGAAGTTTCACAGGTCAAAAGCCAAATACAGGCTATATTATACCATGAACAGTGGAGTTCACTGTCTATGGATATAGTCAATATTTTATATAAGTGTAACCATCAACTGAACATATCACAATTTCTCCATAAAATTGACCTTGAATGAAAAACTTCCATGCATGCATGGCATTGACATTCAATATATTATTTATAATGACGTCCTACTGTACCAATACTTATTAGGGTCAGTGCCGCATATCAGCAAGGTGAAACGTTGACATTGACATTGTGTGGAGTTTATTGGGCAATATCATGGAATACTGACAAGACACACAACCTCTGGGTCAGAATCTAGAATTACTTGAGTACAAGGGAGACAAAGGTCATACAGTGGGTTTAATTGGATAATATTATTGATATTCATACAGCTTCATCAAACTTTTGAGTAACATTGATATCGGGTTAGAGACAGACTGACTAGACGCGACAGAGTTTACATCAAAGACTACTAAATAAAATATGTCGGGTCTTGAAAATGTCTGACTTAAAAACTAAAATTGGAAAGAGAAGAGGACGCCTCAGTCTAAAAGGTGAAGAATTATGGGATATACTAGCTTTCCTTCTCCTTCATTATTCAAAGAGGAGGTTTTAACTGTATCCAATATTGAGGTTTATCGGACAATCTTATGGATCAGAAAAGATGATGTCATCTGAATTATTGATACAATTCTGATATCAGATATGTTGACAACAATGGCTATCCTCTATGTTAGAGTATCATGTACATCTGAGGCGGCAAGGAGATATACTGCTTAAAGAGTGGTTTTATCTGATAAAAGAAGATCACGCAAATGAGCCTCTACCATAGGTTGGAATCCAAGTATAATGAATGGGCTAGTGTTCCCCTTCTTTCTATCTTCTCAATTGCGTGATTCTAAGGAAAAAGCTGTCAATCATAATATTTCATGATAACCTCTTATCTTATGAGACTCCTATTTCCACAGTAATATTCACCTCAAGGTAGGTTAGTGCACTGATGCCATAAAAGTATGTTTGGAGCACAGAAAAATGAACACTTATCAATTTGCAGTGGACTGTAACATACTCCCTCTACAGTGCATGTTATACAAAAAATCACTTTTGTTTACAGATTGATCTGCCAGCTGTTGATGAAAATGCTCAGTTGTGGCTAAGTAAGTAAAGCAGGAACAATTATTGACCTTTCTACCATCATTGACTACCATATTTTCATGGTAAATTTCTGCCCTAAAGGAAAAATACTCTTGCTGAGTCACAAATTTATTACAATTCAGATTTTCTCTAGAATAATGGAAATTCCTCCATATATAAATATTTAACTTTGAACAAAAATGACTGTATGATATCAATAATATATTTGCAGCAGTCAAACAGAGATAAGATGTCAGTGATAGGATTGTGGAGGGATTGTGCCATTTGATAACAATACGTAAATTGCAGTGGAGTACTAATTCTGACCGAAATTCACCACAGGCAAAATCATGGTATGATAACAGATTTGAATTGAATTCAGAGACTATCATTTTGTTGAAATGGAATAGCTACATTAAACAGTAACACTGGTGCACATCAGAAAAAATGTGCCCTGAAAAAAGGTTTTGCAATCAGGTTGAAGAAGAAAATGCTGATTGAATAGATTAAAGGGACAATAGCTGTAATGCTTGGGAGAATCATTTTTTCTCCACAAAGTAATACTGGCTTAATCTCTTCTGTGAAATATGTTGAAATGTCAAGTACCAGCATTGTGAAGACGGTGCAATCTGTACAATACTTAGAGGTTATTGCCCAATATCACCTGTTCCTATGTCGTATGAGCATGAGTGTCATTTGTGCTGTGTCAGACATGAGACAAAGTTGAGTGTCTGATGCAGCACAAATGACACGAATATTAAAGTGATTGTAAACATCGTATTAATTCTAGTCTGGTCTAAAATTCTTCCGGGATGATTAGACATGACATGGGACACCTAGGCAGTATTGACAGTTGAGTATTGGGTATTTAGTAATAATTTTGGAAGTAGAACAAGAAAAATGTTTTACTGATGTAGCAAAACTACACAATGTACGGAAAATACAGGAAAGATACGGTATAGTTTGTAGTGCATTATGTTTATTTATGTTTCATTGCTACATCACCTGTGAAATGTGATGATAATGGAAAATTCCAAAGATTTCACTCATATATATTCATTATGAGTAATGTTATTTAACATTAAGTTCATTCATTGTCAGAAATGTCTTGTCTAGGGTTCACTGCGATCTTTGAGAAGTCCTCTGCACTGATGGACAAACATGGTGTAGACTTTATTCTTAGGAAGATTTTTATCTTTATTGAAAATTTTTGAAAATGGTAGGTATGAATAATTGATCTCTGAGGTAACTTTTCTGAAACTGCCCTTGATTTCTGTGACAGCTACAAGTCTGTATGACTTTGTAATATTATAGACTTGGTAATATTATAGATTTTGAGGGTGATGTACTCAGAGTAGAATGTGCTTATCTTCAACCATCCATACTATTAGTTACAATTTCTTCACATAAGGTATTCTCTTCTCAACCTGGTTTGACGATATCGATTTAATAGTCTGTTTAACGTTGATGTCATGTTATATTTCATGTAATTGACTTGTACATAATAGCTGCCACCTTATGTATGTGACTACACATGCCTACCCGAGTTATTGAATTTATCAGTTGTGCTTTCTGGTGAGCTGTATATGCATGAGGTTCACCAAGATTCAGAATGTATCACTGCTAGTTTTAATCAATAATATTCTACTACTACAGATTAATATTTACGATTCACCTCCACGAGAATAAACTTCACATATTTCATCGTTTATTGGAGGGATTTCAGAAAGATAACCAGAACACAAAAGTGACACACTGAAGATATAAATAAGGTAATACTTATATACTACTTCATTGATAATTTCCCTAGTGTTGCGACCTTAAAAACCTCAACTAATATCACAATGAAATGGGAAAACTTTCAAACCTACACTGTCAAATATTTTGACACATTTTATATTTATGATAGTAGGTCATTGGGAAGGTCATTGCCCTGGTTTACATCCATTTTACTCTCCTTGAATCAAATGTTGACATTTTATAATAGTTAAAATATATACAGAAATAGTTTTACCTTTGCAGGAAATTTAAAATGAACAAAAATCTGTTCAATTTCTTGCCTATTCTGTCACAAGCAAACAATGTTGAGGCATAGTTAATGACTATATCGTTCAATTTGCATATTGCAATGAATATCTGAGGAAACTGGAGGTACCTTGAGGTTGGACAAATTTTGCAGATACAGCTCATGGACCTTTAATTCAATGCTACTGTGATAGTGATCTTTTCCGAAGGTCTTTAATTGTGGGGAAACTAATAATTCCTAGGATGTACCAGGTATACACAGGCAAGTTGCAATTTAACTGAAAAATCTGAGAGTGTAAACTGAGTGTGAGTTGTACAAATAGACATATTTACTGTGTATCTCAACATGCTTTGGGAAGTGGAACAAGAAACTGTAGTTGACATTAAAAAAAATAGTGAAAAAAATCATTGCAAGTTATTGCTACTGGCCCTCTAAAAGTCGGACGCTGAATTTTTGATCTTGGACGAATGTCTTACCTTGCATATGTTTCCCACAGTTACTCTTCATTCTGAGATCCCAAACACAAAGCCTTCCTTCAAATCCTCCACTGACAGCTTTCCAGTCGTCCATCTGAACGTCCGTGACAGAACCACCATGGACTTGTAAGGACATCACCGGCCACTCGCCACTCCTGAAGTCAAAGACACGGACTCTCTGTGGAGAGGGATAGGGATGCTTAGGTAAAGAACGATGTGAAAAACAGTAAGTTTGAATTATCCAATGATCAGCACAGGCTCATGAGTACTTCTGGATCAATGAATATACACATGTAACAGAAAAATGTCTTTTTATGGAAAAAGTGAAAGATCAACACTGCCTCCTAGTGGTAAATTATATCATTTCTCATATTATTTAAAGAAAAGGAAAACAATCGTTTGAGTAAGAAAATGGTAACACTGTCTGCTTATGTATTTTCCGCGTATTTCAGTTATACAGCATGTATGTTCTTTAATTTAAGGATATGTACACTTTCCCCTTTCTTCATTTTGCATCATTCGTTTTTTACCAGCGAGGACGCTGTTTTAAAAAGGTGGAAGAGTGTAACACCTTCCTCTTTCTTTCCCCTAATGATATAGGATGCTTTAAGTTGACTTGCAGTAATCGACTTCACCGACAATAATGATTGCAAGCAGACATAACTTCCTGTGATTCACTAAACATTCTAGGCAAATGTAGAGTAGGGTTGAGATGTGAAAGTGTAGTCTTCACACTTGTTTATATTCTTTAATAAAAATCTAAAGGGGTGCTAAAAACTCTTGTACCCGGATTCTCCAATAGTTGTTGCGCTTCTTAATTTACGGCAAGTGTGTTGAAGTACCCGTCTGAAGCTGACACATCAAGTTGTCGGTTGTAAAAGAACTTTATATTTTCATAACTAAATAGCAACGGTTCCTTTACTATTGTCTGTTTATAAATAAGTCAGGATTGGTTTTTGCCTCATTGATCAGGGATATCAATAATTCGTGACGGATGGAAAACATTTAGCACGTTCTCTAGAACAAAGCCGACAAATATCCCCAAGACGTTCCAGCAGGCCTAAACGGTAAAAAATGTGAGCTGTCATTCGCATCAACCAAACGTCCAAGGTAAACCCGCAACAGAGAGTAACAATAGAATACTATTGGAAAATTTCGCATTTCTTGACAAATTTAAGAGTGTACAAACATATATTAAAGTTGATATAACTTTTAAAATTTAGAGGGAGATATAACATACAAAGAAAAAAAACAAACGGAAATGGAAACTTCAAATGAAAGGAGCATTTTCAAACCTGCTGTCGTCTGGCATTTGTAAAGAATACAATGAATCGTATTACTGTCTTCAGTCAGAACAGAAAGCTGATAATCAGGGTAAGCAACCATCGCTCTGACGATTGTGATTCTATTTTTCTTTGAAAGTGTGGTGTTCGGGAAAGTGTGGGATCTTTGTACGAACACATCAATTTTAATCTCATTTATTCTGCGGCAAACTACAATTTTTTTCCATCTAGCCCATTAAAAAGGTTATGTCCTCTACTTCAAATTTAATCATGCATATGAGTTCTTTATTATTGACGTAAATGGTGCATACAGTATTATTATCAGAGAGCTCAAAGGCACCAATAACCGTCAGCTAGTCTGCAAATGCAGGCGGAAAAAAAACATTTTCAGGTGGCCACGTACTCTACCATAGATGATGGACCTGTATCGTTGACATGTGGATCATAGTTACTTGATAAAATAGTGGGTTTGGATTTTCCATCTCGATGGTATTGGTTTGTTTTTGTATTAGGAGTGGTATTCAGTATGAAAGTAGACGCTCACAAGACTCGAGTCCATTTCAGCTAGATATGTTTACTTAAAAGAGGCGAAGTCCACAGTTACCCTGCCAAAGATGAAGTTTCGAACATGCCCTAATACGCCTCGGTGTGTATCTTATATTTTATGACCGGGCGGGTTGGTTGTGTTGCGACAGAAGGGGGAGTGCATCCGCGAATTTCTTTTGAAACAAATTATCTAAAACCAATGACTAAGTTCTTAGTTATCGAGAATAAGCTTATTAAAATTACAAAAAACAGTGTAATGCTATTATATTTGCAACACTTCACATCCTATTGTGTTATAATCTTTATTTGACACCTGTGTAGGCACAGAGACAAGAAGTCAAAAGTAGCTCGTTCACAGGTATTCAAAACGTTTATACCGGCTGAGAGCTTAAATTCGATTTCCAGCCAAGTCTTACTTACTTTAGCTGCCTTGTTGGCTGATTTAAGCTGCCTTACCGGATTTATAGCTAAATTACCCTTTCTAGAAAAGTCTAGCTTTATAACAACATAATCATAATTACGCAGAAATTTAGGCCAGTTTTTGTCTAACATGCATACGTATTTTCACAACATTTGTGGAAAGGTTTCAAATAAGATGTAAATACGAGTGCCAAAAAACTACGTGTATTGGAAACGAAACAATTTTCTGCAATTTTACGCGAAACGTCATTGAGAAAAACAACCTCATTATCATAGTTGGTAGGCTGTAACATTGTGCAATGGACTTAATAATTGACAACAGACGTGGTCCTATCTTGCATTAAACATGAATTAACAATAAAGGGCAAAATTTTGAAACTGGGCTACCAACTTCCGAAAATGGTAGCCCTAGTGAACTATCAGGGAAAAAGTCAATTTCGAGCCCTTTTGATTCATTGTGCCTATACAACTTATAATTGACTTGCTCATTTGAAAGTTAGTGCACAATGTATTTCAATATGAGACGCCAGATGTAGAATCTACCAGACACGCACGACGATCATCATGGTACGTAAATGGCATTCAACTAAAAGGCTTGACAGTGAAACTTTGGTCCATTCAAATGGCAGTGGTGGCAATACAAAAACAAAAACGAAAAATTTTGAAGCAGCTACTATTGGTGAAAACCACATCATTGTTGTAAAAACACCTCTAAAGCAAAAGACTTTAATGTTCGAATCACACAACACAGTTGAGGACAACTGTGACCAAAATCCATTCTCCTGGTATTCTTACGAGGCAAAAACCAAGTTGTTTTGTCTCCGCATTGATGACTGAAAGCCTGGTCCTTTTAAACGTCATCTCACAGAACAGCAACATGCATTGAATTTAAACGCAGTGGTTCAATACGTCAGGTATCCCCATTCGAATGTGAGCATGCTGAGGAACTCGGAAATAATCGTACTGTTGTTATTGTTACTCATTAACGGTCTTCTTGGTGCAAACTGAAGCAGGAGCTTAACCCCTGTACCAGCTGAAAAATGTTAATCTTAACGAGGTATATAAACATAAGAAGTGAAGTCTTCCGCTTCGAAGTATAACTTTATGTGGTACCTTTGGCCATCGACCGGAATACACACTTGGTCTGATGAGAGAACTACTAGTAAATTGGTATAATTCAAGTCTAAGCCATGAGCGAGGGGCTTCCCAAGGGTGTCACACGGTATACACATCAAACAAGCCTATTAAAGTCTCCTTTTCTCTCTTCCCATCGGGAATGAAGAAAAGCAGCCCGGTAAGTTCGCCACAATCAGTGCGTGCGTAGTAATACACACGTATATGCTTTCCCCTACGTTGATTGGCTAATGCAAAGACTTGTGATACTGGACCTATGACGCTCCCAACAGATGCAGACTACGTTGTTGTAGAGAGATACTGTTGATACCCGTGTTTTGAATTGCACTGTATTCGCACAGAAGAGAGAGCAAGCTATAGTCTACGCATTTAGAATACCACCATAAACAGTCTACAAAAAGCGTCCACCCGAATACAGGTATAGTCTTGACTTTCAGGTGAGTTTTGTTGCTTGTCTAAAACATACTAAGATTTTTACCAGCTTCCTGGTATTGAGGGTAGATGCGTATTTCAAGTTGGAGGGGGGTCCAGGCAGGGTGTCTTGGTAGTTTCCTTGATGCCAATGAGTGCGTCTATTTGTCTGTGATCAAGGCATTCTTGAAGTATTTTTGTCACACCGATAACAGTGAGTGAGAATTGAAATTATGTTACAAGTTTGTAACAAGTAGAATTATTAATTGTAAAGAAAAAGCGCTCGGAAATCACGTGCAGTAAATTGTCCAACGTCACATATCAGGCGGGATAAATTATATTATTCAGCTCTAAAGGGAAAAATATGAGTTATGAACATAAATTCTTAACAGCGTACGTACGCGGTGTATCGGCAAATCGTTTAACCACAGAGAAACATAGACAGAGTCACAACGCTTGCATGCCTTTTGTTCCATGGTCGTCTCGGTAGACTATTGGCTTTTCATATTAAAATGAGCTTCAGAGGTGTTAAACTTTTTGGAGGCTTTGTTTGTGGTAGATAATTACACGAGATTATGCGAAAAAAATACGACGAGATGGCATCGTACTGCCAGTCGCGTAGCAACCATAGTTACTTTGTGAGCTCTCAGGCCAGAAACACTGCTGCTTCACGCCAATCAAAAGATAAACCCAAGCAGTTTCATAAACATGTCCTTCCTTGACGCACGTGTAAAAGACGGTATGACTGACCGTAAACCATTGAGTAAAACCAGACAGTATCGATAAAGACTTTCAAATTTGGTTCAAACACACTCATTATATATTCATAAAAATATGAGAGGAATTTTTAAAACGGTAAAACTCACTTTCCTGAAGCTCAAAACACTCCCGTTTTCGCCAGCACGTCAATTCCGCTCAGCACCACACGACAACATCAACACAAACTTTGCCGAACATACTTTCGCTTAACAATTGGCGAATCCGAAAATTACGAAGGATGCATGGTCGGCATTCTTCGGAAAAGAGAGGCGAGAGCAACCTGAGGCGAGGGCGAACATGGAAACAAAGTAAAGTTTGTTCATTTTACACATCACTCTATTATTTTTGAAGTCATGAACTTTATTGATATTCAACTACAAAGAACACTGTCCTCTGAGTCTAAATTTGCAGTAACGTCGTTCTTTTACCACCTCTCGGTGAATTTGAACTGCTTGTAAAACTTGGCAACCAGTCTCTGTGTGTGTCACCATTGAAACTGATAGCTGCTGTAAAGATATAAACATACTACATAGTAAATTAGTTTACAGACATCTTGCTGCGTCACCTGCTGTTTTAGTCTGTCTGATGTTGGCGCAAAGTTGTAAAAGTTGACCACTAAAAGGGTAAATTCGCGAGCAAACTGACAAACCTAATTAGGTAGTGTATCAATATCCAGCTGTATCTCATCGTCAAAATCATTGGTAAATGTACTGTAAGAGTCCCAGAAACATTTCAGAAATCTGGGAAAATTATTTTCAAATCCGTGAATTTATATGATCTGCAGCTCATACCCGAACGTGTACTGCCTAAGGTCACATTATCGTGTATTCATTTAAAACTTCAATCATAACATTTATTATTTCATTTTCGGACACAATTTTAATTGGCAACCATGGCCTATTCAGCTTAAATTGTTCCAAGTCATCTTCAATATGTTTAATTGGTGAACTCGTCAGGTTAGTCGTGTAGTTGTATTATAAATGTGTATGTATATTTTATCCAAATACTTCGTGAAATATGGCGTCCACTGTTCTAGTGATACGTAAACACGTTCATGATTTTTGCGTCAAAATGAAAAAATGCTGCATCAACATACCGACGACAGTTTACCCACGGGTCACAAACGTTTGATGAAGTTAGTCTCAAAACCAGCACGATGGCACTAAAGTTCTATTAGACCGGATTTAATGTAAGTTCTTTTGAAAAAGCCAAGTGGAAAATTCTCGAGCATGACATATGTAGAAGCGGACTCTCTGCCAATCATTCAGTGTAATGCTATGAGAAGTCGAGTTCACCGATCTTCGAGTTCGCGTACATCCATAATTGGACACTTTACTATCCTCCAGAGCGGTCATTTGACAACTCCCTCACACTTTGCTTTTTTATTTGTATTGAACAATGTAATCGCTGACGTTTGCAAACTGTCATAGTAACTTTTGTCGACTTTGACAGAGGCTAATTAAATAGAAACGTGACGCGCGTACGAAATACTCAACCCTTGTTCGATTGCACGCCTCTGCAGTTTTACAGTGACCACCGTGGGAACTTTGCTTCAGTCGGTTGACCGTTTGATACACACTTACGCTTGAGTAGGCAGATATAATAGTCCTCGCCAATGAAAGTCTGAGTAAATGTTGATGTCTTGCCAGTTGCACCAATATCAAAAATGAAACATCCAAAATCATATTTTACGGAAAGGTGTTTGCAGTACACAAATATTTTGAATCGGATCAGACTGTGAGATGTTATAGGCTGTAGTAAGTTTCTTGACAAATCAATAATAGTACTGTCTGTACAAAAACGAGCAAAATTACAAAACAGCTAGCATTCCTTTTGAGTTTGAGTAGCCAATTTTACTGCAAGTTGTTGATAGAAATATCGTGAAATGTGATCTTTTCTCATCAAATTACTTCAATCCTTGCATGAAAATGATTATCTGTTAAGGTTAAAAAAATCAAAAGTCAAATGACAAATCATATTATTGATATCGACTATTACATGCAGAGGATGGTCACTGTTTTTTGTGCATGAGATTAAGTAGAGTCACTTTTTTCTTGCAAACACTTTTGAAGAGTCGCAACTTTGCGCTAAGAGTCATTTTGAAAAACACCGTCCCCCTGTAATTTATGTCCAGTCCTTAAATCTGCCACATTCAGTGGGTTGCGGACTAGTAAGCACGTGTATGCTATCCGTTTCGTTCATTGGATACTAAAAATAATGCAAACACTCTTGATGCTAGAGCTATGACACTCCCACGATGAATTGTACATGCACTGCGTTGTTGTGCAGAGAAAGTATTGACACTCGTGTTTTGAATTGTACTGCTATTTATACAGAAAAGAGCGCAAGATATACAGTACACATTTCGAATACCACCATAAACAGTGTATAACAAGCATTCTTTAGAATACAGGTACTGTTTTGACTTCCAGGTGAGTTTTGTTTCTCGGTTTTCGGTCTACTTTCCCGTTTTAAATGTAATTCACAAAATTCACTGCTACTCAATTTAGAAGAATACTCATAAGGCTGCAATCTTATCTTTTGATTTGTTGACATTCATGTCAGTAAATATCATTTTTTTTCTTTAGTTGTGCCAATAAGCAGAGTCATTTTGTCAGACTTGTCCTCTAAAGCACACTAAGATTTTTACCAGTTTCCTGGTTCTAAGGAAAGATGCGTATTCTAAGTTGGGGGGGGGCAGGCAGTGTGTCTTGGTAGTTTCCTTGATGGTGCGTCAGTTTGCCTGTGATGAAGATTCTGAAAATATTTTGGTAAATGACTAACAATGGAACTTCTGTGCAAGTCCATTATTCGACGTCACGTATGAGGCGGAAACATATTTATCCAAATCGAAGTTTGGAAAACTGTTAAATACGATTGCAAATTTCTAAAAATCGTCTGTCAGCACTTTAAATCATTACCCAGGGATTTATCGCACACAGCTGCTAATGTTTGTGTCATTCTTTACATGTGAAGTACTTTCAATGTTTATACCTATGAATCTTGTAAAATACCACTTACACGAAATTACAGAAAATGTCGGACACCATCGTAAGTAAGCATATTTTAGCACATCTGTAATATTTAGATTTTGTATAGAACTTGTTCCACATTTTAATGAAATTACGTGTAATATGATCATATGTGCTATACTAAAATAGTCTTTTCGTTTAACGAATCGACGTCCACCCATTTAGACGCTCGGAGACATTGGAGGGCACATTTTCTTTTTGACCGCATTTGGATTCACACATACATTTTCAAAATTTAGGAAAAATGTTTTCAAATCCATGAATCGGTACGATCTACAGCTTATACCCGAACGTCTACTGCCTAAGGTTACATTATCGTGTATTAATTTGAAAGTGCAATCATAAAATATCTAATTTTCCGACGAAATTTCGCACCAGCAATCATTGTCTAACAGTTTTGATTTTTTCGATGTCGCCTTCAATATGTTCAATTGGTGTCCTTCCTAGGTTGGTCATGTCGTTGTGTTGGGAACTTGTATATTATGAATGTTTTATCAAAATCCATCACAAGTGTGCTGGTTATACGTTAATACGGTCATGATTTTTGCGTACAAAATGCAAAAAATGCTGATTCACCATTTGGACGACAGTTTATCTACCGGGCATAAACGTTTGATGAAGTTACTCTCGAAACCGGGCACGGTGACACTTAAGTTCTATTAGACTGCGATATGATGAATGTAATTTATTTCGAACAAGCCATGTGGAAAATTCATGGGCATGACAAATGTAGGAGCGGAGCTTCTGCCAATCTTGGAGTGTAATCCTATGAGAAGTCGAGTTCACCGATCCGCCATTCCGCGTAATTCCATAAATGAAAACATTACTGTCCTCCCAGAGCAGTCATTTGAAACCTCGCCGACACTTTGCTTTTTATTTGCATTAAACATTGTTATCGCTGCCGTTTACCACTGTCATAGTAACTTTTGTCGACGTTGACAGAGGTTAAGTACATAGAAACATGACTCGTATACGTAATACTCTACCATTATTCTACTATACGACTATTCTATTTTTAGTTGTAACCTTTGAAACTCCACTCCGGTCGGTTGATCGTTGATACATGTGCTTACACTTTAGTAAATAGAGACAAAAGTCCTCGCAACTGATGTCAGAGGCCGAACGCATTGACAGAGTAAGCTATATTCACTAATGCACGCTGAAAGGTATGCTATACACTCGTCTAATTGAAAAATTCATTCAATATTCAAATGAGCTAATAATCGGAATCTCATGCCGATAAGACTTCCAGTATATCTTAAACCAAAGTATGATCAATTGCTTTGAGAGAGCCGGCCAATCTCGGTGAATTAAGTGTAGGTATATGGCCTGATAAATAAATTCGGAAAAGGTTTAGGATAGTAAGGTTACAAATAAGGCAGATCGGTTTACCAAAAACACACACTTTCAGCATAGCTAAACCTACGTATGGTCAATGGTTTTGAAAGATCCTATCAATCTCTGTTCTTTAAGTGTTGATATATGGCCTGATTAAATAAATTTGAAAAAAAAAACCGTTTAGGGTGGTATGGTTATAAGTAAGGCAGATCGGTTTACCTAAACCACACATTTTTTATCTGGGCCTATTAGTCTCCTTCCAATTTTGTAAATTGATTTAAAAATATGTAATTCAGATATTCCAGACTTCCGTGTACTTTGCAATGGATGAAACCTCTGGCGGTGTGCACAGAAAGAAAAACTACAGGGTTCTCGTTGGATTTGCGGCTCTGTTATTGGTCGCTGCTCTTGCAGGCGTGGGTTATGTGGTGTACAAGTACGGTATATTACCATACAGTCAAGGAACCTCCGATGACAAGGGTATGTATGACCAAAATAAAATCCGCTTTAGCTAATAATGTTTGCAAAATCTAATTGTACAAAACACATTCCATCGACATAGCCTTGTGACTACGATACCGGCTCTGAAAACAGAATATCCAATCACTTGCTAACAGCTTATTTATGACGTTCCAACTGTACGAGACACGGTGGCATCCAACGTATTTCCCTTACTTATATTCATCATTTATAACAAGTTTATTCATTTCGCCTTATTCACTAAAGGTTCCAGTCTAGTTGAGAGTGAATTGTCAACCGAAAACCCAAATAACAATTCAACGAAGCCGGAAATGGGAACGCCACCGACCACGGCTGTTGAACACTCTACTGCTGCGCCCAATGTAGACCCTTTGACTTACATTAGTGGTATGTATTCAACTTATTTGAAATTCCTATGAAATGGCAATTGCGGCCTACTGGTAATTGACAAACCAATACCCAGACTTTGCATTAAATAGTGTGTCAAAACTTTTCAACTTGTCATTTTGCTGGAAATTTTTCTATTGACAATTTGCATTTTATTTCACTTTGAGGGACAGTCGCTATAAATATTTTCGGTATTTTAGTCTTACAACTATTTTTTCTTCTTATTTTATGTGAAGTATGGTGTTATAAAAATAATAAGCCCCACGAATACAACAAGCTACGTACAATATGCATTGTTTGGTATGGGTAACGTGTTCCATTCAGGGCTTATATTGAGTTGTTATGGATGCTATTGGGTGTTGTGTATACACAAAAACTGTTCCTTTGTAATGTATTTCCGCATACTTTTGGAGTAGAACAAGAAGCACTTTTTCCAAACATGCCGATAATAATGAGAACTACATAAAAAGTTGCAGTTTTTAGCTCACGTGTGTAAACACGTGGGCTATTGTCATAGCGATGTCTGTCTGTCTGTCCGTGTATGTGTGTGTGTGTGTCTGTCTGTCTGTCTGTCTGTTTACACGATAACTCAAAAACGCCTGAACGGATTCAAGTCAGATTTGGTACACAGGTACCATGTGCTACTTGCAAGAACTGATTAGATTTTGGTTATTGTGGCTTGCATATTAATGAAGTTATGCAATATCGTTTTTTTCCATACAATGGTTTCCCTATGGAGACGGTAATGACAGTGTAGATATATATCAAGAAATACTGCACAAAATTTCATGAAACTTTTCACAGATGACAATCTAAGAACATTATGATGATACTGTGAGTGTCATGTCAATTATCTTCTCATTTGCATATTTAATGAACTTTTGTTATTAGTGAGATAACTCTGAAATTCCTGCACCAAACTTGATGATACTTGCAACAAATATTGATCTAATATATATCTAATTATAGTTAGAAGCATTAGGCAGTGTCAAGTTAATAAATAGCTCATTTGCATATTTTATGAAGGTTTGTAATTAGTCATATAACTCCGATATAACTTCAGCAAATGTGATGAAATCTGCTGCAGATACTGATCCGACTGATATCTAACTGTAGTGTAAAGCATTTAGTAGTGTGAAATTAATTAAGGGTTCATTTGCATATTTAATGAACTTTGTAATTAGGTATATAACTCTGAAATTACAGCACCCAAGTCAGTGAAATTGGGTACATATATTGTTTTGATAAATATCTAATTGTACTGAGAAGCATTTGGCAGTGTCAAGTTAACAAATAGGTCATTTGCATATTTTATGAAGTTTAGTAATTAGTGATATAACTCAAAAATAACATCACCAAATGTGATGAAATCTGCTGCAGATACTGATCCGACAGATATCTAATTGTGGTGTAGAGCATTTAGTTGTGTGAAGTTAATTAAGGGTTCATTTGCATATTTAATGAACTTTGTGATTAGTGATTTTACTCCATAATTAAAGCATTAAATTTTGATGAAATTTGCTACAGATGTTGATCTGAAAAATATCCAATTGTACTGAGAAGCATTAAGCAGTGTCAAGTTAATGATTAGCTCATTTGCATATCCATGAAGTCTTTTAATTAGTCATATAACTCCGAAATAACTGCATCAAATGTGATGAACACTGCTGCACATACTGATACGACAGATATCTAACTTTGTTGTAAAGCATTTAGTAGTATAAAGTTAATTAAGGGTGCATTTGCATATTTAATAAACTTTGTAATTAGGTAATAACTCTGAAATTCGGCACTAAAATTTGGTGAAACGTGCTACAGATATTGACTTGATAAATATTTAATTGTGCTATCATTGAACAGTGTCAAGTTAATGTAGGGTTTATTTGCATATTTAATGAAGTTTGTAATAAGTGACATTACTCTAAAATTACAGCATTAAATTAAATAAAACGTGCTACAAATGTTTATCTGATGGATATCTAATTGTCCCATAAAGCATTGAGCAGTGTCAAATTAATTGACAGCTCATTCGCATATTAAATAAAGTTTTGTAATAAGTGATTAAACTCTGAGAGTACTGTGCAAAGTTTTAAAAAAACCTGCTACATATAGTGATAACATATATCTCATTGTTCTGTGAAGCGTACTACTATTAATGAACCTGTTGTAAAACACGTGAGCATATTCAGTTCATATCTGGTTGAATTAATGTAACTTCTCTTTGTGCATAGTACATACATTGTGTTCTAGTTCTTCATTCAGCATGTGACAAAATTGAAGTCTGTCGTTTTTATCGTTGGATTACTTTACGACTTGTATCATGTGTGTTGTCGTAGGTACGACAAGTTGGTTAACCTGGGGTCAATGGTCTTCATGTGACGTCACCTGTGGAGGCGGCAGCCAGACTCGTTCGAGGGAATGTTTTTCAACGAGGCCATCGGACAACAAGACGTGCACCGGCCAACCGCATCAGTACCGTGTGTGCTCAGAGTGGGACTGCCCAGGTCAGTGATTGATTGATTGATTGATTTATTCAGTATATAAGGCCTTTGGCCCTTAAATACAAAAGAATACATTACCATACATACCATCTTGAAAATATATTTACATCAGCAAAACTTTGTCTCGTTTTTGAAAAGCAAAATAAATAAATCTACTCAATTGATTTACTAAATAAACATTTTGTGATTCCATGAGTAATAAGTAAAACTTATAACGGACTGGAGGATCATAAAAATACAATGGAATGAACCTTTGCCTTAACTCAGTGTACACCGGGCAAAATAAACACAGGTGGTATGTCTTCTATCTGGCCACTGTTACACACCAAGCAAACTTTGACAGCTGGCGTTTCAAAAGAAACATAGCTTTGCTTGCTTGAGCAGCTAATGTTTTCTGGGCGAGGTTCCATTCGCCACTACATGACAACATCAAACCCAGATATTTGTAAAAAGACACAACTTCAATCTTATGGTCATCTAAGTACCATTTATCAGTTTTTTTTCAACTTACCACCCCGTCTAAAAACCACTATTTTGGTTTTCTGATAATTTACTTAATCAGTTATAGTCGCCAAAGATCTGTACAGCAATTCTACAACAGGTGGCCACTTTGCGTATTTGGTGTCAACGCTGACAGTGTTGTCCATAGCCCGCCAAGAAGTATACACACCAATGCGACCTCGCCAGAGCTCTATAGTTATACCCATGTCTTCTCCAATACTTGATTAACTTTTCTGTCGGGAAATTTTACCTAGGCAAGCCCTTGTTCCCGAACAATTCGTTCGATAATAACGAGCCCAAAAGCAGAGCTGCTGCTCATTTAAAATTCAAGATGGCGTATCAGGTCAGTGAAAAGTACAACACATGCAAAAAAGTGCTGATGCTGTGAACCATTTGTGCCTCGGCGAATATTGTTGTTAGGCTAAATAATTTATCATCTGAGAAGTCAGTAACTGGTCAAGTAAAAACGTAGGTGAGATTGTGAAGGTATTTAATCCACGATCTTGATGCGGACAATATTGAAATACTATGTACACCTCGTTTTGATCACGCGGGCGGCGTGGTCCTAGGCATCTTGCGAGCTCGATGATGTCATCAGTATATGCGTTCTCGGTCACGTGCACAACATAGAATTTGTAAAAACCCGCGTGGCATTTCAACTTGATCGGGCAATATTTGTATGTCACTGCAGCAGCACAAATCTGGCTTGTTCCTTCACCGAACAATATTTCACAATAAATGTACAGGAATAATGTGTAATTTCGAATGTAAAAATGGTTAAAAGTAATCATTACTCGGGCTTTCAAACTTTCAGACTGTACAAAAACCTGCAACTATGGACAACTGGACCCTTCCTGTTCCTTCTGTACCTGCAAGAACAGCAACATCACGGGAACAGTTTCTGAGATTTCTGGGCGAAGAATTAAAAATGCTGTCATTTCCAGAGCAGAGTTTCCGCTGACACCAGTCGCTGTAACCGACCAAGATGGGTATTTTGTGGTCAGTGGTGCATGCACTGAGGAGACAACCTTCATCGTAACCAAGGAGACATATAAAGCTGCCAACGTTTTTGTTTCCTCACCCGAAACACCGGGAAATGTTCACATCGACATCATTTTAGAGAAATTTCGTAAGTATCAAATATTTCTCCGAATACTTCATAAACTCTGGTGATAAGCGAATATTTGATGATGTAATATGCTCGTTCCCTCATTTTGTTGTGGCGCAAGATCGCTAGGTGGCTATTTACTTAAATGTGAGTTTTCCGACGAACGTTAACCATTTTTGACAAACTTTGTACATTGCAAATCTTCTGTGCCACACAAATGCATGTCAATTTCTGTGTGATAAAGTCAAGTATGGCTGATAATTGTTACTTTTTGATATATCCGAATAACAGATAGACTGTTTGCAAGATATTTTACATATACCACGATTTGAACTAATTCGGGATAATTGGATCTTCATATTTTCCAATTTTTCAACACTGTTAAGTGCCCTATAGCTGAATGTTGCAATCATATAAATTACTCATAAAAACGAGTGTATAGCTTAGAAAGAAAAGCACATGAGCTTACATTTGCAGGTTAACCCGACATCGCTTCACTATCCAATGGCCACAAGTTATTTCCAATCGTGTAATATTTAGAGTAATTCAATTGATCCTTACCCGTATGTTTTTAATCAAACACAACTATTACTATGTTTCTACGCCTGTGTACATCATAGAAATGTACACTAACATGATAGCTTTTTTCTGAAGTTATCCAATACGAAAACAACATCCTCGTTGATTTACAACCCCGTTGCCAAGATTCCCTTATAGGGTTATACCAATACCGATAACTTTTAATGTTAATAGAAGACCATGATATAATGATTTGCATTGTGCACGTGATGTTTGCTTTTATCATTCTGCAAAATATTTCCACTTCATTTCAATCCTTTGCATTACTACATCTGACATGAAAATATCTTGTAAGCGTTGCTTCAAATATGATCTAACATTTTAAAGAAAGTCGGATATATTCAATTGCAAGTGTAATCTGTGTCATAAACAACCTTAATTATTTGAGGTAAATATTCTTCGTAAATCTAATTGCAGAAACACATCAAATGATACTAATTATTATTATACACCCACGTCTGTAACCTATGGAGTTTCTTCGTACAGTAAGTTTCGGTATCAGAAGACGCGGAGTCCAAAAACTTTGACGCGGAGTACGATAACTTTAGGTGTTATAACTTTAGGTGTTATTGGACGCTATTTTGACCTTTGACCTCAAAACACCTTTACGTCAACGCGAGGAAAAAGAAGAGAATATTTTACATTTTTACAACAATTAATACTTCTTAACATTCAGTACTTTACAAAGAAAATCATGTCAGTCCAAAACCGGTGAATTTAAGTGAAATTATGCTGCTGACGTAAAATTTCTACCACGCGCACTGCGCAGCGCGGGTTGAAATTTCATTCTGTGCGCTTAGCGGACGCGCTGAACGCGTTCCAAGTCTGCTCGCGATCGCTCAGTGCAGAAGCATCCAAAAAACGCCATAAATTTAGACTTTTAGACTTTTTTCAAGTAAAGTTGGACTAAAATGGTGTATAATAATAAGGTTATTCACAAAATACCGGGATTTATGTCCGAGTACATCGTACGCTACGGTATTGTCCTCGACGCTACGCGTCTCGGACAATACCTCCGCTGCACGATGTACTCGGACATAAATCCCGGTATTTTGTGAATAACCTTATATTATGAACACGATTGGAACGAATGTGGGATAATTGGATCTTTACATTTTTTCAAATTTCTCAAAAGTATTAGGTGACCTATAACTGAATACTGCGATATTACCAATTATTACATATGTACCACAGTTTACTCGCATCGAAGCGCGCGCGTACTATCGGTACTCGCACTGCAGTGCAATACCAAAAACATTATGCCATTTCTTTATGTTAATGAGTATTTACCAATTTTGACCCGGAACTATTTTTGTTTGTAAACACAAAAAATGTCGTCTACAAGATTTCATTTCACCTTGGTTCGATGCCCGTTGTAGTAAAATGCATGACATTACCGATAAAAACTACGACAAAGAAAATTACATGTACTTATTATAGTGTGAGGATGATTTTTAATATCCAGAAGAGCAGTTTGTTTGTCAGCCAAGCAAAAACATTGACAACGGGCGGGCGACGTCCGTTTCTAGCTCCAGGGATACACGGTGGCCGCGTACCACGGCGGCCATCATACATCGAAACACACGTAACTGCGGGCGTAGCGGAGCCAATTAAACAGTTAACATTTTCAGAGACGTTTTTGCCAGTAGTTTTCTCACCGGACATTCCCTCTTTACAAT
Source organism: Ptychodera flava (assembly GCF_041260155.1). NCBI lineage: Eukaryota > Metazoa > Hemichordata > Enteropneusta > Ptychoderidae > Ptychodera > Ptychodera flava. Next base: position 21,539,188 of record NC_091939.1, on the reverse strand, counting down.
AGAAAGTCACTTTTGCATGCAGTTTATTCAGTGCTTGTGTGTCCTACACGCTATTGATAACAGTGAGCGCTTGTGTGCCACGTACGGTGACCACTGAAATTTGATCGTTCGACAAGTTACGTTTGCCGTATCTTACTCTTAAAATTCCCGTAAGAATCTTCGTACTGTTATTTGTATCGATCATTTAGAAGAATTTCAAGCTCAAAATGTGAAAAAATCAAAAGCGTTCCATGTTCAAAGTTCTCTTCGTTTGGCTAACTGTGGCATGTTGCTACGTACGTGGGAGCGATCGCAGAATACGAGCCCTCCGACGTTCCTCTTACGTCATTCTTGATAAACAAGTAAACAATAGTTTAGCCAATCAAAATAGAGGGTGTGGCGGCGTTGACCAATGAAAAGTGAAAGCTGATTCGATGCCTCAGTACAGTGTTATCAATGTTATATAACTCCGCAGGGTCGCCCTGAAGCCTTGATAGACAAGTAGTACGCACGACCAATCGTCGATTCTCTCGATAAATGATGCAAATAAAAGATAGAACATATGTAATAATAGCAGAACCCCATGGCCTGTGAGTGCTAGCGCGCCATACTAGCGGTATTCGCACTCGTGCCCGGTGGTGGCAGTCCCCGGGTTGGTGGGTACCCATGCGTGTTACCAAATTCACGGAAAAGGGGGTGTTTTTCTTCAGTCATCTCGGAGATTCTAGGTCCGTGAAATCGAGAAAAAGGGGTACTTTTTCAGAGTAAACTCCGAGATCAGGGGTAGTACTTTCATAATCTCCCTAGGACACTAAATCCTAGAAACACGAGGGACAGTAGATGATGGGAGGTGTATCGTCACAGGAATAAGGAAGGGATAAGGAAGATGATTGTGTATGAATGTGACTAAAATCAGGCGAGGGCAAACATTTGTGATGTATGTACATGTATACAAAGTCAACCTCCAGGGTCGACCCTGGAAGTCAACATACTAACCTCCTAGATTTCGAAAATAAGGGTATGTTTTTTACAGCTAATTTCTCCCAGATTTGCCACAAATAGGGGGTGTTTTTCTCAGAAATATTCTAGGAAAGGGAGTACTTTTCAAACTTGGGTAACAAGCATGGGTACCCACCAACCCGGGGACAGCCACCGCCGGGCACTCGTGCTGCGGTGTATTCGGCTGTCCTTCCACTCGCGACTGCCGCCGAATATACCGCAGCACTCGTGCAAATACCGCTGGTACGGCGCGCTTGCACTCGCCGGCCATGGTGACAGAACCCCATGGCGAGAGAGTGCAAGCGCGCCGTACCCACAGGGACGCGTTATTTACCGAGCGCACGCTGCAACCTCTGGCGAATGTGGTATATGAATAGTTGTACACACACTCTCAGTCATAAGAAAATCATATAAGAGCAGCGGCAATGCACTTTATCTTGAAAATACTATTTTTACGATCAGATGGAAATATAAACAGTATTAATAATTAATATGTTATTATGAACAAGCGAACACGGAAAACAAATGTTGCAAAAGATCGAGTCATAATGTTCGAAAATTGGTACTCATAGTACCAACACTCGTGACAATATTCATGAAGCGCTTGGCATGGCTGCACTCGAAAGATAACGCGTCCCTGTGGCCGTACCAGTGGTATTTGCACGAGTGTTGCGGGGGATCCGGCGGTCGTGCTTTCACGAGCGCAGCGAGTGAAAGGACAGCCGGATTCAACGCAAACACGAGTGCAAATACCCCAGGTACGGCAAGCTTGCTCGCTCGCCATGGGGTTCTGTTATTATACATATGTTTCCCCTGTTTATTTTATCGAGAAACAAAGGAACTAAAAACACAAGCGAAACACATTTAAATAGTTTACGCGACACACATTGAAAGACAAGGATCACGCGCTGTTCTATTCATTTGCATGCAGGTATGGCATAATGTTTTTGGTATTTGCACTGCAGTGCAAATACCGGTAGTACGCGCGCGATTCGATGCAAGTAAACTGTGGTACATATGTAATAATGTCATATTACTCATAAAAACATGTGTGTAACTTAAAAAGAAAACCTGATAACATGAACATTTGCAGATAATACTGATATAACTTCACTTTCCAATTATCTAAAATTAATTCCAATCGTGTGTATGTAACACTTCTGCAAATTCTTCCAATTATGCCAATGAAATGCTGGACAAGACACGCGGTCAAATGAATAACACACACCTGTCTCTTTCAGTGCCACCGATAATTGATGAGCATCCAGAGCCGAAAATACGACTTGTTGGACAAGATGTCAAGTTCTGCTGTCATGCATACGGAACTCCAGAACCAAGTTATTATGAATGGTAAAAGTTTGACATAAAACTTAATTTTTATCGACTTCTACACAAATCATTTAACGCCATAAGTAATTGCAAAACATCTGTGAAATGTTTTGAAAATCATCGGTAGCTCTGATGATTTTTTGGTTCTCGCATTAGACAATAATTTCTCAAGAACAAATAGGCAGGAAATCGAAGTTAAGTCATTTCGTGGAGAGATGTGTATGACGACAATCTAAAATTCATTTCTCCGTGTGACTCAGTGCAATGTTGGTAAACATTTCATGGTGAAGCCTTCTCATGGCATTTTCGATGGACGAGAAGTCATGAAAATATTCATCTATCAAATAAATGAGCACATTTTAAAAGGGCTTAAATCTTAATCGCAAAGTACTGCATCAGCCTCTTGAGATAAGTATAAGATGATTTTGCAGCTCAAATTCTCAACAACTAGCTGTCGTGTATAGCTCAATGACAATATCATTTTGCACTTACCAGGTTCAAAGATAGCGACATCATGGATGACCTTCAAAGTTTAAATAACACCTTACTTCTGACAAATCTTACAATGGAGGATGCCGGGACATATAGATGCAGAGCAAACAGTGATGCCGGAGCCATCTATTCATTACCCGCAAAGTTGACTATTGTTGGTTAGTTTACTGTATACTCTATTTTAAAGAGGGCAAATATCATGTTTTTCAAATTTGCTATACGTGTTTAATACTTGATTCGGATAAGTATCCATTATAGCGAATAACGTACTTCCATGGCGACAGAGACCTATAGCACAAATCAGTACATTTGACCGGGGCTGCCGATGCACTATTCTCGAATTTTACAAAGTAAATACACTTCAAACCGTCATGCGTATATAAAACCCATCTCACCTTACAACACGTCGATGTTCTACAGCTTATGCGTATACTCTTATAGCCTTTGCAAGTCTCTCAATAAAAATGTCCCTATTACCAGGAAACTTTTGTTTTGATGGTTGATAGATTAAGGCTAAGTATAAAAATCCCCTAAGAAAACTATAAGGGAAAAGTTAAACTCTTTCATTTCTAGGGTCAATTCGAAACCAACTTATCATTCATTTTTTAGACTTCGTTCATTGAGCGCTTTATACTTTTGTACACAATAATAGCAACAATGGTGTAAGTCATAAACTTAAATCAAATACAATGAATCTTTAAGTTTGCTAGTCTTGATTGTATCCAAGGCGTTGTTTTGGCTTTACAAAGAACATAAACGCTGAAACCTGACACAAACAAATATTCTTTTCATTTAATTACACGTATGTTCATAATAACTGATATTTTGTACCAATATTTAGATACATTTTAACAGTCATTTTTTGTTTGCCTCTAGATGGAGCAACAAACAACTCATGCCCATCCGAGCCACTTCCACATTATATTCAATTACCTGAAGATTGTATTAGTGACGATGGGACTAACCTGCAAAATGTCGGCAAATGTGCTCAGTCAAAATGTGCTGGTAATTTTGATGACCTGGAAGAGAAATGTTCTGACATTCAAGAGTTTTGCTGCAATCCGTCCACTACCGAAGTGATGGAACTAACATGTGACTCGTTTAACATAAGTATGCTTGTTGTCACTAGTTGTTCATGTAGTGTTTGTGTGATTCCAAAAGTGCGTGTAAGAGGGCGCGCCGTTGCAGTTGATAATGGCGAGCCCCTTGCTTACGGTAAAGTGTATGTTATGGGCGAGCGTGTTGATCGTACATCAAAAAATGGTGACTTTAGTTTTGAAATTTCTAAAGGAGCGAGACATCTTGCAGTCACATTTGTTGATAAAGAGAACACATTTGTCGAGACCACAAAAGTGCTGCCAATTGGACAGGGAAGCAGCCTGTATCACCAAGTCTATCTGCAAAGACGAGCATTGCCAGTCATGGTAAATGCCAGTGAAGCATCAACTATCATGCTCGGCAACTCATCAGAACCATCGGTGGAGATAGAAATTCCGCCAAACTCTTTCCTTACGGCAGACGGACAGCTGTACACAGGAAACGTGTCTGCCTCGGTGACATTCGTTGACCCTGCTGACCCGGATGCACCAAACATAATGCAGAGTGACTTCACAACTGTTGACGTAGAAGGGAACTCAAGACCTTTAGAGACTTATGGTGTGTTTACTATGGACTTTACTGATGACAATGGAAATAATCTGGTCATTGATAAACCGATGGATGTTGTTATTCCAGTTGATGGACCACTGGATGATATTACGGAGACAGATAATAATGGAGAACTGCGTACACGTCTGTGGATATTGAATGACGACAAAGGGGACTGGGAAGACGGTGGCGGTTTCAAACTTGTCGAGGACCAGCGTAGAAAGCGGTCTTCAAGTGTTTTTATAATCGGAACGATTGTCATACCAGCCCAGAGGCGTACCATTTTCCGTTCTTTTGGCTGTAACATCGATGCACGACAGCGGAACACCAGGATCTGCTATCTCAAAGTGCGGGTGTATGCAGATGAAGCCATGAAAGAGTTATTGCCAAATGCAAAAGTTACTGCCGTATCAAAAGCAAGAGACCGCCGCTTCGCAGACTTTCAAGAAATGGTGACTGATGCAAGTGGTGCTGTTTGTCTTGAGACTTACTGCGATCGAGATGAGACACGTTATTCTGTACATGTAAAGACTGAACACAATGGACAATCATTACATCCTATTCATCCCGGTGATGTCTCAGCAAAGAAACACCCTGGTGTCTGGCCAGATGATGTTCTCCAAAGTGTTACTCTACCTGACTCACATGACCATGGATTGTATATGGCAATGAAAGCCATTACGCCTCACATGTCTTATAAAGATGCCAACTTTGATGATGACTACCAAGATTTCGGTTATGAAAAGATCGACAGGGAAAACTTTGGTCCATTATATTGGCAGTGGTGGCAAAACGAAAGAGCAAAAGAAAAATGTGAATCAGCAACTATTGATGAAAACCACGTCGTTTTTGTCAAGAAACCTCAAAGGGAAAAGACTTCAACGTTAGAATCACATAACACCATTGAGAACGATTACGAAAATGACCGAAAATCCCTCTCCTGGTATCCTTATGAAGAAGATAGCAAAATGTCATGCTTTATTAAGATTCTTGTAGATGGTGGTCCTTCTGTTGGTCGTTTCCGTGTCACTAGTTATGGAGGAGATATACCTGAGGTAAAGGAGAAGATGTTTGGTCTCCGCATTGATGACTCAAAGCCTGATCCTCCCTCGAAACGCTTATCACACAAAACAGCAGCATGCATTGAATTCAAATGCAGTGGTCCAATACGTCAGGGATCCCCGTTTGAAGGTGAATATGCTGAGGAACTCGGAAATGACCGTACTGTTGTTATTGTCAATCCGACTGGGTCTTCTCGGTGCAAACTGAAGCCAGGAGATTATGGCGTCAACAAAGGTCTCATGCAGCATCTGCAAGATGTCAATCTTTTCGACGAGGTACAGAAACACTCGGAAAGTGGGGTCTTTCGGTTCAAAGTACCCCTTGATGTAGTTCGTGGGCCATCGACTGGTATATACATTGGATCTGGTTCTGATGAAAGTGCAAGACAAAATGCCGAAGGGAATTGTTTCAGTGGTAGCAACTTTTTATTTGATACCGATGATCCGGAGACTGGCTGGGCTTTACAGTATGACTGTCAAAACTATGTCGATGATGACTCTGTTTCCGAATATGAAACAGAGGACTATGACCTCGATGATCCCTCCAATTATGAGAAACCACGCACACCCTATTCCTGGTACAGAAATGAAGGTGAAGAAAAGACTGTCTGTTTCATGAAGATTGGTGTACAAGACCCACAACAGAGGCAACACGAGTTTTTGTTTCCAGTTACGGAGGAGGACACCCGAGCATAGGCTATGATTTACTAGGTTACAGAATCAAGAATTCATCATTGGAAGAGAATTCTGAGCCGAACAATGATACAGCTGCATGCATAGAATTCAGATGTGATGAATCAGTGTCCGGAAACCTTGCCAACTATATTGAATCATACAATCACTCTTTATTCACTGCGCCAGTTATTGACATGTCACCAACAACTTCTACGAAATGCCGCATTTGGTACATCGATCATTATTATTTTGACTGGTGGTGGTGGTGGCGTGAACTCCCATACTGGTGCGATTGGAGTGATGAACTTCAAGATGAATGGTACGACCAACGGTACGATTACGATGGACTACACGAGATATTCTGGGAAACATATCACCAAACAGAGACAAGCTTCAAGGCAAAAATCTGGTCTTTTTGGGCTTTGCAAAACTGCACAACCCCCTACGATCAAGGTATCTATATTGGACGAGGTGCAGGGCGGCAAGCTTACGACCAGGGTCTGGAGAAATGCATCGCAGGTAGAGATGCCTTTGCCTACTACGTTTGTTAATAGAATCAAAGCAAACCATCGACAAAATTGCTCCCATGTATCATACACAAACAACAAGGACACCGAAACAAAAAAATACAACTTATAAACTTTCTTTTTACATCACAAATGATTCCTTTTTAAGCTTGTCAAGAATCTGAGAGAGCATTGGAAAGCCGTTCATGTTTAGAAAGAATCACTATTTAGTTTCTGATTTTTATTGTCATGACCGTATTTTCTTGTAATGGTAAGACTGCAGAAGTATACTTTGTCGTGTAATAGTAATGCTGTTCTAAAAGAAGGCATTGTTGCATTGCTAAAAGTAGGTTTTCGATTGACATGACTCATGAAATATGTATAGTTTATGTTTACATCCCAGTATTCATAAGTGAAACGTTTTTGTTATACAACGTATTTATGGACACTTGTTTTCCATTTTCATGATCGGTATTTTAGATATACTTTCCTGATTCACGGACTTTAAACACAAGTTATTATCAAAACATTTATATCACCTTTTGCTTGCTGGGTTTTAGACGAATTTTCGTCCTCATGGCTGTGGAGGCAATGTTGCATTCCTAGTTTCGACAGTATCTATATCCTTCACCAATGTTACTTTCAACATACATGCTGTATACATGGCTCAATGAAGAGCGCTGAGGCTTTTCTATATTACACTCTCACATGTTATCTACGAAATGCTCTATTGTCTACATCTTAAACAAACACTAACCAGTAATGTAGGAAATGGGGAGTTGTTTACAAATTTTATTTGTAATATTTTCATTGCTATGAACTTTTTCATATGTTTTCTAATAAAATTCATAAGTATAACCTTATAATTACTTCCGTATATTGTGATAAAAAGACGAACATAAAATTAGAGTTTCTTAACATTTTTAGTACACATGTCACGGTGACATTATATTTTTGCTGATTACCTTTAATTTTGTATTTTATATTTTTACGCACTTTTTCTTGTTTTTTTTTGTCGAACTTGACTGTGGTACAAGTATTTTTGAACTATACCTTGGTTTCAAAGCGTTGAAAAAGGTCTTTACCATCAGAAGCCACGTTACATCGTGTTCTCTGGTTTTCAAATTATAAAACGTAACCCGGGGCGATGTGGAAAATGGGCATAGAAGAGAAAAACACTTCCACTTTCTCTTATCTTTGTCATTTCCAACGAGACATATCTTGTGTGACAGATTCTATCGTAGCACATTTATTTTTGCCATCTTCTATGGCTGTTTGTGCTTCATAATATACAGTCTTTTGCGACATAAGGCATAATTAGTTTAGTGTACATCGATCTCTGCGAGTGAATATGAGTCTCTTTTTAGATACAATGTTCGAGTTAACACCTAGACTTGCTGTCCGTTGCCAGCAAACCACTGCTACGTTAACGACCTTTCAGTGGAATATTATCTGTTGCTATTTCTTTATAATTGTCATATGTATAAGGCACGTTCATGTAGGCTTTTAAATTTGCATACGTGGAATTTATATAAACCCGTGCTTTAAGTCAAATTTGCTTACTTAATTCCTATAAATATTTACATTGATTGATTGATTGATTGATTGGTTGATTGATTGATTGATTCATTCATTCATTCACTCATCTATTTACTATCTATTGTAATTCATAAGTTTTATAGCGTCGATTTCACATATGAAAAATAGATCAGAAAATGAGAACTTTGGAACCAGAAAAATAGCTCAATAGCTAATCGCGTCTGACCCCATCGCTTCAATGCTTATATTAATTTTCGTATTTAAAAGTTGTAGCGCTCAGTGAAAGTTATGGTACAAATAAACGTAAATTTTATAGTCTTGTAACAGCCAATATCTTAATGATTTTATGAAACAGTCTGGTATGTTAATGTCCTCATTTTGAAAGCGTGCGGTTATTCGTTCCATAACTTTGCACCAGTGTAAGAAATAGCAAACTGACTTTTAGAGTGCATTTTAGGTAAGGTATAGATTCATACAAACTTTGAGTTTTGTATATCATAACAGTGATCTACTGTCTTATAATAACCAATCAAGGAGACAGTAATATTCTGATTCTGTAAAGTAATTTGTGGAGGTTTAAATACATCTATTGCTAAGTTTAGAAATAAAGGTGATGGGCTCCTGAAACCAAGAAAATGTAATAGCTTGTATGCACATTTTTATGAGCAATATAAATGGGATTGAAGTACGTTGAAACGTACTACTCAAGACTTTGGAGCATATGTTATATCAATTAAATGAAAGTTTATATAATAAACACGATTGGAACTTGGGATGGTTGGATGGTGAAGTAATGTCGATTTAATCTACAAATGTTATCTCATCTGTTTTTCTTTGTATATTACACACTTGTTTTTATGAGTTATTTGCGATATTGCAACATTTAACTATTGGGTACCTAACACTTTTGAGAAATTTGCAAAATATGAAAATCCAATTATCCCAAATTAGTTCCAATCGTGTTCACATTTAATCAGATGACTTTTTTATGACTATAGAAAATCATTTGTATGATGAGCTACAAGAGATGAAAGATGTAACATTCACTTCAAAACATATATCCTCTTTTTACACATCTGATGAACATATTGTTTTCTATATTTCATTTATACGTAGATACTTCATTAGCATATGTAAGGATGTCTTTGTTGTTGGTTTTTATTACTACGGTTGAGTGTTCAACTTTGCCGTGTATCGAATGTATATGAATGTAACCGGTGTTAAATAAGTTTTGTTTCTGATAATTATCGAGAAATAAAATGAACGTTCAAATGTAACGATCTGCATATTGGTAATGCATTATAGCAGTCTGAGTGAAAAACAAGGTCAACGTGGTGCACTACTAGTATCTTTTAGCATAGGTATGATTTCTGTCAACTTATTTGAGCAACACAGCCGATTGAATATCTTCGGAAAAAATTGGCAAATTAGGTTGATTTGTTTCTGAAACAGATACATTGCAATGTGCACTTTCGACACAAATCGTTCAAATCTAATTTTTAGTAAGATGTACACCACACTGCCTTCAGAAAGGGTTACAACTTTACCTGTATGGGCAGTTACCACAAAAATGACATTTTTATTCTTTTCTACGCTTTTGGGGAAGGAATAAGCAAGAATGAGTGATATATTAATACTTCAGACATTCGGGACACTCACGAAAAGCTAATTTTTCAAGTGTTACTTCAATAATTATGAAACAGGGCCACAGTAGGTAGTCTCTTATGGTAATGGGCTCATGTTTAACTTTTACGTCACGAACTTTGCAGGTACCCACTCGAGGGAAAGTCGCACAATTCTCGTACCTCGTTCTTATGTAAGCGTATTTGAGCCATTTTGCAATTAAAAGAAACGAGTTTCAAAAAAGGTTTCACAACGACGAAATTTGAATTTCCGTAATTACTGGCTTGATTCTCTGAATCCATGGATTGCATGGCCAGTAGATTTTGCCTTGCATGATATAAAACCTTTTTTCTGCAATTGATATAATGCCATTTTGAAAACATTTCGCATACTTTAACTCTGATCATCTTGCACCGTGAGAAAATCCTTACATGACAAATACGATATACGATGAGGTATAGAAATCAGACACTTTTTTTCTCAAATGACAAGTGACACCATTCCTAGTAATAATTCAGAACTGTCTTTCGATGAATTTCTCAATTAACACTAAGTTTGTCACTTTTGGATAATCTTGAAGGGCGTAGCACCCATTCCGGACACCTGGTGCCACTATTAAGCAGCAGTGCCTTATTGTTGTCATTTTATTTAATTTTAATTTAATTTTATTGTCATTTTATTTTTTTTATTCCTCCGAAACTGGCAATTCAGTCATATTGGATAACACCTATTATTCTATGTAGAGAGACATAGCCATCTCTCTTACAAACTGTTAAATCCAGGTTACACTAGAGAAGGCTTGTCTCTATATTCAAACGCTTTTTGACAGGTATGACAAGCTGGTCAATAAATACGATATCTCTCTTCGCCAAATGATCACTGATGGCATCAGTGACATTGGGCCTTAGTCGGTTACCACTATCTATTTGACTCACAGATTGATGTATGCAGGGTGCCACATGTGGGGCAGGATGCGCTTACTATTTCCGAAACACCTGACATCTATGGCGCGTAATGCATGCCAAAATTAACATCCGTTTCTTACACCACTGACCGAATTTTTCCACTAGTCATCCACATTCGGCTTGCCGATTTCTGAACCCACTCACTGAATTATTCAAGTGGTTAGCGATTTCTGAACCCACTTACTGCATCCTTCACGTGGTCAGCGATTTCTGAACCCACTCACTTACATTCAAGTGGTTAGCGATTTCTGAACCCACTCGCTGAATTCTTCATGTGGTCAGCGATTTCTGGACCCACTCACTGAATTCTTCATGTGGTCAGCGTTTTCTGAACCCACTCACTGAATCCTTCAACTGGTTAGCGATTTCTGAACCAACTCACTTACATTCAAGTGGTTAGCGATTTCTGAACCCACTCGCTGAATCCTTTAACTAGTTAGCGATTTCTGAACCCACTGACCGAATCCTTCAAGTGGTCAGCGATTGCTGAACCAACTCACCGAATCCTTTAACTACTTGCCTACATTCCGCTAGGCACCCCAGCAGACTTGATATTTTTTCTACCATAATCCGGTCACTCAAAAAGAGACCCGTCAAATTCACTCACGGATTCTGAAGGTGGCTGACCATTACGCTAGGGGGTCTTTATCAAAGCTTGTAAGATGTGACCCGGAAATAATCTTTACTGAGTAAGTAGCCTAATAGATACTGAATCGCATGGTTCGCATGCCCAGCCCGCCTCACAAAACGTGTACAATTAACAGTAAAAGGGGTGAAAAATGACTTATTGTCCGGACCAGAAGTCAGGCTTTCTTGACACACAAGACGAAACGTAATGACACCACCGTCAATCTACGCAGGCACAGTCCCTCTATGGATAGAGGGACTGTGACGCAAGTTAATACTGTGGCGTCCATAGAAACCTATGCTCTTCGAAAAGGTCTGGTCAATCGAAACTGGAGACTCAGCCAAAGACGCGCAAAAGTTCGGCGACCTACGTCGTTTTTTGGTCACGATTACAGTTTTCTTTTACAATTATCTACAACATCGACAAACAACAGCAAGGAATGACACATTGTTTTTTAATATTTTTTATTATCGTCATCATCATCATCATCATCACCATCAACAACAACAACAACAACAACAACAACAACAACAACAAGATTACTAAATTCCCTGTGGTTGTGACCGACGGTACGGAGATCAAGTTTGCTGAATGAATTGAGAGAGAAAAACATATATAAATAAAAATTCAATATTTCACCATCGTAATCATTGAATTAGTCGTTTCTTCCATTATGGAGTAGGCCTATTATGAAAATTTCGTTGAAAATAAATGACGGGACTGCTTCTGCTCCGTCTACTCAAACGAAGTTTGGCGTACGGCCGGGCTACGCTGTATATACAGGATAGGCAATACATGTACAGCCCATCAACTTCGATATCGTTGCCGTAATTGAAAATGCTCAGAAAGGAACAAATTATATCTTGAATACAGTATAAAAGTCTTACTTAGTAATTTAAAAGTATTTCCAAATAATATCAAACGTAACGGGGACTACCGTAGTACAATTACCGGCTGGATGCCAGCACAACATTAATGGCGCTCCAGGCATGGTAGAAGTTCGAACACAAGAGAGATCCCGGCCGGCCTCACTGCAAAGTCGACCCCGTGCACACCCGGCCCAACAGCAAACTAACCTCTTGGTGTGATTCTGTTGTTTAGGGGAGAACCATTTGATTTCTGGGGGGGATATGGAGGATTTTGAGAAAAAAAAATTTGTCACCAGGTGAGAGAGAAGAAAAAAAAAATTGATCCTGTCATGGCCTGAGAAAAAAAAAATTGTCATAACAGACAGAAGAGAAAAAAAATTGTCACAATGCACCAGAAATAAGCAAAATTTGGAAACCTTATTCTCATGTATTCTTTGTCGGCGCGCCGCCATAGGCGGCGCAAATGTTTTTACCACAAGCAATTCTTATGTTTTTTTCCCAGCACTTATGATATAAGCATGCACTACATAGGTCTACTTTACACCTCAGTACACTCAATGTTTTCCTTCCATTTTCTGACCCAAGAAATCATATTTCAGGATTTCTGTTGCAATATCTTAATGGCATAGGCACTATCTAAAGGGGACTATTTGACTTCTGTAAATTGTGAAAATTTAAAACACAAGACAGGAGTCAACAAGTCATCGTTGATGACACAGTCCCCGCTTGTCCATTTTGTTATAATCTTTGGTGTCTAGGTAGCTGTGGAATGACATTGATGCAACGGGTGCATCAGGCCTGTGACTTGCATAATAAAGTAATCTGAGGAACGTTCAATAAAAGACTCATCTCTGCCGGTGTTGACCACTAAAGGAACTTTTTATTACATCACACATAACGATGCCCTCACTGCCTCTAGTGTCATGACAGCACATACTATACACATGGTTTGGTGGAATTTTCAAATGGTATGGGATCGGGTATGTTGTTGTAATCAGCCATTTTGGATCATATAATGAAACAATTAATGTGCACAAGAATGCAGCCATATCACGTTTAAACAAAATCAGTCCATTGAAGGACAGTGACCTATGTTTATAAAATTGAAATCAAATGGCTGTCTATTGACCATATGGATCGTAGCACAAAATTAGTAGACATGCATAAGTATGCCATAGTACTTTATCTTTGTACCAAGTCTCAACAACATTGGATAAGGAATATTTGCATATGATTAAGCCTCAAAGACATGAAAAAATCCAAAGTGACAATCTGGCAGCCATATTGGAACATGTCAAGAAGTAAATTGACATGTATACATGTATGTGTACCATAGTGCTGATCTTTGTGCCAAGTTTGGACAAAATGGGTTTAATGACCTTGAATTATGCTTCAAAGACATGCAAAATTCAAACAAAATGGCAGAAATTCAAACAAAATGGCAGTTCTGCAGCCATATTGGATCCTATCGCAAGGTTAATTGATACATGCATATGTATGCCATAGTGCTTTGCCTTTGTGCCAAGTTTGAACAAAATCAGTTCAAGGATGTTTGAGTTATGGTTCAGAGACATGAGAAAATCGCAAAAAATGGACGCCTGTCGGCCATATTGGATCATATCATGAAATAAAGTGGCGTTCATATGAAGGGCATAATGTTTTGCTTTTGTGCCAAATTTGAACAGAATCGGTTCAAGGATGTCTGGAGTTATGGTCCAAAGACATGAAAAATCGCAACAAAATGGCTGCCTCACGCCCATATTGGATCGTATCGCAAAATAATTTTACATGCACATGAAGGCCATAGTGTTATGCATTTGTGCCAAGTTTTAACAGAATCTGTTCAAGGATGTCTGAGTTATGATCCAAAAACATGAAAGATCCCAACAAAATGGCCGCCTCACGCCCATATTGGATCGTATCGCAATATAATTTGACAAGCATATGTATGCCATAGTGTTATGCCTTTGTGCAAAGTTTGAACAGAATCGGTTCAAGGATATTTGAGTTATGGTTCAAAGACATGAAAAAATCGCAAACAAATGGCCGCCTCGCGGCCATGTTGAATCGTATCGCAAAATAATTTGACATGCACATGTAGGCCACAGTGTTATGCCTTTGTGCCAAGGTTGAACAGAATATGTTCAAGGATGTCTGAGTTATGGTCCAAAGACATGAAAAATCGCAACAAAATGGCCGCCTCGCGCCCATATTGGATCATATCGTGATATAATTTAACATGGATATAAAAGCCATAGTGTTATGCCTTTGTGCCAAGTTTGAACAGAATCTGTTCAAGGATGTTTGAGTTATGGTCCAAAGACATGAAAAATCGCAACAAAATGGCCGCCTCGCGGCCATATTGGATCGTATCACAAAATAAATTGACGTGCATCTGTAGGTCATAGTGCTATGCCTTTGTGCCGAGTTTGAACGAAATGGTTCAGCAGTGTCTGAGAAACTGTTGATGACGGACGGACGGACGGACGGACGGACGGACGGACGCACAGACGGGACCCAATCTATAAGTCCCCGCCGGACTTCGTCCGCGGGGACTAATAAACTAGTGTTAAAACCAATATATTATTTTTTCAATATAAATTTGTTAGAAAGATATACCTTGACAATGAAAAATTGAGGAACAACAAATATAATGAAATACAATGTGTGAGCCTTGTTTTTCTGACCACAAACACTGGATCGCAAACATACCATATTCAGGCTTTTCATAAGAAGCTGGCAGCTGGAGAAATGACACAAGAAGGTCACAGATTTTACGTTCCTGTATATTCATTTTCTTCAGTCTCTGGCAAACAGAACTGTTTTTCACAAATTGTATTGTCATTGTTTGGTTGTTGAATATTGTGACTCAAAAACTGATCATGCAAAAAATGGAAAAAATATCAGTGTTCAATGTCCATTAGCTCACGTGTGTAAACACATGGGCTATTGTCATAGCGATGTCTGTCTGTCTGTCCGTGTGTGTGTGTGTGTGTGTGTGGTTAGTGTGTGTGTGTGTGTGTGTGTCTGTCTGTCTGTTTACACGATAACTCAAAAACGCCTGAACGGATTCAAGTCAGATTTGGTACACAGGTACCATATGCTACTTGCAAGAACTGATTAGATTTTGGTTAGTGTGGCTTGCATATTAATGAAGTTATGCAATATTGTTTTTTTCCTTACAATGGTTTCCCTATGGAGACGGTAATGACAGTGTACACATATATCAAGAAATACTGCACAAAATTTCATGAAACTTTTCACACATGACAATCTACGAACATTATGATGATACTGTGAGTGTCATGTCAATTATCTTCTCATTTGCATATTTAATGAACTTTTGTTATTAGTGAGATAATTCTGAAATTCCTGCACCAAACTTGATGATACTTGCAGCAAATATTGATCTTATGTATATCTTATTATACTTAGAAGCATTAGGCAGTGTCAAGTTAATAAATAGCTCATTTGCATATTTTATGAAGGTTTGTAATTAGTCATATAACTCTGATATAATTTCACCAAATGTGATGAAATCTGCTACAGATACTGATCCAATTTTTATCTAACTGTAGTGTAAAGCATTTAGTAGTGTGAAATTAAGGGTTCATTTGCATATTTAATGAACTTTGTAAATAGGTATATAACTCTGAAATTACGGCACCCAAGTCAGTGAAATTGGGTACAGATATTGTTTTGATAAATATCTAATTGTACTGAGAAGCATTTGGCAGTGTCAAGTTAACAAATAGGTCATTTGCATATTTTATGAAGTTTTGTAATTAGTGATATAACTCCAAAATAATTGCACCAAATATGATGAAATCTGCTGCAGATACTGATCCGACAGATATCTAATTGTGGTGAAGAGCATTTAGTTGCGTTAAGTTAATTAAGGTTTCATTTGCATATTTAATAAACTTTGTAATTAGTGATATAACTCCAGAATTACAGCGTTAAATTTGATGAAACTTGCTACAGATGTTGATCTGATAAATATCCAATTGTACTGAGAAGCATTGAGCAGTGTCAAGTTAATAATCAGCTCATTTGCATATTTCATGAAGTCTTATAATTAGTCATATAACTCCGAAATAACTGCATCAAATGTGATGAAAACTGCTGCACATACTGATACGACAGATATCTAACTGTGTTGTAAAGCATTTAGTACTGTAAAGTTAATTAAGGGTTCATTTGAATATTTAATAAACTTTGTAATTAGGTATATAACTCCAAAATTACAGCGTTAAATTTGATGAAACTTGCTACAGATGTTGATTTGATAAATATTTAATTGTGCTATGAATCATTGAACAGTGTCAAGTTAATTTAGGGTTCATTTGCATATTTAATGAACTTTGTAATTAGTGACATTACTCTAAAATTACAGCATTAAATTAAATAAAACGTGCTACAAATGTTGATCTGGTGGATATCTAATTGTTCCATAAAGCATTGAGCAGTGTCAAGTTAATTGCATATTAAATAAAGTTTTGTAATTAGTGATTAAACTCTGAGAGTACTGTGCGAAGTTGAAAAACCTGCTACATACATTGATAACATATATCTTATTGTTCTGTGAAGCGTTCTACTATTAATGAACCTGTTGTAAAACACGTGAGCATATTCAGTTCATATCTGGTTTTCAAACAGTTTTACTGAGTGCAAAATAAACTGAAACTCCTCAGATTGCACCATTAAACACATCAATTTCTCAAAATTTCCAATACAAGAGGGGGAACCCCCCCTCTCGTGCTCTCCCCCTTGGGGTATTCGAACAGTTTCACTTATTAAACAAATTAAAAAAACTCTCAGATTGCACCAGACTGCACCATTGCACACATCAATATCTTAAACATTTCCATGCAAGATAGGAGAAAGCCTCTGTGACACTTCCCCCTAAGCCTCTCTCATGTTCTCCCCCTGTACTTTCAAATTCTGCCCGGTCAGATATCCTAGTGAAAACCCTGTCATAATATCCATCCAAATTAAACAATGTACTATATGATTAGATACTGCGTGATCTTTTATATCTTTATTTTATTGTGACTTTGAATTTCATTTTGATGTGTTCACCTTTTTTGAACCATCATGAGATAACTGATGATAGTCTAGCAGGGTACTTCAGGATTTGATAGGTCTTTACTGTTGCTGTATTTTGTGAATTTTACAATTACATGTATTGGTATTTAATTTTTCTAAGTGGGGGATCGGTCAAAATTTCAGAGTTAGAGAGGGAGGTTACTCAAATTCATCATGGGTTGGTGAAGGGCGGGGGTCACTCGAAATTTCGGAGTTTCAGGCCGTAAATAATGACGGCTCCCTTACATACAACGCATTACAAACTTGATGACCGATAAAAAAAAAATTGCACTGCTACTCCATTTGGAAAAAAAAAATTGATGCAGGTCTGACAGTAGAAAAAAAAATTGCTGTCACTCTGACAGGAAAAAAAAAAATTGCTCCCATACCATCTTCCTCCATACCCCCCCCCAGAAATCAAATGGTTCTCCCCTTACTTATTTCTTAAAGAATTCATGACACATATATCTGCACAATTTACTACGTTATCGGTTCGTTACTACGTTATCGGTAATTTTTCCTACGTTATCGGGTTTGATACGTTATCGGTTAGTATCGATTGTAACATCAGGTCGTAAATAATGACGGTTTCCCTACTTTCTGCCAAAGGCCATCGCGTTCACTTGCATTCGATAGGCTGCCGTGCATTGCCAAAATATGTTGCTTCGATTTCGCAATCACCTTGCAGCTAATGCGGCAATCAGCTGAATTTTATTACTTTAAGTTACTCAATTTTGATAGTTATTTGCCTACAGAAGTGAGCCAAGTGCATATAGTGTCGTCTTGATTTTACATCGGTACCGGGAGTTCCTGTGTGACCTTGTGCAGGGTGCGCATCCGGCTCTGCCAACTTCAGTTTGAATAATCCGTATATAACGCACACATTGTACCAGAATATAATGTCAGCCTCCTCTCCCAAAGTTCTGTATCCTCTGAAACACAGTAACAGTACGTTTTTGAACAGAGGAGAACAAAATAAAATCATTCGCAGGTAATTCAGCCAGCGACCGTGGACGTTTGCCCCGGCATGGCGCGGCATGGCCCCAGGAATTTTTTGGGACTGTTGGCTGATGAGAGCCTCTTATTATACGACATTGAACTATTCTAAGGTCTTAAAATACGTTAAGAACATTTTTCTTTTATCGTTTCCTGGGAACGTTCCTTGTCTACGATATTCAATTACCATATTGTCGTTTTTCTGAAACCGTACGATGACGAGAACTGTACTTCCATGCGAGCGATCACTCGTGCGAGGCATGCTGCAAGACGTATACATGTGCGTTGTCAACAAACCCGCGCGGCAATCCAACTCGATCAGGCAGTATTTAGCGTTTGCATGTCAGTACAGAAGCTCAAATTTGGCGTATTTCTTCACTGAACAACATTTCACGATGGATGAAAGGGAATAACATGTAATATCGAACAAAAAAAGGTTAAAAGTTAAAAAATAATGGGGCTTTAAGGCCAGGAAGAAAAAATAAAATAAAAATAATCCACTGACGGAGTGTGTGTCGACGTAAAACACAGAGGTCAAAGCTAATTTCGCCCCCTTAGCATGCTAGTGAAAATTGACACCACAATTTTTGTGACGACATTTGACGTAGGCATGACGCTGTGTGACGTAGGGGTCTTGTTTCTTGTCATAAGTCGAAACTAATGAAGTTGAGCTTAGGGAGTTCAGTACTTGAAGAATTCAGTGACTTGGTTCAGAAATCGCTGACCACTTGAAGGATTCAGTGAGTTGGTTCAGAAATCGCTGACCACATGAAGAATTCAACGAGTGGGTTCAGAAATCGCTAACCACTTGGAGGATTCAGTGAGTGGGTTCAGAAATCGCTAACCAGTTGAAGGATTCAGTGAGTGGGTTCAGAAATCGCTAACTAGTTGAAGGATACAGTGAGTGGGTTCAGAAATCGCTGACCACATGAAGAATTCAGCGAGTGGGTTCACAGGGGATTCAATCTCCGATGATGACGATGATGATGATTAAATATTAAAAATGAAGATAAATAAACATATATTTGGACTCAGTAAATTTGTTGTTATTGTTGTTGTTATTGTTGTTGTTGTCGTTGTTGATACTATTTGCAGAAAAGAACAAAGTATGCGCTGCAAATTTCAACACAGCCTAACTATACATGTGCGTCGCAAATTCAATACAGCCTAACTATACATGTGCGTTGCAAATTCAATACAGCCTAACTATACATGTGCGTTGCTGCCTAACTATGCATGTGCGTTGCAAATTCAATACAGCCTAATTTGGAGCGCATGTGTATAGCATGGAGGTAGCTTACCTCCATGTGTACAGTGAGGCTGTATTGAATTTTGCAGCACATAATTTGTCCTTTTCTGCAAATACTATCAACTACAACAACAACAATAACAACAACAACAACAACAACTTTACTGAGTCCAAATATATTTTTATTTTTCTTCATTTTTAAATGTTTAATCATCATCATCGTCATCATCGGAGATCGAATCCCCTGTGGTGGGTTCAGAAATCGCTAACCACTTGAATGTAAGTGAGTGGGTTCAGAAATCGCTGACCACGTGAAGGATGCAGTAAGTGGGTTCAGAATCGCTAACCACTTGAATAATTCAGTGAGTGGGTTCAGAAATCGGCAAGCCGAATGTGGATAACTAGTGGAAAATTCGGTCAGTGGTGTAGGAAAACGGATGTTAATTTGGCATGCATTACGCGCCATATGACATCACTTCTAGTCTCTTTGCCAGAGTTCATATATCTTTCATGAATTTGACATCGTTGTGTGTACTTGTGCTTTACCGTCTGTTCTGTGCTGATGTTTTGTAACAATTGACTATGTATGACGAATTTTGAACCAGTGTTATCGGATAATGAATGGGTATGATTGTGATTATTTTGTATTGTGATGTTAATTATTTTGACCAACAGTATATACCGGACAAAATTTACAAGCAGATTTTCTCAAGCATGAGGTCTTATGGTTTTCGACAATTTCTATTTTAATCGAGTGTTTCACTGATACAGTTTGGTATATTCTTATACAGATCAATGAGTGAATGCATGACCCTTTTGTCTGCTACGAGCATGGTTAAAGTTGAACGCGCCTCGGGGACACAAATTTGGACTCTCACACTTTTACAATTCTTTTCTGTTGTACCGCTTGTGGGGTACATTTTAAAGCTCTGGGTGTAAGGAAACGTTTCACCTCTTAGTTTTTCGAAATTAGAAAACTTTATTTTTATCCACAGAGTTAACATAGGGATGGCTGCCATTTTGAATTTTAAATATCGGTAAATCTTGAGTTATTTGTTTCTCTAGTACCATATATTGCACGCTGACCCCCTGATTTTTATTCTTGGTTTTGAAAGAGTATGTTAAAGATTCCTCAAGGAACGTTTGAGCAAAAGTTTAAGTCTTTCACATTCGAGGTGCGAACTACCACCATTACCAACAAGGTTTTTTATTGATTTTGCAATTCTCGAGTACGTTAAGGCGAGGCTCGTGAAATTTCTTATGAATATGCAAATTTGCACAAATAAATATTCAGGTTTCCACGAGCGCGCGCGCTCAGCACGATTGAACTGCATCGCGGACGTGTATGTAAGCTTATGGTATGTAGTGTGCGAGTGTAGTCTTCGAGGCTTCAGCTCACGTGGGCAAGAGACCCGAACCGCTAGATTTTGAACGGCTATTTATGCCAACCAACTTCACCGTTTCGGTCTTTAGCATGTCCAGAGCCAACGAAGACTTTTACATATCGAAATGAACGCAGTTAGATGAACGATATTGTGGCTACGCCAACATGGTTGCCACCATCAGCACACGCGTTGATCCCTGATGTGGCCCGCCACTTGTTTTCGCAATCATTCATCAATGACAGACTGAGGTGTTTTAGCAAAAACTGATTGTCACTACTCACGACATGTACAAAAAACCGTCAGAGACAAAAGCAAGGTTAAATATTTTATCGATCTCCAACTGCTCTCGCACCGACGCGATTGCTGAATGCGTGCTGAAATGGACGCGACCGCCTCGTTACTAGGATACAGTCAGCTGTCTCTACCCATAAAGCATTGTTATGTGGTCCCTGGATGGGCTTCCCCAGGGGCCTGCATAGGGATTCCCCGGGCCGGCTAGAGTCCCAAATTACGAAAAGAAAAATGCCAAAATCCAGCCGCTAAACATGTTATTTTTTTAAAATCGCTGATTTGAATATTATATTGACATGTTTGTCGATATCATGCTGACAATTCTTTATCCCAGAAAGCAAGTGCAGGCACAGTTTGACCCCAATTACGCTCGTATTGGAGGTCGTCCGTCAAGGGTCAGCTGATATTTTGTGGCGAGTCATTAATACGGGGGCGAAATTTCTTACAGTATAGGTCGCACTAGTGATGGAAAATGGGGTCAACATGGACAATGTGGTTGTTTACAGGATCTGGGGGAGTCTAGCGGCTGGATTCTGTGCTCGAACTGACAATACCATTTTCGAACCCAAAATACCGTTTTTTAGTAAAATTAATAACTATTTCGGGGATTTCATCAACATAATACTATTTTGCGGAGTCGTTTTTTATAAAATAAATATACAAAGTTTGACTAATACGGAAGGATGAGTCGATTTAGCCAGTAAAACCGAAACGCATTCGTCTATAGAGGGCGCCCTTGTGGGAGCCGTGCCTTAACATACTCCACGATTGTATTTTAGAAACCATGCTTAATCTACAGCAAAAAGTTTAACATTTGGAGTTCTTTAAACCTGAAACTTAAGTTTTTCAGATCATATTTCTTTTACTGTTAATAAATCTTTTATAATGTTGGGTTTCACAAAACGAAACTCTCAAAATTTTACTCAGGTTCAAATTTTTTAATCCCTTTATACTTCTAAACTTTTTCTTTGAGCTTTCGAGGAACCAGTAAATTGGACTTGATCCCGTAGGATTTCCGAATAAATGAATAAACAAATAAAAAAAAATACAAATACAATACCATGTGGCAGTGTAGAAGCACTATCAGCGTGCATATTGCTGTAGAGATAGCGAATTGACTCTAGATTAATTCCTATGCGACATCACAATTCGTCAGCTGTTGGATGAACACAAACAGCCATGTGAAGATTTAATGAGGAGTGGACGATTTGATATTCATGGCTGTAGGCTTGAAAGATTGGGTTTGAAAGATTCTGAAGCATTATGCTTCTTTCTTCACTTCACCTGGAATAATATCTCTTCAACTCTGTTAATTCTGGCATCTTTTTTCACTTTCCCTCTTAACAGAATCTTTTCCCCTTTTACTCGCGCATACAGACGCTGAAATGTCAATATTCGCAAAACTGAACAGGGAAAGAAATATAAAGTAGCACAAAGTTAACATGGAATAGTAGTCAAACAGCATATGTTTTAGGAAGCTGATGACTTTGAATCGCAAACTCAAAAATATCAGTACAATGTGGTTAAAAAGACTTGTCAAGGATAAAAGCAGCACATTCAGCAACATTACTTGTCCTTAACTGTAACCTGACCACTCACATGATCTTTACAACAAAACACTTTTTAACTCTTTAGCTCACAATATTAAATTGGCGCTTCTAACATGTATGAATATTCTCAGTGAGCGGTAAATGGCAAGCAAATATGTGAAGATGAAAAGGGCATCACGGGAATGATCTAATAAAATACAGTAATTTTTTTATATCATTCACAACAGGAGACTGTATAGAATATGAAGTATTGGACATGAGTGCGATGTGAAAGAAATGAACTCCAAAGAGTAAAACGTTGTTAAATCTGAGCAAGCTAGATACTAAGATTGCATTATTATTACTATTATTATTATTATTATCATTATTATTATACTTTTATAGTCCTAAAAAGAATAATCACCTTACAGATCAGAGGATAAAAATAACGACCTGACAGACATAAAAAACAAAAACAAAACAAAACACAGACTAAGTCAGCAAACACACGAAAAAAAAAATACACTTCAGAGATTGAGTCTCTTGATGGCTGTTGGAACAATGCTCTTGCTGTAGGCACCTTAATTTGTTACACTTCAAGCAGCGAAATCTCCTTCCTGAAGGCAACAATTCAAAAGAGGAATACAAAGGATGGTTTACGTCAGCAGTGATTGATCGTGCTTTGCGCAGTATTGCATTATCCGTGAGCACTGAAAGGGACGGAGTGGGTCTACCAATTATCTTAGCAGCCGTTTGCGAGATTTTTAACAACTTAGTGCGATTTACGGTAGAGAGCAACGAAAAGTAGCAGATATTGCAGTAAGTCAGAAGTGGTTCAATAATACTCCGATATTACTGTCTTGTGAGTCTGTGTGTAACAGCGCCCTCTACCTTCACATGCCAGACTATCTCCTGCACACATTGCGACTGAAGGTTATCATATTCCATTAGATGTGACAGAGAAGCAACTGGTCAAAAAAATCAGAAATTCATCCACAGGAAAATGTCACAAGATTCAATGCAAGTTTCCATATTTAAAAGTTGGTACTATTCCATTGTCTTGCAATATAATTCAATTGATCAGATCATAACGGTAAAGGTAAACATACATACTTTGATGGTTGAAACACACAATGGCATGCTGAAGAACGACATCTACTTTGTAAAAGTTTGGGAATGATATAAGTATGAAGAATTTCTCTCCAGAGTCCTTGGCGTTCAGCGAGTGGTGAGAGGCAATACTTTGTATTTATGGTTGAATGATAAAATATCTCGTATAATCTGGACAAAAGAAGGACAAAAGCTGTGACTGTGGGAAGATCCATTGAAAAACATAAATATAAAGCAAAGCATCATCTGTTTTAAGAATTTCAAACATGAGTTGTAGTAGCTTCATTTTGTACATGCATGACACACGTACACTAGGAATTAAGTGCAATCTGATTCTTTTTCCTGAAGAAGTGTTTTTGTCTATATTACTTATACAGCTCATATGATTATGACTCACCTAAATGGAGAATGTTTATACAATGCAAAATTATGCACTGATATATATCCTTTGCAGAATCAACCAGGCCAGGCTACTGCAATATTTTGGATAAACCTTTGTTTACATCAAGGTTTAAAATCATATGTAATTGAGAGACACATAGAAGTAGTATAGTAAAAATATTTATTGCTCATACCATGTTCACATCATGATATTAAAATGAGTAAAACCATACTAAAATATTATTGATAAAAGTAAATTGTTTAATTTGCTTTTTTTTATTTCATCACTAGACTCACAACAAACCAGGAAGAGATAAATTTCTGGTATTTATAAACAAATAAGTTTCATGCAATCAGTGTCACCATGCTAGCTGTAACAAATGATTGCCCGAGAGCGAGTTCCATGTTGATTGAATCTCATGGGAGTTTAATGCAGTATTGCATATGATTATCGGTGAACTGGTTTGAAAATACTAGTAGTTCCTACCGTGTCACAATCACAACGGAGACGTTTACTGTACCTCTTTGATCACTGATTTACACACGCATCATCATACAATTATTCTTTTTCAAAGCCTTTGTCATCTCTCCATTTGTTCAAATACACAAATAATTTGACAATTACATGGCCTGATGGCTTTTTCTCTCCATTTTTACCATGATGCTAAAATTATTCTTGGATGGACGATGATAGTTCCAACAACCCCCTCCATTTACATTAAGTGTCGACATTTCAATGAACAAAGTCCTATCCTCTCAATATTGCATACATGACCTCAAAAAGTAGTTCCATATGGCTGTCGGGGGAAATGTACATGGTGTCGAAAACGATATTCTGATCAGTCATTTGAGAGTTACTGTGGGTACTATGAAATAATACCACTGACAAACTATCCATTTCAATTACTGTATTTGACGGTCCAGACAACAGATGTACCAATAAGAGCTCAAAGTGGTGCTCTGTGATCAAAAACTGATATGTCAAATTAGCAAATACACAGCGACGATTTCTGAACTTGTTGTTCGACTGAACATCACTGAAAGATAATAATGACAACTTTCAATGTTCCTTGTTCCTGTAAATGTCAGTTGGTGAAGGCAACTCATCCCGAGGAAGATATCCAGGATTGTAGTTTTAGTACTGCTTCGTCATATATTATCATACGGGACAGCCAGTTTGATGTTGTAGTTGTAGCCCTCTGGTTCATCATAATTTGACTGGCAGATTGAAGGAAGGGAACTTGTGACTTCATCCAGGAGAAAGTTGTAAACCCGGAGGTCACCTCTCTGTCTGAAATACATGTTCAACAAAACCGTTATGTTTTGACACAATTTCAAATAGTGGGATATGCTTAACATATCGTGAATGACACTGTCATTATATCAATACTGGCATTGTAAAATGAAAATCACAGGGAAATATACCTTATTTGCAATTATTGACGGCTTGGTGTGCTATTCTTTACTGTGTACTGACCATTATAAAAGAAGCCAAAAATCCCTATCATCGGAGACATAATATGGGTTAGAATACTGCACTGAAGTCTGAATGTCATACAGCCAACATTTTGGGATGGCAAAGCGCCCTCAGTGGTGTTCTACTGTGATAGACAAGCGTGCTTTTAATCGAGCACAACTCAAAAGTTAGCAATGTAACTTCAAAATTACAGCATGTAATGGCAATGGGTTTTAAGACTGCCTACTGTGTACACTGAAGACATTCCTCAACAGAATTACTTTACGTCCACAGACTAAATTTTAACCTCAACAGCAAGTTCAATTATTAAAAAGTAACCTGTTCACAGAAGAGACAGTTGAAATCTCACAGGTCAAAAGCCATATATAGGCTACATTATAGCATAAACAGTGGAGCTCCACTGTCTATGAATGTAGTTATTATTTAAAGTGTAGCCATCTACTAAAGATATCGACTAACATAAAATTGACCTTGAATGAAAACTCTAATGTATGCATGCATGACATTGACATTCAGAACATTATCAAATAATAAAAGAGCTCTACTGTACCAACATTTTATTAGAGTCAGTGCCACATATCAGCAAGGTGAAACGTTGACATTGACATTGTGTGGAGTTTATTGGGCAATATCATGAATACTGACAAGACACATGACCTCTGGGTTACAATCTGGAATTACTTGAGTACAAGAGAGACAAAGGTCGTAAAGTGGGTTTAATTGGATAATATTATGTGAAATTCATACAGCTTAATCAGACTTTTGAGTAACACTGATATCGGTTAGAGACAGAGTGACTAGACGCGACAGAGTTTACATCGAAGACTACTAAATAAAATATGTCGGGTCTTGAAAATGTCTGACTTAAAAACTGTAAAATTGGAAAGAGAAGAGGACGCCTCAGTCTAAAACGTGAAGAATTATGGGATATACTAGCTTTCCTTCTCCTTCATTATTCAAAGAGGAGGTTTTAACAGTATCCAATATTGAGGTTTATCGGACAATCTTATGGATCAGAAGAGTGATGTCATCTGAATATTGATACAATTCTGATATCAGATATGTTGACAACAATGGCTATCCTCTATGTTAGAGTATCATGTACATCTGAGGCGGCAAGGAGATATACTGCTTAAAGAGTGGTTTTATCTGATAAAAGAAGATCACGCAAATGAGCCTCTACCATAGGTTGGAATCCAAGTATAATGAATGGGCTAGTGTTCCCCTTCTTTCTATCTTCTCAATTGCGTGATTCTAAGGAAAAAGCTGTCAATCATAATATTTCATGATAACCTCTTATCTTATCAGACTCCTATTTCCTTAGTTATATTCACCTCAAGGTAGGTTAGTGCACTGATGCCATGAAAGTATATTTGGAGCACAGAAAAATTGGACAGCACTTATCAATTTGAAGTGGACTGTAACATACGCCCTCTACAAAGCATGTTATACAAAAAAATCACTTTTGTTTACAGGCTGATCTGCCAGCTGTTGGGATGAAAATGCTCAGTTGTGGCTAAGTAACTAAAGCAGCAACAATAATTGACATTTCTACCATCATTGACTACCATATTTTCAAGGTAAATTTCTGCCCTAAAGGAAAAACACTCTTGCTGACTCACAATTTATAACAATTCAGATTTTCTCTAGAATAATGGAAATTCCTCCATATATAAATATTTAACTTTGAACAAAAATGACTGTATGATATCAATAATATATTTGCAGCAGTCAAACAGAGATAAGATGTCAGTGATAGGATTGTGGAGGGATTGTGCCATTTGATAACAATACGTAAATTGCAGTGGAGTACTAATTCTGACCGAAATTCACCACAGGCAAAATCATGGTATGATAACAGATTTGAATTAAATTCAGAGACTGTCATTTTGTTGAAATGAATAGCTGCATTAAACATTAACACTGGTGCACATCAGGAAAATTTGCCCTGAAAAAAATTTTTACAATCGGCTAGAAGAAGAAAATGTTGATTGAATAGATTAAAGGGACAATAGTGTAATGCTTGAGAATAATTTCTTTCTCCACAAAACAAATACACTGGTTTAATCTCTGTGAAATATATTGAAATGTCAAGTACCAGCACTGTGAACACAGTGCAATCTGTACAATACTTAGAGGTTATTACCCAATATCACCTGTTCCTATGTCGCATCAGTATGAGTATCATTGTGCTGTGTCAGACATGAGACTACATGTACATGTATGTCAAGTGTCTGACACAGTACAAATGACACAAATATAAAAGTGATCGTAAAAACCGTTTTAGTTCTAGTCTGGACTAAATTTTGTCACTAGACATGGCGTTGGACACACAGGCTGCGTTGACAGTTGAGCACTGGGAATTTAGAAAAGATTTGGGAGTAGGTCAAGAAAATGTATTTTACTGACAGAGAAAAACTACATAAGGGATGTACTGAAAATACGGGAAAGATACATCTGGTAGAGCTGTAGGTTTATGTTTAATTTCTACATCACTTGTGAAAAGTGGTGATCATGGAAATTTCCAAAGATTATACTTGTATATACCTGGAATATATTCATTATTATGAGTAATATTATTTAATATTATATTCATTCAAATGTACAATGCTTGTGGCAAGTTTTCAACATCGTACAACCTCTTTTTGAGTAATTTTCGTTGTCAGAAATGTCTTGTCTATAGGTTCACTGTGATCTTTGAGCAGTCTTGTGCACTGATGAAAAAACATGGGGTAGACCTACGTGATAAAATTGTTAGTTTTGATTCTTAGGAAGATTTTTATCTCTATAGAAAATTTTTGAAAATGGTAAGTATAAATAATTGATCTCAGTGGTAACTTTTCTGAAACAGCCTTTGATTTCTGTGACAGCAACAAGTCTGTAATTATACGATTTTCTAATATTATTGATAGATTTTGTGGGTGATGTACTTAGAGTAGAATGTCCTTATCTTCAACCATCCATAATATTAGTTACAATTTCTTCATAAGGTATTCTCGATTCAACCTGATATGACCATGTTGATTTGAAAGTGTGTTTATCAGTGATGTCATGTTATACCGGTATTTCATGTCACAGACTTTTACATATAGCTGCCCTCACACGTATGTGAATACACACATGTGTGCGTGTGTCAATAAATTCATCAGTAGTACTTGTTGGTGAGCTGTATATGCATTAAACTCAACAAGATTCACAATGTATCACCGTTTTTTTAAATCCATAATATTCTAGTACTACAGATTAACATTTATAATTCACCATCTTGAGAATTATCTTCAAATATGCATTATTTATTGGAGGGGTTTCAGAAAAAATGACCAGAACACAAAAGTGACACACTGAAGATATAAATAAGGTTATACTTATATACAACTTCATTGATAATTTCCCCAGTGTTGTGACCTTTTAAACCTCAACTAATGTCACGATGAAATGGGAAAATTTGTAAACCTACACTGTCAAATATTTTGACATATTTGTGATAGTAGGTCATTAGGAAGGTCATTGCCCTGGTTTACATCCATTCTACCTTCCTTGAATCAAATGATGACATTTTATAATCATTAAAATATTTACCGGAACAGTTTTCCTTTGATATGGATCACAATTTATCGTATGCTTATGCTAGAATTAAATATAATTTACGGCATTTTTGTCTTCATAAAAATTACTATCGGGATCATTATTGGAAAGGCAAAAGGGATTGAAAGGCAACATAAAAAATAAATTAATAGGCATATCATCTATTTTATTGGGTACTTTTCAAGTGTCTTCACTCTCAGCAATACACTGATATTGTTATAAAATCAAATTACACCTGGGAGACTCTTCAAACTGGATCTAATCAGGGAAGTTATTGGATGCGCCCTGCTCAGCAAACATTGCGGTAGGATGCACTCTGGTGAATTTGGTAAATACAGCTGCCGACTGACCGTGATGATGGAAAGACAGTGTGCGTGTGATGTGTTTACCTTTTGTGGACAATGATCTCAAAGTCATCCTCTGCGACGTTCTGTTGAGGAATGTGAGCGGAAATCAGCCGGGTCCTGTCAAAATGGCAGTGACGAACTGGATGCCTGTGTAAATAAATGATCAAAGTGTCTAGTTCAAAATCAAGTGACAATGTGTGATTTACCTTTTAGGTCACATGAAGGTATGGAGAAACAGAACCAGATCAAGAGTACTGTACAAATCACTCTCCGACCTTGCACTCACTTTTAAAGGCACATGAGCAGCAACGTTTGGCATTATTTTCATGATATTTATATTCTGATTAAAATAATATCACAGAAATGTTCTTACTCAGAGATGTTTACTCAAGTATAATTATCCACTGAGTGGTACTGCATGGGGAAGTTTCAGTAAGACAAATAATAAATGGGTGCCGCACCCAAATATGGCCACCTCCATACAACTATAGGATAAACAGCGTAAATGGTGCATGTACCGTACACATTTGAATCTTTACAAATATAACATGGTGCAACCCATTGAAAGGACAGGAAAGAGATTCACTCCACTTTGACCAAAAATTCTTTCTTCACGTAACATGGCAAGATTTTGAAAATGGCAGGAAATTTAAATGAACAAAAATCTGTTCAATTTCTTGCCTATTCCGTCACAATCAAACGTTGTTGATGCATAGTTAATGACTAGTTCGTTCAATTTGCATATTGCAATGAATATCTAAGGAAATCAGAGGTACCTTGAGGTTGGACAATTTCGTAGAGTTACAGCTCATGGGCCTTTACTTCAATGCCACTGTGATATTGATCTTTTCTGAAGGGAAAACTAATAATAATGCCTAGGATGTGTACACACGCAAGTTAAAAAAATCTGAAAATGTAGACATTTGAGTTGCACAAATAGATATATCTACTGTGTATCTCAACATGCTTTGGGAAGTGGAACAAGAAATTGTAGTTGATATTAAAAACAAAGTAGTGAAAAATCATTGAAAGTTACCGCTACTGGCCCTCTAAAAGTCGGACACTGAAATATTTGAACTTGGACTGATGTCTAACCTTGCGTATGTTTCCCACAGTTTACTCTTCATCCTGAGATCCCAAACACAAAGCATTCCTTCAAATCCTCCGCTGACGGCTTTCCAGTCATCCATCTGAACGGCCGTGACAGAACCACCATGGCCTTGTACGGACATCACCGGCCACTCGCCGCTCCTGAAGTCAAACACACGGACTCTGTGGGGAGAACAAAGGATGTTTACATGTAGGTGAAGAACGCTGTGAAAAGCAGTAACTTTCAATTGGATCATCCAATGATCAGCACAGGCTTATGTATAAGTACTTCTGGGTCAATGGATGTACACATGTAACAGAAAAATGTCTTTCTATGGCAAAAGTGAAAGCTCAACACTGCCTCCCAGTGGTAAGATGTCATTTCTCATCAAAGTCGAGCTGCTCAGACCATCACAACTACACTGTACTATCATATTAATAAGTATTCTGTTAAGAAAATGATTGCAGTACAAAAAATAATCACTGGCACTAAGCAGCATTAAATCATTCTGAACTTCTCCACCTTGCAGTATCCATTTGGGCTTCGAAAGACAATGGCCGAAGCAAGGCAAAGGTGCAAAAACTAATTGAAAACGAATGATAGCAGTATACAGACATTCTATCCTGTCACCTGAAACGTACCATGTTCTGGTCTACTCATCAAAAGTACGAATCTTCTTCTCATGTAGCATGCACAATTCTCTTTTCAGAATATCTATCTAATATGGACACCTTTGGTACCACACTGCCAACAGTTTCATAGATTTTACTGCAGCTCCACAGGTGAGGACATATCTCAAACAAAACGACCAAACAAGGACATAGTGATTTCAGTGAAATTCACACAGGAAAGATTTAAAACCGTGTCATCACATCATTCTGGTAGAAGATCTTTCCATGTGTCAAGGCATAGACTGAAAGGAGAGAGAGAGAGAGCTCTCACTTACTTTTTGTCTCTACATCCAGTTACTATCATGTTTGGTGGACTGTCAGCCAGATTTAAACTGGACACTCCCCAGTTGTGTCCATGTAGGGTGTGCAAGACTTTGCCCATCTCCAAATCCAAAATCTTTACCTGCCATTAACAATATAATACGTACAATATACCTAGTCTCAAGCAAAGTCAAAACTTTTCTAGAATTCAGCTCTCACTGGAATCCGTAAAAGTTATCAGAATATGTATGAGGTCCTGAACATTCACATTTCTAGACAGGTGGATATTTTTAAGACTTTCTGTTTGATGTAAAACATTCACAAGGCACTCTAATATATATACAGTCTTTTCTTAAGAAGTGAGAAAGATTTCTTAACCTCACCGAACGCTATCAGCATACTTAGAAGTTGTTGGCAGCTCTGAGTGATAAAGAGCTTTCATCAACATTTTTTTAGAAATGAAACACAAGTCTTGAAAGGTACAGATTACTCACCAGAAATCCTTCTTGAAAACCGGTTGATCCGACACCACAGGCGATGAGATCCGAATTGACATCCAGACAGCTTACCGGAGCTATCAGTTGATGAAGCTTTATGACTCTATCTGGGGATGACTTCTTTCCGACCGGGTAATAATAGATACCGCCCATGGCGTTCTCTGTTGCCATGACAATGTGTAAATTGGAGGAAGATTTGGGAACAAATTTCATGAAAGTCACCTGAGGGGACAACAGAAAGTACATTGTTGACTTAAAGTCTCAAAAGATTGACTTTCAGAAAAAAGCATCACATTGGCTTAATAGTGCAAGCTTCAGCCAGTTGAAATGGTCTGCTATTTCTGTGCGACACCTTCCATGAAATTAAAATTAGTCATAATCTAGCAGCAATTATAATTGTAGGCTGAGCTATCTTATCAAAAACTTGTCAACAATTTGGTACAATGTTTTTACAATTTCTTAAAACAAATGTCAGAAAGCTGACATCTACACAATACAGTACTCAAAAGTTACTCTCTTGTTCGGACAGTATCTTTTTGCCAAGTTGTCTTTGATTCCGCAAACCTCTTTTTTTTTAATCTTGCTAAAATAAGTTTTTCATTACCCTTGTATTAATGTACAGATTCAAGTATCTTCCAACAAAACATGAGTTCACAGTTCCGTTTCACTTACAAGTTCAGTGGACAAGTAGGTTATGTATTTTGAATCATCCATTCCCTTGTTTTCACCAGGTGAGTAACACCACCAATGTCAACATCAGAACTTCATGTTGACTAGTCGGTATTTACCAAAGCTCACGGTACATGCACATTTCATTAACCCATGTGATCTGGCCAATCGCTCAAACAAGTTAATTTGCGGTGTAATTTTCATGTCAGTCATCTTAAGTGCTAGTATATTTACAAAAAACTCCAGCACTTAAATTGGCTTTCAGAAAACCGTATGAAGGTCGGGTGTGTTTGAGGAAAAGGTTGTCAAATATACAACTTTCTCTATGACATGAAAATATATAACTACTGTGTTTTATTTGCTTGTGATACTTAAGGGGCTTTCTGTCAGGAATGAGCATGGTTGCTATACAGACAACACTCAATACATTCCCAAATATCTAGGATTTGCAAACATACACAAATTTTACGAGTTACCAGCTCAATCTTTCATTGAAGACTTCCCTTGTTTGATAAGGACAAAATCCAGGACTGTGTATGAGTGTTTACCAAAATATAAACCACTTTTTGCAGTTGCTATGGATTCATGAAAAATGACTTGGGAACCCAGGTAACACTTATCAACTTGCTCTTCACAAAAACACAATGCTAAGCCTATGTCTATATGTTTGAGTAAGGTTACATATATCACTACCTAGACAGCTTGATGCCCTATTGCTTGTCTACATATTTCTTGCTCCCAAGAAATGTGACTGGCCAGAGTTACTGTGTCTCTACTTATAGCATGACGTTGTGGTGTTCCTGCTAGCAGGATTAGGGCTTTATATTTGCTGTTGCCATGTGTAAGAGTTTGGCTGCACGCTGTCAATGCGTACACAGTTAGGGCTGTCAGCTGTTGATATGGGCAAGTTACGGCTTTAAACTGTTACTGTGGACATGGTTAGGGCTGTAAGCTGTTGCTATGGGCATGGTTAGGGCTGTAAGCTGTTGCTATGGGCATGTTACATGGGCATGGTTAGGGCTGTAAGCTGTTGCTATGGGCATTGTTAGGGCTGTAAGCTGTTGCTATGGGCATTGTTAGGGCTGTAAGCTGTTGCTATGGGCATGGTTAGAGCTGTAAGCTGTTGCTTTGGCATGGTTAAGGCTGTAAGCTCTTGGTATGGGCTTAGCTAGGGCTGTAAGTTATTATTGTGGCCATGGTTATGGGCTTTAAGCTGTTACTGTGGGCATGGTTAATTTTGTACCCTGTTGCTGTGGGCATGTTTAGGGTTGTAAGCTGATCCTTAACTGGCATGTATAGGGCTGTACACTGTTGGTGTGGGCATGATTAGGGCTGGAAGCTGTTACTGTGGGCATGATTAGGGCTTTACTTTGCATGTATAGGGCTTTAAGCTGTTACTGATGGCATGTTTAGGGCTGTAAGCCGTTGCTTTGGGCATGTTTAGCGCTGTAAGCTATAGCTGAGGGCATGTTTAGGACTGTAAGCAAGTTGCCATGTTTAGGGTTGTAAGCTGATCCTTAACTGGCATGGTGACAGCTATGAAGGAAAAATTGAAATTTTTATTCTTTCTCTTAGAGTTAATAAACCGGTGGTAGCCATCTTGATTTTGTAACATTAGTAAATGTTAGTTAGTTTGTTTCACTGGTAACAAACTTTGCTAACTGACCCATGAGTTTTATTCATGATTTGAATTGGTAAGAGAATGATTGTAAGGTTCATTGAGGAAAGTTGGATGAATAGTTACACTTGCAATGTGCATATGACCTGAAGTTGAACATAAGAACGTTAACATGTACTTTATAATCAGAACAAAATATTGGAAAACATCAAAAGTTACAGCTAATGGAGCTTTAGCTCTTACCGGTTGATCTGCACTGGGAGTACATTTGCAATACCAGGTACCATTTTCATCAGTAGCCTCTACACGAACACTGTGACCTGTTGCCGTAGCTACGACAGCATCATCGGTTGCCATGGCCACACAGTTGATGCTTTGGTTACAACTGAAATGATGCACCAGTGTAGGACTATTGCTACAGAGGTTCCATATATCAACATCATCTGAAATATTGAAAACAATACACAATAACCATTCATGAAGATAAACGTCATTAATACACGGGACACCATGGGAAATAATTGCTAATAAAGTAAAAATGACAAGATACCGTATTACATTTACCGGTACTAGATGCCATTGATACAACATCAAATGTAGTTTCCGTTTCTGAATCCAGGCCATAATAATTTCTAAAGGTAGAATACGCCTCGGGGGCAGATATTTGGACTTTCCAAATTTTACAATATGTTTTTGGTCTACCACTTGTGAGGGCTCCTTTTGAAGTGCTTGGAGTAAATGAAGTTAATTTAGTTAATAATCAAAAATTTTTCCCTATAGAGTTAACACAGGGATGACGGCCATGTTGAATTTCAAGTGTCAGTAAACACTTGATAATTGTTTCAAACTTTGCACAATAACCCCTGAGTTTTATTGTTGATGGCAAAGGGGAATGGTTTAAAGTTTCCTAACACAAAGTTTGAGCAAAAGTTTAAAGTCTGTTAATTTCAAGGCGTGAACTATTTTAATTTGTTTTTCAGAAAATTGCCTTTATTTCATCAACTTTAATAACACCATGAGACTTGGTGACATGAATGTGAATGTTACAGTGTACTGGTACTGCTTTAGCGCAAACTCTGCAAGAATTAATATAACTTCATTTGAATAATGACCACACAGTAAGACTATCTACATGAGACTTGTGCTCATTTGAGATATTCTTTCTGTTGGGAGGAAATGCACTACCGGTATTGCTTTAATCATCATATTACTTCATAGCTACATGTTTATTTGTAATAATCAGTCAGAGCATTGAACCTGACCTGTACCCATTTTCTAAAAATAATAGTTAAATACTAACACCTGCGGCTTGGGCATCATCAATATTTCGGTAAAGATCACCATACCTTGGGCAGGCCACAAATCATGATATTACATGATCTTTATGTGTTATTCATTTTACTACACCGAACATTTGAAATCATCACAGAATCCAGTATTTGTACTGTGCGCATTGAACAACAGGTTGAAATGATGCGCAAATTTTTGAATGACGCATTTTATATATTTTGTGCAAGACCTCCTGGTGCGTGGGCAGGGCGCCTGTACTCTACATTATAATACATGTGTCTGCTTTGAACTTGTGTTTGAATGGCTAGCGCAGTAGGCAAGAGTCAAGGGCAATAGTAAATTGAACCATGTTATATCACTTTTTTGGAATGTCAGGTGGTGGACTTTTAGCCAATCACGAGATCAGTACCGGTACTATAGGTGAGGTGTAATAATAACGTCCATGCAATTTGTATCATTATCATTCAAATCACCCGTAAAGTACTGGCAGAGACAATGGCAAGGAAATGACTCATGAGATACAAAAAATATATTTTGTTGCTAATTTGTTATTGTTGAGATTTAGCCAAGGGAAGATTTTACAAATTTAAGGTTACTTTGCTCCAAAGAGCAAAACAAAACCACTTTACCAACTGTACAAAGGTGCTTTCATGCTGAGTATCTACAGCCACAGTTGTGGAAAACAATCAGTTCACTGAGAAAACGTGATGCAATGGTACAGGTACGATGTATGATTGATACAGAACCCCTCGGGCAGTCAAAGTGGCATTAAGAAATTTGAGAACGCAGAGAGAAATGACAAAAACACGCCGGAAGGAAATAAATTATCTTCCTCAGATGGTGTGCCATCAAGTTTGACAACAAAAGATGAAACTGGACTCTGCTGAGATCTACATGTACACTTGAAATTACATTATTTGAAATTATACACTCTGAGATGTAGCCCTCCAGCCACTGATGTGTCAATTATTGAAACAAGCCAGTAGCTTCATGCTCTTTTGTTCCTTTGATGAATGGTTCACCCTTCCCATGATTCAACAAGCCGCAGTAAATTTTTATTCTTTCACATAGCTGTGTCTCCTGGGTGCAATTGTAATATTTTATCTCTACATCATCTTTACTATTTTGTGCGCAGTTTTGAAAGCAAACATAACAACCCATAAAGTTGATTCAGATTTTATTTAAAAAGTGTTTGCTTTCTCTAATTCTGCTATAATTGGCAGTTTTCTTTCACTTTCGGATAACGTCGTCTCCAAACATGCAACATATATTGCACCTGCCCCGAAAGATACGATCTAACACATAAAAATTACTGCTAATGTCACTTAAATATTTGCTCTCCTAGCCCTGAAATGGAATTCTCATTTCGCCTACATATGCCCGATTTTGACGTCTAATTCAAATCCCAAGTGTGCATTAAAGACATGAAAACAGAGACAGAAAGACACCAGCTGATAATATGCAGTAGATTTATCAAGATAACCCTAATAAAACTAGCATTTTCTCCGAATTGATTTTTTGAGACACTAAATCCTCCGATTAATGGGTGTAGGTATCTTTCAACACAGCTAATAAAATGCTTTAATTCTATCAACCGTCATGTCTGCCTTGTTAACTCACAAGGATATGCTGGTTAAATTTTTAGTTTGTCATCGCATAGTCCACTTAAAACAATTTAACATCACAGCTTTATATCAACTGACTCTATGAATAAAACGAGAAACACGATTTAGATATACTGTGGTGAGACAATACTGGACAGTCACAATTGTCAGATATTGAATGAAAGCTTGCCACAGAGTTTGATTGAACACCAGGAGTGTGTCTCTTCATACATCACAGCCATCTCATTGGTCGAAGGGCCAGTAGTCGTAACTCCTGATGATTTTTTTTTTCACTATTTATGCTTTGTATGGTTGCACATTCTTGGTCTACTCCAAAGTGGTATATATTTGAATTCTAAACTGGACCAGAATTCGTAATAATGTAGTCTACAGTAGATATGCAAAGGCTGATCTCTACAAGCTTTGAGGTGTACAACAAAAACTATACTGCTAGTTGATATTAAAAGCAAAAGTAGCAAAACAGTCTTCAAAAGTTACAGTTAATGACTAGTTAATTGAAGTTTTAAGGAGTTCGACTGGCTAACAAGTTTCTCCGCAGAGATCCAACTTTACCATGTGCCCTATCATCAAAATTCTGCATTTCCTGTATACAACCACTTACACATACATGCCTTTGTCACATTGTTCTTAAAAATTACATAGATAAAGGATCATCTTAAATATACAAGTATATCTGAATACAGGTGTTTTCCTGATCTCGATTTGTTAATTGTATTTTCACCACTCAACAACAGCTACGAGGAATAAATATACATTTAAATTCCTGATTCACATAATTTGGCACCACCAACTTACAATGTTTTACTTCGCCTAAAAGTTATCAATGATGTTCTCCAACAGTCTTCTCTTCATGAGTTGCAGGAAAATATCGAAAGAAAGAGGCTGAGAAACAAGATAATGATTTGGTGTGGCCTGTTGAGCCCCAGCACTCTGAGCGTAATGCATGTTTATCAATATTTAAGATGCAAAGCCATTCTGCCAATCTACGATCTAAGTTGATTTGGTGACAACCCTGGGGTTAAATTCTAATCAGTCTTTCCTATTACATATTGCTTTTACAACGTTTCCATTGATCTCGTGTTTCTAATTTATAGCGATCATTACAGGGCGATGGCAATAATACGAGGGAGCCTTGGCGACTGTCTACAGCATATCCTGTCAAGTTAATTCTGTCCTAATTAAATTATTGCGTGACGTCTAATAAAGAGAAGCTGTGAATTGTCCGCAATTGTCTTTTTACTTCAGATCCTTTTCATTGATTCTGAGAAAATCGATCATCAATTAAAAGCACATTTCCACTTGGCAACTCGGCATGCATGAACTAGTTTTCCTATTCCACACAAAATGAAAAAAAAGTATTTGAATTACATTTAATAACTGTGAGCTGTAAACAGTCCATTCTTGGTTCATTTTTAACAACAGATGCTTTTCAGTGATTCCGAGAAAGTTGATCATCCATTAGAGCAATCATCTTATCTATAGCAAAGCATACAATTACTTCTTTCCTGGTTTTACACAAAACGATACATATTATTTTACACTGCACTGCTCGTCTAACAAAGGAAAGCCGCAAAGAGACCATGATTACATGTAGGGTATCTCCTACGTCAGGTGCATTTATCGATTTTATGAAAAAACTGATCTGCAATTACAGCAAATACATCCAGTATGTCTACCCGGTACATGTAGGCATAACTGTTTTCTTTTCCTAGTTTACACAAAACAATACAATAGGTACTTGACAAATATCATGCCATCATCCTGTGCATCGATAGGTTTCATCTAGGATACTGCTATGAGCACCCGTTATATACATGTAACGTAAAACAATATGGTTGTCATAGCAACATGCAAATTTCAGTCAACTCACATACTTTACACAGTAATACTAGTGGCAGAGGTACAAATGAAACTGAGAGTCTACGCCCAAGATAATGGGATGGCCATGCTTCAATAATAGAGACATTTACTCTGACATCTTTTGTTCCACAGGAGCAAGGCAAGTCCAGGTTGACTCAATCGATCTCATAAAATAGGTCAACCTGGTTGTTTTAGCATCCATTAACTTCATCGCGCAATGTCATTCACCCTGACACGATTACTCTCACAGCGTTTCAAGTTCTATTAAACTGTATCACAGACAACAGCGTCCGTCAAATTCAGTTAACGTAATTGCCGATTCACAAGTCCTACATCAAGTTAAGATGTTGAAGGTGTTCATCTCTTTAACGGTTATCTCCAGATGGACGGCGGTGAAGATCCAAATGGACACTTAAAAGAGCGTTTCCGGTGTGTTTGACCGCCGCTTTATGACTAATGTCTTTCAAAAACATCACAGACCGCTCCTGCCCTTGGAATGTCATCCGGCAACCTCCAAGGTTTTCACTAGGAGATTTTTTCTTCAGATGTAAAATTAAAATCCAATACGACCTTACACTCAGGCAGATAAGGTCACACCATTAAAAGTGCTGGCAAGACAATGGTAAAATTTACGCTTATCTCAATGCTAATTACCAAAATTGGGATAATGGAGATTGACTGATTGATTGATTGATTGATTGATTGATTAATTGATTGATAGGGTATGAGAGAAGAGAAATCACAAGGCTGAATGGAAGATGGAAATCTCAATTCCAGGGATTGGACATACCGTACCTGCATGATTTACATGAGTTCTTCATCATCAATATTGACAAAGGAGGTCAAATAGACTTTTGTGTTTTCTTTCACACAGCTTGACACTGAGACAGGTTCAATTTGTTTAAAAGGATCATCACAAGCAATGCTTCAGACCATGCAGGGCTGATCATTTCTAAGATTTCTTTGAGATACTGATCTGAAACAACCTTCAACTGCATCCAAAACAAAATTAGCGATGCATTCTAACTGTACTCAAGGTAGCACATGTCCAACGCCTGGTCTGCCAACTTGTTCATTTTACATGTAGTTCAAAAACATCTTTGTGCACATGGTGATTGGCTTCTCAGATCCAGTGGCTGAATGCATCCTACATACAGTAGACTTTTACCCTGCAATACAGTTCACATCTGTAATCTTTTTAAGCAGTTGATTGCTCATCTGCAGACATTTCATTCTTTATCTACCTGTTACTATCACCATTATTTCTGTTTAATCAAAGGAAAAGAAATCACTTTCTGAGTCATTTTTACCTGCACTACTGTACCACATTACTACTGGTATTTAGTATGGCGTAGTAGGGTACTGTGGAAGATTATCAAAATTTTTGGCGTCTACGGCAAGGCACTTTTAGGCCTTTCACTGATATACCAAGAAAAAGGAAAGATTTCTGCTCTGTAGGTTACATGGGTTTTTATCAACTCGTGATCACTATTAACGTTACTTCATTCTTGTGATCAGACACTGTACATGTATTTAACCCTAGTTCTGTTATTTTTCCAACCAAAATTTCAGCAGCAGCATTTTACAAAGTTTTGTGAATCTTTCTGCAATCATTTTGATAATTTTGGACCAAATTGACATCACATTTCATTACCAGTAGTTTCTTATCAAAATTTTGGCAGAAATCTGAAAAAAATTGATAGGGTAGTATTTTATAAAAGTGATAAAAAAATTGACTTTGGCACTCAAAGCGTTAAAAATACACTTATCACTCCTAGCCAACGATTTTGACACCACATAAACTGTACTTTACTTTGTTGGCCAGACTATTTGACACATCATAGACTCTAGGGTCTATGGATACATACATGAAACTTATATTTGAATTGTCAAAATATGTAGTTTTATAGATTCGGTTTACAGTCAGGTAGTTTGGTCAATCTCAAAATATATCTCGCAGAGCACACTGCCACCTCTTTAACTATATCTGTACACACTTAGAAGGATAAATACAGGGCTGTATTGACTAGAGAGACTCGATATCCTAAAGGGCAGTGACATCCATAACGCAGGCAATTACATTCCTTCCACTCACAATGAAAATGGCTGTGACGTCCCTCGAGTCTTAGCTTAGGGCCTCTCCCCAAGAACACCGCAATCTTATTAAGTTTGCCTAATCTTGTACATCTTGTCGCTTGATGCAGTGAAAAAAACCTTTGACACAGGAAACAAGGCTTCAATTATTTTCCCTGCAAGCCACCGGATTCAATTTGCAAATGTGCGCCGGTGAGATTTTGTCGGATAAAGGAAAGAAAAAATTGGGAGCATTATGGAATACATTGCAATCGGCACTCGGAACACCTGTGCAAAGAAAAAGCTTTGTTTGTGCCATAACACATTAGCCGGTTACTGAAGCGGTTTCAATCAAATTAAATATGGCATTGTTGCTTGCTCATTGGCAGTCTATTTGAAAATTAAACTGCACTCTAATGTACTAACTGTATCATCACGGACACAATTGAAGGTGTTTCACATCCAATATAATTGCAATCAAATGTGCCTTGATTGTGACAGTGTCGCGCGTTAAAAGGCATGATTTAAGTGAACTTCAATTATGGCGACGGCGGACGTACAATGAGCTTGCAATTTTGGATATAGTGGGCTGTTCTGTAAATTTCAATCAACTTGTCACGAAGCATAAAGAGTCATAAATGATAGATTTTCACCTTGAGACTGCTCAAACTCTGATCAGTGAAAACACTTGAGAAACAAATATATAAAATGCTTTCAAGAGCATATGAATAAAATGTCCTTCTACACCTAATTTCTGAAATCAAGCAATTTTTTTCCCAAACTCAAGGTCACCGGAGTATCAGAACATTCATTTTCTACAAGATATTCATCATTTTTAAGACTGAAAATAAACCAAACTTTACTTCAAAGTAATCACTGTTACAACTTCAGACTGGAAAAACCGACTGATACTGTAGGACTTCAATAGAAGAAAAAGTGGTTTGCACATGGGAGGCCATTCAGTGTAGTAACACCTTTTCAACTTTGTTGTCGTTTTCAGTTCAACTTTGTTGTCGTTTTCAGAGGAGCTCTGTCTATGCTCATTCAAGGAATATAGGTCACATGTAATATGCTGACAGCCATATTGGATAGGGTTGCAAAACAAAATTGTAAGGTACTGCTTCATTATCGTGAGACCTTGGTGTGACATCAACTCCATAGATTTGTTCACGGATGTGTCAGACAATATCTCTTAATGTATACCTTGAGAAAGATCAACATACAGTACTGAAAGTACCAAAAAAAGATACGAATTTATCACTTAGTACACCAAACTGTACAGTACCCCTGTGTATATTTTGTAAAGCACATACAGTATGCATCTATGGATATTAAGCCCTAGGTACACTTAAATTTAGGAGTTCAGTCGAACTTTCACCTGTATATGATCACCCAATGGAAAGAATCATTTTTTACCATGCATTATGGAAGTTTAGACAACTTTTACACAGAGATAAACAAATACAGTTTAATGCAATCAAAAGAGTGTGTTTAAGCATTATAACTTTCAATACAATAAATCTTTATTGGTGCCCAACACAGATGTGAGCCACAAGGCATATTGGAATCCTGCCCATTGGGTACTTGTATGTTCTACATGTGAGCGTCAACATTCTATTTCCTGAAATACGCAAATCATTTCTGTAGCAAATTTACTTTAATCTATCAAATGTCATAATCAAGACTTGTAGTAATTAAATGATGTGGCTTGATACAACCTTTCTTCAAAGAGTTTATTTCATGTTTATTGACCAAAAAAAGTATAAGATAGGGTATTTTTATAGATATTTTACTTTCAGTCATTGAACACACCAATCTCCTTGTAGTAGTTATACAAAGTGACAAAATACAACCTTTCTTTTAAAATGCCAATTTATACCAACAGTATCTTGGCATCTCAGGTTTAGAGACACAAAGGTGCATGGAATTGTGCACAAAATATGGTCATGTATGGACTCGGGGCTCTTTTCAATCATGATACCATGTAAAAAAAGTTTTGCTGTCACATTCAGCAAAGATCAAAGTGAATTATTCTAGAAGAGAACAGTTAAACTGAATAGCCGTGGTAAAAAAGCATGACAAAGCACCGTCGCACATTTACAATGGACTTCAAAAAAAGTTTAATTGAAGTTTTACAGAGATAAGTGACAATTGCCACTCTTCACTAATGATATCCCTTGATCAACTGGACATTACCTGGGCCATTAATCCTGGTTTTACATCTGCGCCTAGATGAACCTGTCAACTCGAAATTTACAAGCTGTACCAGCCATGCGGGGCTATTTCCCAATATTTGCTTAATTTACAATGATCAAGACCCTGAGAAATACGATCAGAGTGATCAAACTGTTTGGCTGTGCGCTACTTGGCCGCAGGTAATTACTTACATGACCCTCCGGAGTCTAGGAGTCACTGGAGAAAAACTTCCTGGCATAAAACAAACACCGCAGCCCGGCTCTTAAAGAAATTGACAGCGCCGCAATGAAAATCAATCATGAATGAAACGGGCACGGGCAAACAGAGCCATTCTCATCCAATCAGTAAATGCCATTACAAAATTAAACTGACACGGGCGAAAGCAAAAGAGACAATATTTCAAACATCCATCGCAAAAGGCCGTGTGATTACATTGTGGTAATGGCTCTTTTCAAGAGTTCGTCCTTTTTAACTAATTCCACGCGAAAGCAGTTCACATCATCCTCAAGTGGCACATCACTCAGAAAACCCAACTCCCTGGAGACGTCCAAATGCATGCGCCTTATTTCCTCTCTGCTCATAAGCCGCTTAAAGTCCCTGCAAAAATAAACATGGCCAGCCATTTCAATTTTGCTAAAAACAAAAAATGGGCCTGAATAGATTTGATTATAAGCCCGTCATGTTACGCTGTCTTTACTCGGATAATTAATTTTGGAGGAAATGTTTGCCTACTGC
Organism: Ptychodera flava; assembly: GCF_041260155.1. NCBI lineage: Eukaryota > Metazoa > Hemichordata > Enteropneusta > Ptychoderidae > Ptychodera > Ptychodera flava. Next base: position 21,494,853 of record NC_091939.1, on the reverse strand, counting down.
CTTTTATGTTCTAAAGAAGATTAGAGAATATCAGCTTTCAGAGCAATCAAACCTCACCGTTTCCAATATCCTCGGCGGGGAGAAAAGTCTATTTGACTCAAATCAGGAAGACATGGACCGAAGTTAACTTTGGATATGAATCAACAATGTAACCCACCTAAGTATCTTTTAACAAGTTTCCACATCTGGGGTAATTTTCCCTGGCTATGCCCAGAGCGGTGAGAAAACCTTCCATTACGAATGCCAATAGATGCCAGATCACGATAGAGGGAGGTTAAATTCGAGAAGTGACATTGTAATCGTGATTGAGGGCCGGTGTCTGATGGAACCAACTCCCAGCGGAATGATGCTCAAAATACCCCGTGGCATTTCCAGGAAGCATAGCAGAATAGAGAAAGGTTTTTAACACCAAAGGTACCTATCTGTACAATCATTCCACAGGTTCTCCAGGCAAAGTTAAAACATGTTTAATTGTAATCATGAACACTGACACTAACCACGGTCCCTCCAAATTATTGTGGAGGGACCGTGCACTAACTACATTTACCAGTCTCGTGCGCTGTTCATTACATAGATATCCATGACCCTTAATTTACATAACTTGTAGCATCATCGTGAAGGCCAAGAACTTACAGCATGAATGTAAAGGCAAAGTTACACGATGAAACTTGCAACTCAACGAGTAACACAGCAGGCAATTTGAGGCACCTGCTGCATTGTGTCGTTTGTATAAGATAGTCACATATTGCCAGAGGAGGTGAGGTGACTTGCCTGAAATACAGACCAGTCTGTTTTCAGGCAACAGGTCACCTGTGGCTCGGACAAGTTACTTGATCTGCATACTGTGTCGCATTGCAATGAACAACCTTTGACATACATCCGTGATACAATCGGTCCCAAGTTGCCATCTATTCTCATCAAAACATTTCAAAAATCAGGATAATGTACAACTCAGGATTCTCAACAAGGCAATTTTAAGGGGTGGACTAACCTTTCGTTTTTAGAGCAATCTATTCATATGTTAATAACAGTGCAAATGAATCCATTTTCATAAAAAAAAAGAATATGTAAATTATGTATTGATATGTAAATTGGCTACCCTCTGTTTTTCAATGCAGTGGAGAACACTGCAACTGTCACCATGTATAACTGAACATACACTGTTACTGAAAGTTTGGACCTCGTGCAAGCTTTTGTGATGAAATCTTTTTTGCCGAAGCCTTTCATATAGATGAGAATAACAGCTTTCCATTACATTCTGACAATGTTTATTTCCCATACAGCAAAGCAAGTCGCAGAAGTTCATTTTGTTCAGAGATCACAAACAAATAATCTGTTTGCAGTTAGCAAAACGGTAATTTTTGACACTTTTGCAGTTACGTACCGATGTCATTTTGTACAGTGAGTGACTTTACACTTGTATATTATCTTGATATCATAAAAAGGTCAAAAAAGAACGACTTTTGTCCCTTTAAAAGTAGCGACATTGCCATTAGAGTCCCCATATGCTGTAGACAAACAAAGCAGCACGTGATTTCAACAATCTCAAAATCTGTCCCTGAAACTCAGCTTGCCTTAATTTTAGAAATTTTGAGGTCAAGCAGACTGCATATCAGAGCCATTCACATTTACATGTAGGTCGAGAAGATCAAGAACAGCAAACAACAGGACATGTATATGCTGTAGTTCTGGCAAATTTGCACTAAAACAGCAAACATTGTGAATATTTACATCCCATATGGTGGGCACTCTTTTCTTGGACTAAGAGGTTCACAAGGCATCAACTTTCCACAGATCTTACAACTAATTGGCTTGTTTTTGGAATACACATGCACATAGCCAACCACACTCAAGTTAAGGTAGAACATGCCTTTGGGACAGATATTCAGACTCTCAAATTTCTACAATTCTTTACTGATCTACTGCTTGTGTGGGTTCACTTTGAAGCTCTTGGAGAAAGAAAACTTTCGTTGTCTTAATTTTTTGCAAAACACAATATTTAATTCTTCCCCATGGAGTTAACACTGGGATGGTGGCCATTTTGAATTTCAAATATCGCAAAGTGTAGGGCAATTTGTTTCGCTAGTTCCAAACTTTGCACAGCGACCGCCGATTTTTTTATTGTTGATTGGGTAAGAAAGTTTCATTCAGGAAAGTTTGAGCAAAGTTTAAGTCTTTCACTTTTGAGGTGCATACTACCTTGAAATACAATACATGCACAGCTAATGTAATATAAGAACTTTTGGAAGGAGCAGTCCAATTCTATTTGTTTTAAAGATATCTCAGTAACATCTTGGTCTGAAAACAAAATGGCCAATTAGTCAGCCATATTGGATTCAATCACAAAACATGTGGCATGCCACAACAATACATATAGTCCGCAGCTGTGATGTCTAAAATTGGTATCTGAGAATAGCTCAAACTGATGGGTAGATTAGCACTCTATGAACCACTCTTTTATTAAGGGTGGGGATTTGGCCGAACGACTTTGACTGTGATTTCCTCGCTACTTGACTGGGGGACCGTTCATGCACGTTGTGAGTTCGAATCCAATCGAAAATCTACTGTATTTTCTACTCTGGTTTGATCGATATATCTGCTGGTGGACAGAGTTGTCCCCAGGCTGTCTCTCGCCCAGTAAAGCGGTACATACATTGCTTTGATAAACTTTGTGTGCGATGGGTGATAGAGAGTGTGCAAGCCTGAGTGCTTTATGCACTCTACAATTTGTGGAGTGGCCGTAGTCAGAAAATTGTAACAACTTAGCCTGGTTATTGAACCACTTTTTTGAGAGTGGGGATTTGGCCGAGAGGTTCTGTCTGTTGCTTCGCCACTAGGTGACTGGCTATCGTATGTTGTGAGTTTGAATCCGATTGAAAATTTAGTGTATTATCTACAATCAGCATTGAGCCAAACACCAGCCTTTGGGTACAAGGGAATACAAAATGTCATGCAAGAGAGAATTACCCTAGAGACACTGTCGACAGTCGAAAACTTGGAATTCTACACATTAAATGCCTATTAAAATTGATGAATGACAAAACCCGGTGAACAGATGAAGAGAGATTTGCATAATTTGCTAAATCAAGCATCATGTATTTTGAACACCAACTGGACCAACATTTATTTTATACCTCACTTACTTAGCAAGACTAAAAAAGCACTACTGGCATTTGTATTAAGACGGTACACTACACCAAGAAAACTAGTATTGAGAGGGGTTACATTGCTAGCAATTGAAAATTATATTAATAACAAAACCACACACATATATCATAACCTGGATATTTGTTTCTTGTACAAAACTTGATTGTATTATTACTATTGTTATTGTTGTTGTTGTTGATTTTTTTGAGAAAAATTAGGATTTTTGGAAACTTATAAGTTGTGTTACTGGCTATACTTTATATTTTGATTCATGAACTAAATATTAATTCAAAATATCTGCTAGCTGTTTATTGACTGTGGTAAATGTATATCCACCAGGTCGACTGCACTTCTTTGCGGATGTAAAACTTTTCTTCAGCATAGCATTATCATAAATCCATGCTTTTCGGATAAATGTGATTTCCTCAGGCCTAGTACGAAGCAGCCACTGTTCAATCTTTGGGCTCACTCACTGAAATCGTTAATGCACAAAAATAATCCACTCAAATGTAAGATAAAAATAAAACGCACACGGGCAAAAAATTAGGCTGACCTTCCTGGGATTGAGGGGATTTTAAACTCATTCCTCTGATAAACCCTATCTATCGTATGCACAGACTTCAAAGACAAGGTGACCTGAAAATATCAATGTCAATGACATCAGATGTGAAGTCCTGTTATTTCAACTCAGAAACAAGATAAAAGACTTTGAAAACTTGAAATTTACCTATACCCTATCAGAATTCATTATGAAAACACTCATAAGTCTAGCTACACATTGAAAACCATGTCAAATGGCTACTGTATTCCATAATTAATTATTCTTTAAAAGTGAAAGGAAAAGGAAAAAGTATATTAAAGAAGAGAGTGGTGACAACTTGTCTCCACTTCACTTGTCAAGTTCAATAACTCAAACGTCCTTTTCTCATTTATCCCTGAATTGTCAATTAACTGACAATGCTCACAGATGACTGAGCTGATACGCTTAAACACCCGCTTCCATGAAAAAATCAAATCCTCCCGCGGTGGAGAAATACACTAAACCCTATCAAAGTAATTAGAAAATTGATCAACGAGACATGAAGTCTGTTCTCCAATACCCTCGTGGTTTGCTCTGCCACAACATTAAGACTGCGCGACTCTCTCCCGCTCTCCGCCGAAAGCCGCTGCCCGTATGCAGGCAACCGTTCAATCACAAAATGCAATTGGACCGCGCTGGAGACATTCTAGGAATCAATTAGACTTTAATTTGGTAAATACACTCGATTAACTGGCCTGAAACATTGGCTGACATGGGCAATGCTCTTTGGATATTACCGGCAAATTGCGAGTTGTCTGCTTTCCAAGTACTTAGTAATTGAGACATATGTACACACGCCGACCACGGGAAAGCTTACAGTTGCATAAGTGCATGAGTGAGCAGTGAGATTACAAAGTTACATGCGGATGAAAACAGTAACATAAGACCTTCATAAAGACTTTCTATGCACATTATTCACTCTATTATAACACTGTCGATATTCTTTACTTCCTATATGTATAATGCAAAGTAACCAAACACCAAAATTGTTAAACAGGGCGGTTTCATTGAAAACTAAACCACAAAACTTTTTCCTGGACAGAAACAATCACTTGCAACTGAGTAAAAAGGTGTACGGTAGAGAGAGGATATACATGTATGTGAATTAAGTATGATGGGTTGTATTGTGCATGTGTGAGTGTGTGTGTAAGTACATGCATTTATAGTTATATGTAGATAGAGATATAATATAGATACAGATATAGTCTATAAAATCTATTGAAACGTTAGTATACAGTACCCGTATCTATTAGTAAGTATGATGACTTGTTGCATGTGTGTGCCAGTCTATCTATCTATCTATCTATCTATCTAACTATCTATCTATCTATATATTTTATCTATCTTTCTCTCTCTATAAAATCTATCTACACATATAGATAGAACATATAATCTATATAGATTATTAAATCTATAAAATCCCATTATATATATATATCTGAAATCGCATAACACATTAGTACATTAGTATATGTGTATTTGTAAGTACATGTATGGTAAGTCGTAGTGTGTGTGTGGTAGGTGTGGTGTGTATATCTCTGTATAAACCATAAATGTTTGGGAAAATGTCTCTTTTTTGCCATCATTGGAGAGCTGTGTTTTGTTGCAGAGTTGTATAACTCTCAGTTATTCTTCTCCATGAAAAACATGAGTATAGTACTGAATGTATGATGACATCAAATGGAGTCAAACTTGGTAAGATTTTACATTTACGTCTATTTAGTTTCAGTTTGGTGAGGAAGGATTAAGAATATTATTGTTTAATAGATTACAAAAATAGGTTATATGGTCTTTGTTTTATTTCTCTGGATTACTTCCTTTTTTTAAGACGGTCAATTACATGAACCTACGTGATATCTGAGTGAGCATACATTATCTTCATTCACAATCAAGTGATAAAATTTTGATATATCATATTCTGAACATACTGATCAGAGAATTAGAGTCTGTATTAAACGCTTTCTTATGCTGTTCTGACGCCCAAGCAAAGTCTGATATCGTGGTGGGCTGGGTAGATTTCACAGTACCTAAATGACATACCACCAGTCTGTTAATTACAACTGGGGCACTTAGAAAAATAAATTGGGATGAAAAAGTGATGACAAATTAAAACAGTAGTTTTCATTATATGGGATGTCATGGCTTTCAGAAAGACTGTGAGCTTGTGATGTTTGGAGCCTAAAAAGGACCAGTCAATCAGACACAAGTAGGCTGTCACAATTGCCGCTACTGTCCCTCATTTCCAGTGAAGCAACTCATCAATGCTCTCATCTCAAGGACTGGAGGATATGATCCTGCAATGCTTATGTATCATATTTTTAAGTGTCATGTATCCAACACGTACAGGTACATCACTCAAAAAATTTAACTCTGTGACAGAAACTTGGAAGAGTTGTCAGTTTTCAGCAAAATCAACAGTATTCAGGCTTTACACTATGATAACCACATAGTTGTATGTAGTGTAATATTTGATGATGGAGATTGGGGATTTTGAACATCTCTCTTTCTTTTCTGCAAACCATTGTAAGATATCGTGTTAATTTAGAGGCAAGTTTCTGGTTTGCAATTTGTCACCAGGTAAAATGACTGAATTAAGTTTTGGAGGTTTTAATGTGCATGTACATGACTGTGTTGAGCATCGATGGTAGACTATAGTGTCAGTCCCGAGTAATGCTGTTAGAGCCTAGGAGAGAGCAAAAGCTTGCACAAACTCAAAATTTCACTTGACATGCTTTTTTAATTGTTTAAAAATATTGAAAAGTTATCACTTGATTGTTGTCATAACTTTCAGCAGAACAGAAAATCAGTTACTGTCAGAAATGTTAACTTGCATGGTATTGATCATGACAGATTGCCTTGTTTGAGTAGGAAAATTTTCCAGTTGATGATATAGGAATTGTCTGTCTGTACTGTTTTACGTCACACAGGCGGCAACCTGGGCCAGTTCAAGTTGTGATATGTATACAGCACACATGATAAACTATGGTATCTACCGGCATGTACGGAGAAGGATTGTAACAGACAGCCATTTAGTTTATACAAGTATCACACAACATAAACAGAAAACAAAACTGACAATTTGATAAACAGTAAATGTAAAAACAATAAATTAACACTCTAAAGTATTATCTGCAAACTCAAATCACTTTTCAAACTCACTTTATGCACACTTGGTTTTCAGATAAAATAGAAAACGAAGCGAAAAGGCTTGTGTGATTATATGAACATGGCCTTGAAAACTGTTTTCTTAAGTTTATCTTTATACTTTAAAGGTCATGACAATTTTATGCAATGTATCGCAATCAAGGTCAACAGAGTGTTGATGAAATAAAGATGGATAAATCCTGTACAACTAAACAAACATTATTATGTTGATGAAATTTATTCCATTTATCCATTTAACCTTCCTGATGACATTTGCAACTAGAGTACTGTTTAAATCAACATTTCAAATTTGCAAATATGTTTATGTTTTATTAACGATACTGTATTATTCAAGTTGATGAGATGCTGAAACACACTTGTCTTCATTCTTGAATCCAGAAACTTTACCAAAAACCTTTAAACACATGTTATGTATTCATTAAACCAGTGTGTGTCTGTGTGGGGGGGGGGGAGTATTTTGTATTGCATTCACCCATCTCCACTGAGAACTTTGATCTGTAAGGGTGCTGACTTCTAAAAGACCACAGAACTTGTACCATACTGGACTCTGCCATAGAGGGCGCCCCTACTTCCATCGAAGCACATTCTGGACTTGTCTGTCTTTTCATTGATGTCAAGTGATAACCTATTTTGCATAGGCACTGAAAAGTCATTGCACTGTTAATACTGCCTGTTAAAAACACATATTCCTGAAAGGTTTGCAAAAAGCCGCTACTTCAATCTGAGCCAGAATGACTCTGATTATCAAAACCACAGCTCAAAAAACATATACACTAATACAACTATTTAGAAAAAGGGAACCACAAAAATTTGCTTTCAGAATGGACAATGCAGGGCTTTGATGAATAGAAGGAAAAACATCCATTATTTGCTACAGTAGTTTGTTGGTTTGATTTCTGGTGGGTTACGCATGCACACTTACCCTACCAAAACATTTATCATTATTACTCTCTATTTTGCAACATTGACACTAACACTGATGATGTTGGCTTTGTTTTACTTGATACTCAGTAGACAGGTGATAAAAAAAACATAGCAATAAAGATTTACCTGTCTACCACTGTTGTGATTGTGTTTAAAAGAAGCAAACCAGAAGACACGAACACTGTTTTCCAGCCCGGATGGTACACGATCTCGGCTGTAGAGAGACTCTGCATGTTGGGTTCCACTTGTCAGAATGTTTCTCAGCCCTACTACAGGTGCCCTGCACAGTACAGTATGTGTAACTGACAACTACGGTTACATATGCAATAGTAGTTCGGTGTTGTGAAAGCAGTGGATGTCAGCTACTGTGACAGAGTGGTCCGGTTGTGGTCAAAGTTGCTGAAACTTGACTCGATTATTGAACCACTGTGGATACCACATTTGTTGCTGGATAAGTACGGTTGGTACCACAAGTTTTCAGCTCAAACCCCTTTGAAAAATTACTGAATTCCTGAAGACCATTGGTGGTACAGTGAAACCTGTCTAAACCAAACCCTGTCTAAACTGGAACCTGTCTAAACTGAACCCTTTTCTCAGTCCTATTCCAATCTCTACGTTAAAAGGACCTCTATAAACCAAACACCTCTCCAAACCGAACAATTTTCTCAGTCCCTGAATGGTTCAGTTTACACAGGTTTTACTATACTATGATGTACATGTACCAGAGGAACACTACAGTACATCGTTAGTGCCTAACGGGATACGCAAAGGAATGAGGCACAGTACAACTACATGTACACCGGCACCAGCATCTACATCACTAAACGGCCTGTATGTAAGTCATCTTGGCCCTATTGATGTCAAAGACCTGTGACATCAACTCCCATTTCTTCTAAAGGCCATCATGGCCATGATGTTGCCTTGAAAATGGAGTGGGAACTGCAACCACTCAGACCACACAGACATTATGCAAATGGTTATGAGTTAACAATCAGTCACTTAAAGAATTAGAGATGCACTTAGATCTGATGATGCGACAAAGTCAATTAAAAAAACCCCGAGAAACTTCATAATCGCTCTCAGGATTCTGTCAAACCTAATTGATGCTGCGTTGCTGAACAGAAACTTGCCGTCAATCAATCAGCGTCTCAGCCTGTCAGGTTGTCGGGATAATGCCGTTGGATTAGTTCCAGAGGAGTAAAAGTGAAATCTGCAGATTAGACACTTTGGCCAACCTGCGTGACGTTAATTGCCATAGTCATATTCAATCACGCGTCATTGCAAGGTCACAGTTAGATTGGAAAGTTTGCGGAACTTTTTTTGTCAGTTCTCTTCATTTTCATTGCATTATGCTTTTCATTCCAGACTAGCGTAGTTATTTAATTAGTGGAGATTAATTCCACTTTGCTGACAAAAGTTGCTTCACATTACGATATTGTAAAACAGTTCTGCAATACAAAATGCATCTACATCGGAAGAACCTGAAGACGTCAAAGCTATAAACCAATTCACATTCACAATACAAACCAATTAAAATCCCAATTTTTGATGGTGTATGTACTTGTATCTACAGAATTCTTTGTCAATCTGAACACACTTTTGTCAAAAGGCTGCTTGTAAGACATTTATTTCAAGGCAATGTTTTCAATAATTTTGCAATGCCAGCTTCCTATCTGCTGTTTCACAGATTTTACAAACACTTACAAAATTCTTTGATCTTTTCTAATCGTCTGTTTTTTGTTCTGTTAATGATGTGTCTTGAAGGTCACCTTCCTGATTCCTTTTGTGCAGTCTTATTGTGTACAAGTCTTGTGCAAGGTTTCAGGTCTGTAGGCTTATCGATTGAAAACCATGAATGAATAAATAAATAAATAGATAAATAAATAAATAAACAAACAGGAAGTTGAAGATAAAAGGGTTAATGGCCTATTAGTGTTAATGCTATTAACAAATTATCTTACCTGTATACTGAAAACAGCATTTTTTTTCATGTGTGCTACTCTGATATGACCCTGAGTGGCTAGCTTCACAACATGTTTAACACATTGTGTTTTCGAAAATTACAAACAAAAGTTGTACATTCGATTTTTATCAAGCAAAAGCAGATGTTATGAAATGTACAACTTACAAGTACCATCAGTGGGACCACTAAAGAAAGTTGGATTGGCCAGAAGTTGCATGGAAATGTTTCTCTAAGTTGTAAGTAGAGGAAAGTGGAGTTCGAGCATAATTACCCCCTGTACATTTAGTGAAATCCACTTGTGTACTTATGTTTGTGATATTTTTTTTTATCACAGAGTACAAATGTACACTACAACAGCTTCTGGATATTACAAACATCAGTACTTTGCAATTTTGATAATTTTTGAATAGTTTGAACTTTTTTAAAACATCTTTTAAATATGGCGGAAGTGTCTGAAGTTTCAAGTCACGAGGAGGGAGCGTGGATTCGATCAAAAACAGACTCATTTCGTTTGTTGAACAACACTTCTAGACGTCCCCGAGGAATAGTCTGCAAAAAGACAAAAGGTGAACAATAGCAGTGAAGATCTACACGTGCTGGGACAGAGGTGGTCCCATTGAGAACAATACACAACACTGTCTGGGTCACCGTCCTATTAGGGTGTGATGTGACTGACCAGACGATTTGATGACAAAAGAAAAAAAATCTTGTTTGGCGTGGCGGCTAACAATGGAAAGACCTCGTTTGGACGATTACCGAGAGAGAAGAGATCTTGCTTGGTCATCTCGACAATGGAGGGGTAAGGTGCATGACTTTGCAAAGAGAAATTGTACACAACCTCATATTCTCTCACAAGAGAACACCGATGGCTTATTTGGTTAGCAAGGTCTTGAATCTTTCATGCAAAGAGGTTGCTCCGCGTTCAATCTACGCTACTCCCGGCATAGTGACACAATCTATTCCACAAATATTGTTTCCATTTAATCAAGTTAATTCATGAATAATTGATGAGGGCAGTGAATTTATTCTCTATGAAACTGATATTAATGTTTAGCATCCAGGCTTGTTCTATCGCCAGCGTGCTGCAGGGCTCATAACTCTATGCATTAAAAAACTAAAGGCAATCATCTCAAAAAAATGAGTATTTCGTGATTATTCTTGCGATAACCTTGAACATGCAAGGCTTATGAAAGGTACCGCCTGTCTCATTGATCCATCAAAGTTTGGATGAATACCCATGAGTGCAAGGGGGACAGAAGTCCACGCAGGCTTCGGTGCATGCATTATTACATGCCTTAGTACACTCATACGATGAAGTGTCATGCTTTTGGCAGAGTTTCAAGTGAAAGACAAGGTGTGACAGCGTGCCAACACTTTCGGAATAAACTTAGCAACTGGCCACCCTGTGTGCAAGGAGGTCTGTGTAATCAGAAAGTACACATACTGTATAAAACGACTCACACTTCACTGAATATCGTATCATCAGTCAACATGACAGTGTGACAGGAGACTTTTTTTCTCTCATGTTTTTCTTTTATCTTTGTGCATGAGTTGATGAAATCAGTCTGAGGAGGTTTGGCTTGAACAAATCCAGGATCGGAAATAGCCGGTAGCTGCCCTGCATGTCATTGAAATAGTGGCTAGATGCTTGCTTAGGCTAGTACCTGTAAATCTGAGAATTTCCAAGTTACTTGGATTCTGTTGTCTGAATTTTTGCATAGTTCTCTGAATTTTTGCATCATTCACAGAATTTTTCCATCATATTGACAACATCCCTGGCTGTCTAAGGCCTTTAAGTTGGCTCACTGGGGTGAAATTACCCTGAAACATTCGACATCAAAAACTGCTCAACACTGATCAGTCTACATAAGGTTAAACTCGGAATTCAAAAGGACCATGGTACAAACAAAACACCCTGCACAAATGTGTATAGAAATACCGTATGTGTATTTCCATATATTTTTCTATATATGTGGGTTTGTTTGTATTGCAATCACGCAATCTTGTCATCATGTGTGTCTATAGAACACATCACGTCCTTTTTATTCCAGAGTAGAACCGTCGGAAAGATTTGAGAGCCTATGAATCAGTGTCAATGCCAATGACGGACAGACCACTATGTGAACCAATATCTGTGCCATTTCAACAATGAAAGTATCGCATAAACATTGGCAGCAAAAATTTGCACAGTCCAGACATAATCCCTGCAACACCTGTCCACCTTACAGGCAATTCATATTCAACGCATACATAATACATTCATTGAATTGTGCATGTCGGATTACTGCATAACGATGTCACCAAGTCTTAAAACAATGAACCTACTTGTAGCTATGCTACATGTACCGTACATTCTTTGTACCTATGTAACTTTGTCAGTTGGATACAAAGATTGCTTCATGGTACGGGAGTAACCTTTCGTAATTTTTTTTTCTATATCTGCATAATCGTTGAAACTTTTATGATTTCAGTCTGCGTTTCCATTACTACTGACAGCTCTCGCACACTGACAAATACGTGATGGACTTACTCTGCAAAGCAACTTTAAAACCGCGGGCAACGATGAATGATATCCACAGGCACAATGCATTGGATAAGTCGACAAATATTCTCCATTTCTCATGCATGAGAGAATCAACCACTCTCTGAAAATATCAAATATCTTTTCTGAGTTTCTGAGCTGGTGACTGGATTTAGAATACAGCAGTCACGATATAACTTCTGTGCTTGAAACCTACAGTAAATCCCAAAATTGTGCAGATTAGATAAATTTGAGCTTCAAAGTTACAGTAAATCACTGAATGGTGTCAAACTGCTCATTTCCATTCCCGTGATGGAATTATTCCAACACAGCTCTCTTTCAGTAACAGGTTAGAAAATCTGACTCTGTGAATCACTCTGTTGAATTAGTCAGAAGACGTACGTGTTGCCCTCCACTGACTCACGGAGCTCACACACCAAAGCATGTCACTTCATTTCATTTTTGAGTCACTGCATTTTCCTTCTCACAGATACATCACCTCAGCTTCCCCACAACACACGCACACCACATGAGCTGTCTCTGACAGCTGGGATATATACAGGACGCGGCACTACCAGATACAGCAGAACAGTACGGTGGAGAACAGGATGAATGAACAGTGGCATACAAACACAGAAAAAAAACCCACAGGAAATGCAGAGGGCAGAATATACCGGTAGTTTAAGGTAGTATTCACCTCGAAGTGAAAGACTTAACTTTTGCTGAAACTTTCCTCAATGAATCTTTCAACTATACTCCTTTGAAATCAAGAATCGAGAATAAAAATTAAGGGTGACTGTTCAAATTTGATTCCAGAGAAACAAAATTACCCAAGATATATTTGAAATACAAAATGGCTGTCATCTATGTGTTTACTCCATGGAGAAAAATAAAACTTTTGATTTTCTGAAAAACTAAGTCGATGAAATTTTTCTTACATCAAGAGCTTTAAAATGAGCCCCCACAAGTGGTAGATCAGAAAAGAATTGTAAAAGTTTGAGAGTCCGAATATCTGTCCCCGAGGCCAATTCTACCTTAACAGCTGACCTATCCTATACATTCCTTCCTGGTAATCTGAAAATACTACCGATACAGGAAGCTACGATAGGAAGAATAAACTCTAGTGAATGGAATAAACTACCGGTATATTAGACACACTTTCAGTGAAGAGGACACGGAAATGCTATCAAAGACATCGGATATTGTATCAGGACTTTGTGTGACACTGCAAAACACAATGGAATATATAGTTACACATAATGGAACATGAACAACGGATAATATATCAACAGAGATAATATGATAAAATCTTAATACATTAGTAATTTGACTTTTTATGTCCGCCAAAAAGAAATAATATATGTATAATACAGTCACACCACACCTAAAGGTAAGGGTTATCTCTAAAACAGATACTATTACCATTTTTATGGTAAGACTTGAAATGCGGCCAGTATTATGGAAATATGAACCATATCAATTTCCCAGATTATATGGAGATGATGATCTTAAAAGATTCATTCAATTTTTCCAGACCAACAAAGAGCTGTAACAAAACCAACCAAATTGGTAATTGAATTTGACAAAAGTTCATAATCCTTGGAGCATAATTAACCTATATATGCAAAATGGTTATTGTATTTGAAAGTTTAAGCCTTTTCAATTAAACTGTTTCTTTAGTTTACGCATCACAGTACAGTACATCAGTGCGATTATTTTTGTACACTGAACGGAAAATCATGATGTCCTTTGCAGTTCAGTGCACAGTACCTGAGTACTACACGTTGAAGATTGCTGTTGACATTTTCAAATACAGTGAAACCTGTCTATTAAGGACACTCTCTGGAACAGAAAAAGTGTCCTGAATATAGAGGTGTCCTTAAAAGGGAAGTTACAGGACCGTGAGCACACAATAGGGGAATTACTGATGACGCAGCCAATTTGCATACACTCATAGGCGGGAGTTTCTGAATTCTCATAGCATCGCTTTGACCATACGATAAATTTGAATAATCATGATGGGCACTTTTGTGATATATGCAAAGAGGGGTCAAATAGTCAAATAGGGAACACAATTTGAAAAATGTGCGTTCTCTGACAAAAAACGGAACATTTTTTCAGTTTTATTTTTTCGACTCAAGTTTAGTCGCTATACATTTACAGACATCATATGCAAGATTCAATGACAATGAACGGCTGAAACATGGCAAAGTTATGGGATTCTGGGACCAAACATGCCATGTCCGATCAGTACATGTAGCATGGCTTTTTCATATTAGCACAGACTTACGATAATCCGGCTTTTACAGGGGAAGTTCCTGTTTAAGAAACAGGTGGAATTCTATTCAAAGTGCAACTTTTGGTTTGATAAATCTGTCCTTAATAAAGAGGTGTCCTGATTAGAGAGGTGTCCGTAAGGACAGGTTTCACCGGATTTTGTGTTAGAATGCAAGACATTTCTGTTGCTCTGTACACTTCATCTGATGGCATCTCCCATCAACTGAACCAACTTCAGATACATTGACAGCTTTGCTTTTTTTTTAAGGATCCAAGAATCCACAACTACTCTAAAAATTGTCCGCTTTCTGTACCGGTACTCAGAGCTAATGGCTATACCTATCATTGTCAACTGCCATCTTCTTGAAAGCTTGGTGAAATAAAATCCGATTTCATTATATTTTCTTAGAATACATTTCTCAAGCAAATTGATATACAGAATCTATATTTCATCAAATTATGCAGCACTCCATTTCAAGAAGCTGACAGCAATTTCGTCAAATGGCATTTTACTTCCGTGGCTATACAAATATTAAGTTTGAAAAATGAACCTGAGTGACTAGCATTTTTTAAAGAATTCATCTACAATCATGTTGATCGATAACTTTCCATCATTTAGCAGTGCCGTCTTTACATCTACACACCTAACTTTTTAGATCCTCTCTTTGAAGTCTCTAATCTAAAGCTATTAAGCCTGATTGGAGCATAGACAGTGGTCCTCCACTCAACAGTCTATGGTATTATTAAAGTTGTATTAACGTATTATATATCATACATGTATCCCTTGGATCTTGGGAGCCTTACTAGCTGAGAGAGAAGTTCGGAATCATTTGATTGAATTTTCAAGTCGCTTTACAAAACAGAAAAATGAAATTCAATCAGTCTCTGAATCAAAGACTGCCATGTTCAGGCATGACGGACGCGAGAAGCAACAAATCAACGCCCGATTTGTAAGACAAAATATTCACATATCCTGGCCCACGTGCATAGAAATGTGTTGCGAGCAGGGGATAATATAATCAAATTTAATGGACGCTTGGGCTTTAACCAGCTCAAAAGAAACTGAAAATGAAATCTCAATTATGTTTCTTTTATTGGGAGCGGATGCCGAGCTCTAGGCGAGCTACTTCAAACGTGAATGGTTTCATTGCAAACGGCCACTGATTGAAGCCATTACCTTGACATCTCAGACACCACACCTAGATCGGTCATGATAAAATGCAATTTGAAAATGAAAAGCGAGTCAAGGTAACGAGAAGACAAGCTGACCTAGTTCTTTACGGTGACCTTCACTTATTCCCCTGCGTGAACGCTTTCTCGTTTCGATTCAAATGCAAGTTTACAGAGAAAAGCACGCAAAATCTTGTGTTCTCTCGTCCAAATCAAAACACTGAGTGTTTGCATTTGCTGTTGCAGTACATGAAAAAATTCTACCTCATCAAATAGGATATGTCAATATTTTAGTTAGACCACAACAAGTTCCACCTTTCCCTCAGAATATTGGACCAGTAGTGCATGATTCAAGGTGCAGTTTTTATAGAGGACTCCACAAAACAACCTACACATGACTGTAAGTAGGGCTTATGGACCATCTGATATCAGCAGGGTGGTGGTGCCCTAAAACAATTATTTTGTGCCAGCTTTATCTTTAATCATGCACCTTCAATCCAATAAATTATAATGCTGGGCAAGTTTTTACATATTTTTGCAAATCCCACAGCTGATTTTGTGGGTACCCCTTGTGGATCATCATTTACATGATCCATACTCTTCCCACCCCTTGATGTTAAATAGTCTGCCCCTACAGCTGATACTGACCCACTGAAAACATTTGTTTGACAGCAAAGTACATTTGACTCTAGAGGAGACCAGCTTAACACTGAGGGAGCTATAAAATAGCAGAATTTGAACATTTAGCTGGTAACGATACAGTATTATGGACTCCTGTCAAACCATAAAAGCATCTACCACAAAACTCAAATACATAATTACTTTGATAACCTGTTACAGCGATTACAGACCCACTGAACAACAGTGATCCATTGAACTAGCAGCCCAGAGAATCACAGGACCAACGGAGAGATCACCATCAATGAATAAAGAACTGTAACACATACAGAACATCATGATGACCATTGCACAACAGGATTACAGATGTAGAACAAAGCTCTCTTTGATGCCACAGTGATGTTCAGTTGCACAGTTTAGTCTACAGCCCCCCCCCCCCCATATTGAACTTTGCGTGACGCCTTTTGTGTATCAGAACAGAGGTTGAAGCCTCTGTGTTTGAAAGTAGTCATGGTTGGAGACTCCAGGCATTTGAACAGAGAATGTATCCTGTGATGTGGTTGCCATGGTGTCACAGCTGCATGATAATGAAACTATAATTATCCTCCAAGCACTATGCTCTGTTTGTGTGTCTCTATCTCTCTCCCCCCTGTACTTGTGTGTATCTGTGTGTATCTGTGTGTATATATATATATATATATATATATATATATATATATTAGCATTATATGTGTACATTTACATACACACACACACACACACACACACACACACACACACACACACACACACACACACACACACACACACACACACATACTGCAGTTCAGAGACAATAATAATACTGCATGTATGATAGTGACAACAGTGAATACAGGGAAAGTAGCACTTCTACATTCAGATGTCTTCATTCATCCTGACCTCTAGAATGACACTGAAACGAGGATTTTAAACATTTATGAGAACAAAACCCATCAGCTGTTGTTTTCCGGAGAATTTTACCAGCAATAGTGCTCACTGAAAATTTTGTCCTTGTCATGAAAGAAATTATGAATGAATGAATGTGATGTGTGATGAAGTTGTACTGACGTAATATTACAATGTAAAATCCTTGAAATATACTGAGTTGAATGACCTCGCCCTTGTGTAATGACAGCCAACCTTAATTAAATTGAAATGTGAAGGTAATAAAAGGACATTATCAAAATGCCATGGTTTTTTGTCACTGACTGATGCATGTCTGTGACTTCACATTTCCTGTAGCTCGCTCGTTTGCTTCATAAATATTTTGTTTCTATGCTGCGAACTCTGAGCACAGCTGTAATAAATTCAATTAAATGACCTTTAAAGGCAGAGCCTGTCTTCCCGTTGTCATTGTTACTCAAACCTCGTCAATTAAAGTAATTAGACACGAGACAGAATCAGATGGAAAAACATCCTTGACCAATGTTAAAAAAAAAGCATGACAAAAGACAAGATGCGATTCTTTGGATTCCTGACAGGGAAACAAATTGCACCTTCCTGAAAATGTGAAGGTTTGACCGGACTGTGGATGAGTCACGGACAAGGAATCCTTGTCAGGTTTTCTTTCACATCTGGTAGAAGTGCTGTAAGCTGGCATGACCCCTGACCTCATCCAGATGTCAAGGTGGGTCACACTTATCAAGCCATACAATTTGCTTATTATTGAAGTACACCGCATTATTCCCCCATATGTCATCACCTGTCACAGGTTCAAGAATGCAGAGAGTC
This sequence comes from Ptychodera flava, assembly GCF_041260155.1. Classification (NCBI taxonomy): domain Eukaryota; kingdom Metazoa; phylum Hemichordata; class Enteropneusta; family Ptychoderidae; genus Ptychodera; species Ptychodera flava. The sequence goes on along the minus strand of NC_091939.1, from coordinate 21,476,736 downwards.
ACGATGCACTAGATACTGTCCTATTTCTATTAATATCTATGGACTGGGTTTTTTTTTTGATAACTGAATATTAAGGCAAATTTCTGCGTGAAAAATGCAAAAATGTGACAGTTAATTGCTGTACGCTGGGCAGTTATGGAAATAGTCATGCATCTGTCTTATAGATAATACGGTACAATAATACTTCACAGAGTTACGCTCTTCTATCAGGCATTTCACTTCCTTGTAAAATCTTCATTTTTACAGATTTCATGTCAATAAAAGGCATCTCCCTGACTTAAAAATCAGACACTTGGAAGAAAGGCTACCTATAAAATTTCATGATATTATCATCTTTTGTTTTTAGTTCATCAACATAACAGGTTGTGTGGTACTCACAAAGCAATATCAACTTCCTTGTCCAGAGTAAATAGAATTCAGCAACTTTTGGTCATAAGGCCAGAGTATTAGCAGAAAATTGTTTTTTGGAATGAAAATGAACAGAGGTGTGATCTGTCACAGTCATTCCTGAGTGATACGGTATTATCAACAGCAACGCTGATTCCTACAGCTATCTGAATATCCAAAACTATCAGTTCTTTGTACCTATACTACATATATTTCAAATCAATCCTTTTTATCTGAAGGAAATCCATGAAATATGTAAAAGCACACCCTGTACAAGGACGTGTATTCTTCAAGAACCGATGCACACTGAACAACGAACTCGTAGTTGATTTTCACAATCACCTTGAAGGCTGTGTCATTGCATATTTTCCTGAAGTATTAACCTCTCCGTTGCATGAACCTTAATGTCAAATAAATTCTCACCCTCACAAGTTAACCAAACTCAAAAATTTCAGTCACCAATAATAAAAGGACAATTAATCTACAAAAAATAATAATTTAAGCAATTTATTTGAAATATTTGACCTTATACCAGAACAAAATCAGACACATATAATAATTTTATGTAAAACTATTTCATATTTCACCATAAACACAAATTTATTAAAGGTCTAATATCACATAATTTTCGGTTACTTATTTGTTTTCCAGAAATGATATTATGGTGCATTAAATACAGAAAAAACAAAATAATTCGACATCTTCAGCCTCTTTGGTGTAAATCCTCACACACCATGGAAAATTTCACAATGATCCCGGGAAGTTTTATGTAGGTCTACAGAAAGTTGTCGTTTGAGAGATTAGAAAAGACAAATCGGTCTTTGATGGCAAATACTTCAAAACCCTACACCGAAACCATCATTATCTTCACCGCATATTAATCACGCCGGAATCCTCTATCACGCACAGACTATAGAATATCACGCTAAATACCTAACATTTCCCGAACTACCGCGGTTCCTTACATGCTGTCGGGGTGTCGGAATCCATCAAGACAACTTGCCAGGAATTTACGGGGGACCCTGGTATGCCAATGTTAACAAAACTCGGCACTCATTTAAAGAGACATTTTGTTGACAAAACAGCTCTTTCACTGTTGGCCCCTGCCCTGGAGCTTAACAAAGGCATCTAGGTCTGTGACCTTTTAATGGGCAAGTATGCATTGTATGCAAACGAGTTAAGCATCTGTGTTATTCACCCGACAGTTTTGCGGTTTGCGGCGCCCATCTGGCCGGTCCCGCCACTCATTGCCAATGTATCTAGCCATAATCAGGTTAATTAAACGGCATGAGGTCATGTGATACCAGCAGAAATGCTGATTGGATTATGATGCCCGTTGTTTGCCATGAAACAGACGTTCCCCTTTCAAAACTTGAAAGCACTGTTACTGAAAAGAATGATGCAGTCATGGGAACAAACAGGTACTTTATTTTGTAAAGGACCAACCACGCTTTTGATGTGTGTTGAGTAATCCCTTTCATGTTCACAATATCCCTCGCCATCAGAGGCCCTGGTGCCTACAACTAACATATACAACAGGTGTCATGCCTCATTAACTGTGGCAGAAATAATTTCATTTCTCTCTATCGCTGGTGACAACTCAGCAAACAAAATGAAAAAATTCATGTCAATTATCAACATGTTCAACATACCAAAACATTACGCCGCAATAAATTTTCAAAGATCACAAAGAGAGTACCGATACGTTGTAATTTCACATCATTACTTACTTGACTCTGTTCTTGAAACTCCATGTCATTTGAAATTAAGCGATATTGCATATGAGATACAATGACATCATTTATGAAAAAAAAACACCAGACTGTATTCTAATTGTGGTTCCTGTTTCTATTCATAGGCTATCTTCTAACCCTGCTTTCGTGCTCGGTGATGAAATGTATTTGTGGCCAAAGTGTAAACAAATGAGGTCATACTGTAATTTCAGTGACATAAAGTATCCATATCTCAGTTTTGGTGTGCTGTTCTGAAACGTTACGCGATCGTCATGACTATTGAAATGTTGCCTAGCACTTTTTCTCCAAAATTCTTGGAAGCTGTAATGGTAGCTAGTGTGTGAAGTACGGTCAAGCATATCTGTATATGTATGGCCTTGACATTGGTTTTTGCTGACCCTGGAACTGAGTGTAGCCTCAGGCCTGGGTGTATAAGCTTCTTCGAGGTCAGACAGATTTGTTGCTGTACTCTAATCTGCATCCAAGTCAGTATCCCTCTAGGACACAGAGATCAGTATCATTCAGCTCAGAATTGTGCAAAATTACCGACAGACTGTACTTAAGAAACCTAAACAGATTTATCCTGTTTACAAGTGCTTCACAGTATTGAGCAAAAACCATGAAAATAAATTTTTAAAAACTCGCCAGGTGGAGACCTCACACTTTTTAGTCCACGATGCAAATAGAAACATTTCAGGCACACCTGAACAACAGTGGGCACATCTTTCTTATGGCATTAAATCATGGCTTGTCTCAGGGTGCCTTTGCTAAAATACAGACATACCCCCTAGGATAGTGCTTAATCTTCTGTAGCCCTGCATGGGCAAAGTGTTCGTAAGTCTTTCGAAATTTCAATCAAAGTTTCCTATTTCTCAGTTTCACACTCTCCAAGACGGCATGTCATCACATTTTTTTCTTTTTCTTTCTACCTGTATCTACCACAGGAACACATTTATTTCATACAGAGTTTTATCACTGCACAGTTTTCATGCGATGTCAAAGTGTTCATTGAAGCTTAACAAATTAAATCTTTACGATAAATCGTACACAATTTATCAAAAGCCTCAGATGGAATCGATAACAATGATTCAGTCGGGCACACGCAAAATGGCAATATAACAATCACTGAATTATTGGCCAACATGGATATTTAACACAGGTGCTTTTCTGAGCGTAAACTCATGTTGATCTTCTAATCTTCTCTGATTTATTTCTGTACAATTACTCATCAGTCATTAAAATATGATCCAGACTGTTGGTGTGTCAGCCTGTGTGTGGGGGAGATTAGCTCATCAACTGTAATCTGTTTTTGATTTGAGGGTCAATAGCTCAGTACTACATTTACTGATCGGGTTCTTGGTTGACATATACTATCTGTCATTTGAGAGTTAAATCTCTGTCCAATCGCTGACTGATAGGAAGAAACCATCTGACTTCAAAGGGGTGGGTAGATTGCTTTAGGTCGGTGGCGAGTGACCTCCTAATTTCAAAAGGCTGGCTGGGTCATTTTACTAATAATGGGTATCTCTTGTTAACGTCTTAAATAAAAAACCCTACCGATGAAAAATGTGAAAAAATATTTCCCCAAACATGGAGACAAAAGAATGTTTACTGAGGTTTAATTGACGTACCTGAAATTATCAGTGAAGTATATCGCATATTAATTTGGATATCAAATTAACATTATGACTTGAGTGATTTTAGAAATGTGTTATCAGCAAATTTCTGACATACTGAAGGAATAGCTAGTACAGTGATTATTCTAGCTTATTAACCTTTCACCTCTGAAAGAATCAGTTTACTATTATCTGTTCGTATTTCCTAATTTGCCCTGACAGGTGATAGCGGTGGCATTTCCGAATTACCGGTATTTAGATAATGTTAAATTTAGGTTGCCTTTACTTGAAAGTAGAAGCACCTGCTGGTCATGAGTAAACTCTGAATAAAACACTGATGGATGACAAAAAAGGATTTTACACAATTTTTACATTTCTAGCTGACCTCCATAATTTCTTTTTTACAAGTAACATGTTAATATAAAAACAAATCCCATCTCTACTCTAACCCGGGCTGAATTTACATACTGTGTGACAAGTTGATACATTCAGTGAGTCTAAAGTTTCTGTATGGGACAGCATACTTATAGTATTATATATACAGTTGACATTTGATCTCTGCAATACTTCTTAATGTACATTATACAACATACCTTCGCATACAGGTAATGTGAGCTTAGTTGTGTAGGGCTGTTCACAATTGGTGTCACTGTTCTCTCATATAAATATTTAAATATTTGTCTGAAACTAGACATGCAAGAATGACAAAAATGCCACTGAGTAGGCAACAGTGCTAGTGTATCAATGAATACTTAAAAAGACATACACAGCTAAGACTACAAGCTGTAACAACAACCACACATGCAACAGTAACAAAATTTCAAGCATTTCGAGCAGCACTGTTGGATGTTGCAAGTATGTAGCTATATTCAGTAACAAACCTGTAACTGTGAACCCCTATTGACACATCAATATCCATCACCCTCCCCCAAAAAATCGAATGGCTCTTCCCTTACAACACTCTTTCTCCATCAGCTCCTGTCTTGATCCGTGTGATCCCTGAAGTCTGACTCCCAGTTTCTTCCCTACCGAGTGACTACACTGCGAAGCAAATCCATTCATAATCTATCTGGGTGGTCCCCTGGACCGATATCAAATTAAATTTGTTGATCCCTCTTTAATTTTCAGTCATCACTGCTGTACTTATCTTTCAGTATTACAGTACGATGTCTACTACACAGAGAAAAAAAATCAGTAATTCAAGACCTCTTACTGAAGTGGATACGCCAACTCTACTCATTCCTCTCCCCTATCTTACCATCCCTAAGACAACAATTTTCCTCACATGGAAGTACCGAGTACAGCTTTGCTAATGACAACAAGAAAATCATACAAAAAATTTGGTGTTGACAGGAAAAAATATCAATACATAATAAGTTTCATTGCCCATTTTTTCAACAGAAAATTGAAATCTAAACTTGACATCTGGTTCCTGAATGTGTCACAATTATGCTCATATTTCATTTGGACCACCATGTTTTGAAACTTTTGACGTCCACCCACGACGTACGCACAAAAGACACACCCTCGTCATTAATTATTTTTAGGTTCCAAGACATGGGTTGTTAGGCACTTACAAACATGTACTATTTAATAATGTACTGTATTCATAAGTGCTTTTGTTACAATACGGCTTATGAGATGGTTAACAATTATCACTTCACCCGAGTTACGTAGAATTTGCGCCTCGGGGACAGATATTCAGACACTCAAAATTTTACAATACTTTTATGGCCTAGCACTTAATGGGGTTCATTTTGAAGCTCAAGGAGTAAATAAAGTTTTCACCGCTTATCTTTGTGAAAATAAAAAAAATGTTTTTCCCATGGAGTTAAAAACAGGGATAAGCGGCCATTTTGAATTCTAAATATCAGTAAATCTAAGGTTATTGTTTCTTTGGTAAAAAAGGTGCATAGTGGTCACCAGTTTTTATTCGTGTTTTTGAAAGGGAATGGTTAAATTAACAGTAACTTTGAGCAAAAGTTTAACTCTTTCAATTTTGATGTGTGTACTACCTTAACAGAAGGAAATCATACGAGAAGGCAAAAATATAACAGTAGCTCTGAATCCCTTTACGATTATTCTCCACAGCCTTTCATTGCATAAAACTGACCATGATTACAACACAGATAAGGTGGTTGGTATGTATGCCTGTACAAATAATTGTGCATTACATGATTGTATACTTAGTATATTCATATGTACATCCGTGTTTTAACAGACAGATCTACATATACACCTGCCTTTGTACCTACCCACCTACTGTGCCTGCCTACCTACCTACCTACCTATCTACGTACATGTACCTATCTACCTACATACATTTGTACATCCATTCATACATACATACATATAATGACACATACTGAAACACAGAAACACTCCTACAAACATGCACTGTGTATACATATACGTACATATCTAGATCTACAATATGAAAACATAAGTATAGATATTATTACATTCTATATACTTATATACACATTCACAAACAGTCACAAACATGTACATTCACAAACATGTACATGTATGCATGTGGATGTATGCATATATGCACTAGTGCATGCATGCATACATGTACAAATACAAACACCCACACACATATGAAGATTAGAAAGACTGACAGCTGCCTGTATCTTGCAAAACAGCAAAACAGAGACTTGTGGCCCGTAGAAGCTCACAAAGCCCAGTAGCGAGAGGAAACCTCACTGATTTCTCTCACTGACTTCCCTACCAGGAACTTGAACAATTGCCAACTTAGTCTGATGGCCTTACTCCACTTTGCACGACAAGGGCAAATCCCAGGTCGTGTTTTGATCACCAGCAAAGCACACAATGCAACACCTGAAAGTCCTTGCTTGGTGTGTACACGATACATCTCCAAAAACTTTCAAACAAAAAAAAGGTCTCCCGTGATATAGAATTAATGGTGGATCTCAGAGAACTGGACCTTGGTACATTGCCGGGGAGTTTAATTGAGGACAAAGTACAACAGCTTATCAGCTGCATTAACTGTGGAGATAAGATTAGCACTCTTGTTTTTGATTGATAGCAGTCTCAATCACAAACACACTGGGGCAATAATATTTGCTGAGCAATTTGCACGGGGAGATATGGGACTAGATATTTTTGGTACGAGGTCACCTAGTGCCGTGCAGTTTCAGACATGGCCAAGAAATAAAAACAAATAAATAACAAGTCAGTTAGGGATTCCCCCATTGTGTCTACTTAGCACTTCTATTTATAGCAGTCGGGGTCTGGGTTGTTTTGATTCTGAGATGAAGCCCCCACCTGGATGCCGGGCGCACAATCCACATGCATATTAACAAAGAAAGCAAGTCTAGACATGCTGGCACTTTGATGCAACTGTCGCTTGCAATGACATCACCATTAAAATTCGACATCCTGAGTCACGTACGTTAACATCTTTAAAAATAACAGCCAACGTGAAATCCCACCAAAGGCAATCAAACAAAACTGTCCGATGTTCTAAGTAAACAAGTCATCCTGGGTCTGATGGTGGGTACTGATGAAAACAAAAAAAGCCGCTTACCATTGTCGTATGTTGCCATGGCAATAGAGCTGTTCAAAGCCACATGATCAACAGATGGTCTATTCTTGTGATCCAGACCGATTGACTCATGGGATGTCAGCAGTACTTCACTATCATTGCTATTAATGTCCCACAGTTTCACACTGCCACCTGAGTAACTGGGATAAAAAAAACAACACTGATGTTACGCATTTATGAGGAAACATGTATTGACAGTGTGATTCATAACCTTGCGAACTCTAAATCTTTTAAAAGCCAGTCTGTAATTTTGTTTAAACGCATATGTAGTTACCTTAATATTTATGGCATAATTATATCACCCATCGATATGATATACTGTATACTGTGATGAAATATTTCATAAAGTCCACCATGAATATGTTGTGATTGACAGATACTTGATATTATATATATATATATATATATATATATATATATATATATATATATATATATATATATATATATATATATATATATATATATATATATATATATATATATATAATTAGTAACAATTATTATCACTACCGTATTATGAATACAAATCATTATAGTCATGTATACTTTTGAATGTTTAGATATTTAGTGATTCTCTTTATCACTGTCTCTCTGTCTCTCTGTCTCTGTCTGTCTCTCTGTCTTTGTCTGTCTCTCCATCTCTCTCAGAGATGATTATCATAAATACATACATCTATGACTACACCATACATCATTACCTTCATTTATTAAATTTTCATATTTTAGATTTTAGTGTTTTGCCTGTTACCAACTTATCCAGACTTGACTCTAAAAATATGAGATACCATGACATGCCACATTTGCACACAAATTTCATTGACATACATGCATGCACCCTACGGGTGTTTTGACACATAGAGCGACTTGTGAATAAAACAGTCGGCTTTACTCAAAATATTTTGCAAACAGTCCTTGCGCTGTAGCTTTCATTTCAATACTGTGGCAGATTTCTCAATCTGTTTAATGTACTGAAACTTGAGAACGTTGCCAGTCACAGTTCTGCTTTGTGACGCACATAATTTTGTCACAATTGGTGCAAGTTTTGAGAGATTTCGCAGATCACCGAGTTGATCATGACATTGTTATTCGGCTCACGTGACACGTACTGCTTCTGTGAAGCGTGTACCCAAGAAGAGTGCCCTGACCTTCAATGTCAAGAAAATAGGTCAAGCCATTAACCAGGGTCCGTCACTCAGTCAGGCACTTGCATTACCAAAAGAGAGCGAGAGTACGGTTTCAATAATTTCTTCTCATTACGCCTTTCAATGCAACTCGTCATCTGTAATTCGATCTTTATCATTGCGCATCACGGCAAATTACTGCCTGAATTTCAAACACAATGGGTGCAAATAGCCGCCGCATGACTGTTTAAATCTAGATCATAATTTCTAAATATACATGATATGTATTTGGCTCACTCTCTGGCTGAGTGCGCACAATTCCAGCACAAAGATCACAATGTCCTCTGGCTGATATTGATGGCTCTGTCTGCATCACAGCTATATTAATATTCATATCCTTACCCAGAGATGATCCTGTCGCAGTGGGACTGAACTGCGCTTAGAATTCCTCCTCTGACATATTCCAAGGTCAATACCCCGCCGATACGCCCCTGAAACAGACCACACAGATCGATTCATCATTCTGCCCAGATTCTGCATTATTCATATTGCGGAGGAAAATTTCCATTTCGAAACACCATGTGGGCAAAGAGCTGATTATTGCACGTCTATATGACGATGAGAAATGTAAAAGATCCAGAAGTAATTTGACTGAAACTGTATAACTGTGATTTGCGCAGATGAGCGATTGGGCCTCATAGTTTTCAATATCACCATGATTTGAAGCTGTCAAATGATACCCTTTTGCCCCCATTTTGCAATGCAGAGGTCCAATTTTGCCATGGTGAACAATGGATGGTGCCAAAATTTGATGGCAGCTTGGTTAACCTCTACAGAGCAATCACTTGACTAGGTAACTGTCGTATATGATAAGGTTGGATCTGTGTATCAAAATAGAGGTAGATATGCCATTGGAATATATTGACGTCAGTATCATTTGTCACGATTGAAAAAGTAAAGCGCTGCTAAGAATTTAATAACTTCTTCACTCTGACAGGGTAGCTGTAGTTTTTTTCTCATTCTTTTCAGCATGACTGAGCAGCTACCGCCTTGCCCAATTTTACCAGAGTTTATGAACCACCGTTTCATCCATTACAGTAGACGGCAGAATACCAGCATGACGCAATCTGTCTCCAGCTGTGTATCCCAAGTGGACTCATACAGGTGTCGAAATGAGACATATGGACCCCTTCCTGTGGAAATGCTCGCAGGTGAACGACCTTAATCCCATAGTAATATGCAAAGCTGAACACATCCATGCTATCCGCATGTACAGTGTCCTCTGACATACTTCTCTCCCTGTACGTGCAGGAACCGTAGTACACCTGGACGAGGCTACGTGCACTTACAAACACAGAAACTGACACAGATAAGATCAAATTTGTTTGGTTTCCACGTAAATACATAAAGCTAATTGCCTAAAGAAGCGTGTACAATATTGAAAGCAATTTATCACTCACTTGTGACTGTGCTTGCTGACAAAGTCTTAATCATCCAAGAAAATTACCAGTCATTTCGAAATTCAATATTGACAAAGTTCAGGAATTTTGCAATACGCACAGTGAACTCTTTAATAGACACTTAATTTTTTCTTTAACGTATCTACCAATATTTAAATTTTCCCATTATAGATCTACATTTTTCTCTATTACGAACGGACAACTGATCAAACCTCAAAATTACTTTAATGAAAAAAATTAATCTAGTAATTGGCTTGTTGCAATGAAGCCAACCTTGTGTGTTATTTCACCATTTGAAAACAATGGATAAAGTGACCATGAATTTTCAACAACCCCAGACAAAAGATACTGATTGCTGGTACGTGCTGGTAATCTATAAACACTTACGCATCCCCTGCACGTCACAATGACCAAGCCGTATCGAATTGATCAGTTCGTGCAGAGAGTCAACCACCTCATCAAAAGGTGGGGACGATTATATTAACACTGTTTTCTCTAAATTTATGATGTTCTAAATATAATACTCAATTTGTCAATGCAGGCAAGACCATATGGCACTGCATCATTGTAAATTACAGTATGTTATGATCACTTTATAATATAATGAACATCTTTTTGGATGGTATCATAAGTATCTGTCTACATTTAAAATGCCCTACCATGTTGTTGAATGCGTGAACTCAACGTGTGCCAGACTCCAATTGTATTTGACTATCAAGGAAAATTTAGTGGGTTTTAGCATGTCTGATTTAGATTATTATTATGAATTGCGGATCATAAAATTCGTGTGTAGATTGCATAAACTGCCTCAGGTGAGCTAGAAAAGTCTAAAGTCCCTCATGCTTTAACTTTTGATTTTAATAGATGTTATTACAGTATATGGTTAGCATTTGCAGTATGCATTTTGCAAGACTCAGTATAGGATGATAGGTAAGTTTCCTTTGGCTGTATCTCAATTCACAGTGGATTTTCCTATAGCCGAGTGTTGAAGGCATTGAGCACTCACCACAATACACTACTAATACTGAGTGCACAGCTACGCAATTGAAATATTAAGTCTGTCCAAAGTTCAGGGACTGATGATGACTTTGCGAAAACGTGCGCATTCGTGCTCAGTATTTGGTCTGCGTTGTTGACACAGAGTCTAGCTGTTGCATCATTGCTATTGTTAAGGTTATCGGTACACGCAGATGCCCTTCAGAACCACTATCACCTCTTGTATGAAAGACAATGATTCAAATTTAACATGACAAGAAAAACAAAAGAAAAATATTTGGCCGGATATATAGAAGTAGGGCAACTTTGTTTTGGTCAAATTTGTTTTGACAGCTTATCTGCAATTCACGGGCGGTGGCGCAGCTAGATTGGCATCCTGTATTTGCAATGCCCACGTATTCTAAATGACGAAGGGTTTTCTGGTTACCTGTTTGCTTTGAAAAATTATCACACTTCTCTTGCCCTATCTTAAGCAGGTGTCAGAACTGCCCCCTGAAGTGATTATTCGAGTGTTTTCTTATCTGAAGACAAGTTTTATCTACACAGTCCAACTTTCATTATTAAGACAGACAAAACCTACCCAAACAATACCGCATTCATAACCATCATAATGACAATGAAACTCAAGAAAAGCTTCACGATAACAGAGTACATCTTTGGTTGAGATTTAGCCGGTATTCAGCGTGTGGGGACAAAAGCTTGCTGGGGTAAAGACATCAAAAATTGATGAATTTGAGGAAGAAGCTGAAGCTGACTGGGAACAAAACTGGCTCCTACGTCAAAGACTATAAATACCTGTGTAAAATATCAGTAAAATCAGGAACAGAAAATATACTACCTACGGATGCAAAACGTTGACATTTTTTATGTCAATCATCATAATTATCTTGAAGTGTGACCATATATCAGGAGAAATTGTTAACAAAGACATAAATCAACGACAAAATACTCAAAACACACTCAAAAATCTTATGAGTGTAAAGGCACACAACAATAAATACTTTTTTGTGATTAAACTAAAAGACATTTCTGCAAAAGTAGTTAACTCTAAGTTGACCCTAATTTATTCACTGAAATTTTACAATGCCACTGGGATAGTCGGCCTTGACAGTTGAAGAAAAATTTTGACAGAGGAGCAATATGAATTTTTAAAAGCAGTTGATCTTGCTAATACACAGGAGACAAAGGCTTGAAATTTCCCTCGAGGGTGTACTTTTGAAGTGTAACGTCGTGATTCCGTCTGGAGGCAAGATTAATTGAAAATACTTGACCGGGTCAGATTTTTTCTAAAACACTCGGAATAGCATGTTTCTATTAGGTCAATAGCACAAGGCAGGCTGAGCAAATGCAATTTCGATGCAACGATGGCACAATGGACCCATATTCAGACTGCACAAAGTCAACAACATACGTCTTGCCAACCGAAGTTACACAACGTCATCCTCGCCAGGAGGAAACATGTGATTTTCTTTATCACTTAAAACCAATATAGTAATTAATTTCTAATTATTCATGACCAAGTAGTTAAACTTGATCGAAACCCGTAATGAAACCTGTTTTGGCATGCATTCATATGTGAGCTTTAAAATCTGTAATACTCGATAAACTTAATGACAGTTTGTATTCAATAATCAAGTGTCTGTTCATGATACAGATATCCTATTAAGCAAACAGAGGTATTTCAAAATCATTATTAATGAGACTCAGTTTCATAGCAGTGAGACAATTGTTCACTGCTGTCAAAAGACAATACTGTTCTTTATCGACTAACATCTGCAGCGAATCTTTACTTTTGGAATCCGACATAATTTACGGCACACACTGGACAGGAACGCAAAACAAAAGTCAACATTGATTTAGTCATAGATATTAACATCTCTACTTGCAAAGGGAACAATAATCCAATAAAGGTTCTACAGCACACATGTATATAACAATGAGAAATGGGACGGATCTGAACAGCTGAACAGTGTAGATGGTAATTCTGTCACTAGATCTGGCACTGGTCCTTTGACTATTCCTATGGCCAATGACGTCTCTGTTGTAATTGTTGTTGTAGCAGTAGTAGTAGTAATAATAGTAGTAGTAATAATAATAATAATAATAATAATAATAATAATAATAATAATGCATTGTTGTTATTATTATTATTATCATAATAATTGTTGTTGATTGTGTGTTGTTATATTTTTATCATTAATGTTATTATCATCATCATTATCATCAAAATTATTGTCAGAAGCAGCACTGTTGCTGTTGTTTATCTTATAATTTCAATTATCATCATTAGAGCTGAAAGCTTTCACTAATATAGGACATGTTTTTTTTAGCTGACAACTATTGTGGCGCTAAAGAGAAATTCCAAGACGTAAAACATGTTGAGATGTGGTATACGTATTTCAGTGATTCCCAACGGTTTTAGAAATTTTTAGGCTTGAAAGGTTGTTTGGATATTCAAACATTTAACACATCAGAATGTATATTTGAGACTTGTGTGGATAGTTAACATTGATGGCACTAGACAATAACCGCACTGATATGCTGTGTCATATATTCTAATCAGCATTCAAAGTTTTTTTCTTTTGCAATACATTGCCATATCATCGTGATTTCCGATGTTTTCAAAATTTCATAATTGCAAATGTTTATTTAAATGTCTCTTGACAAATACCAAACATTATTGCATATTATGTAAATCTGCCATCTAAAAACAATGGGAAATTTTGCGTGTACAACAAACGCTGTATGAAAAGCTGTTTTGTAACTTTGACCGTTTTAACGACTCTGAGCACAGTGCATTTTGTGGGTAGCACAGCGCTTTTAACTTTCAACAGTTTCAATGGAGCCATTGGACAGTTGCCAGGTTTTAGCCACATGCTCTCTTTGAACATTGTCAACCTTGCTCAATAGTGGTGTTTGCGATTGTAAGAGAAATTGTCATGACCTTGTGAGGGACTAGCCATGAGATAGATGATAAGACATCCCAAGCATGACTGTAAGATGTATAATAATGATGCTGTTATTGTGAAAGTATCACAAATTACGCACTCTAACATAGCCATGGCAAAGTGTCCTCTGCTCTGCATTGATCAAACAGTGTGCCAATGTCCTTCTGCATGCTTTGTGGTATTTTCATTATCATTTCAGGGTACCAAGATTTTTAGCCATTGATACTTTAACCCTTTCACCCCCAGTTCCCTGTGTACAGGTCCAACTTTACCATAGAAAACAATGGATTTGGGACAAACCAAGGTGGTGAAAGGGTTAAGGTAGAACGCGCCTCGGGGACAGATATTCAGACTCTCCAATATCTACAATTCTTTTCTGATCTACCACTTGTGGGGGTTCATTTTAAAGCTTCTCGGAGAAAGAAAAACTTTCACTGGCTTAGTTTTTTGAAAATCAGGAATTTTATTTTACTCTATAGAGTTATCTCAGGGATGACAGTCATTTTGAATTTCAAATATACCGGTAGCAAAACGTTGAGTAATTTGTATCACTAGTTACAAACTTTGCCTGTTTTTTTTTTGTTTTTTGTTTTTTTATTTGGTAAGAGAATGGTTGAAAGTTTCATTTAGGAAAATCTGAGCAAATGTTTAAGTCTTTCACTTTCTAGGTGTTCTAGGCTATTCATGGTGATTGGAAAAATATCCAATACTACAAATCACCTCAAAATACTTCAATATGTACGGTATTTCATGAGGCCATGGTTCAATTCACTTTAAAACATCACTGTTCCTGCGATAAAAAGCGCATGTGAGGGAAAGAATGGTTGGTTAATCAGTTACATCAATGAGGAAACATAACTCTGTATCCAAAGAGAAATTAATCCCAGTAAATGTACAGAGTGGGTGGCTATCCTCTTGACGCTGATGTCATCTTTAATATTAATGTGTGCTTTATGAGACTTGCTCTAAATATGTGTACAAATCTTTTTGTCATCACATGATGAGAAAAGAACAAAATTCACAATGTGTCTTTGCAAAGAATATTGATAAAAAAAAATTTCATAAATTTGCTGCAGAGTAAAATAAATGAGGGAAAAGGGTATTTTTCACATTCATTTCACAACGCCAGCAAATATACCATTACTGTTACATCCCTACAGTCACATTATGGGAGAATGTGTCTTTAGGGATGGATATTCGCACTCACTTTTATATTAAATTTTGTTGGGGCTCATTTTGGAGCTCATGAAGTAAAAGAAGTTTTCAGCGGCTTATTTTTGCGAAAATCGAAAATTTTATTTTCCCCCATGGAGTAATAACACTGGGATGGCGGCCTTTTTTAATTTCAAGTGTTAAGAAATAGTGGGTATGTGGTAGTTTGTTTCTCTTGTATAAAAGTTTACACAGTGACCCTTGAATTTTATTTTGGGTTAATGGTGTAAGGAAAGTTAGGGCGAAAGTTCAAGTCTTTCAATTTCAAGACACAAACTGCCTTGAAACAGGGTACTTTGAATTACAGAGAGATCCAGAACATATGCTAAAACTGCTGGCTTGTGGTTTCCCACCCATTTCTATGAAACTTTAACATGATATGTAAACGCTTTATCTTAGGAATCTGTGCCGACAAGTGAGCAAACAATTCAAGAATTTTTTTTTTCCAAATTCTAAATCCATGTGAGGAATTTCTAGGCAGCAAAATTACACAGGGCATGTGACATTCACTGATATTTATCCACACCTGTGAGATGCAAGACTACATTTACCTAGATTCAGTATCAAGGCACCTGCAATTTGTGACACTTTCAACTCAGTAGCTTCATGTATTTTGTAACTTTGATAAGATCCAGGTATCGGTGAGATACAATGTTCATGAAAGTTTAATAACAAATTATCAACAGTTTGTTTTTTTAATCAGACAGTAATTGATTGGGCTGTGCGCTCAAGAAGACAGAAATAAGTAAATTGTCTACTCTATATGGTAGCTGAATACAGACCTATATCTACTGTCAAGGTTACAGGTACCACAGACAGAGACAAAGAAAAACACACGCACTCACATCTCATGCTGAATTCCCCAAGAAATTATGGTGTCAGAAAACATACCGCCAAATAAAATACTAAGTGTTTTTGAAATCACAGATACAGATAAAAATCTGTTTGCCAACTTTTAGAGCAGTTTTACCAGCCACACAGAACACAGTGGGAACATCCTGAACAGTGCTTTCTTTGCCGTGGTATACCTCTATTGTCAACGGAGAGCAGGAAGAGGTGGAGAGGGAGGGGGAAAGGAGAGGAGGGAGAGAGAGGGAAGTAAAGAGGGCAGGTGACAATGTTTAGTGAGAATAGAAATCAGCAGAATGAATGAGAGGCAGTTTACAGCCTGTCATTCTCATTTCCCCATATTGGGTTCCAGCAATATCATTGTTATACAGTAACAAGTAGCAAATGTTGCATCAAGAAAGAGGTTTGAAGGCACGGTACACTTGCTTTGGAACTGTATAATCTGATACGGGCTGATTCTACCTTGCATCACAGATGAAATATACTATCAACAGCATCAAAACAGGCAAACTTCAACATTACCCAAGGCAGTATCTACTGTACAATGTTCACTTTGCAATCATCATGGTGACCTTTCGAACTCTGACCTCCTAGTGACCTACACAGATCCCAAACACGATGATATAAGACAAGCAATCACACCTTCCAATTCGCCCGTAATGTTTGGTCCTCACTAAGGCAATCTTGAACTATTTTCTTCCAATTTCTTGTTTCGCTGGGATGCATATCAGCGTGGTATCCAAGACCATGACAAATTCTACACCACAGAATATCGTCATCAGCTAAGCTTCTCCAACTACTGCTGACCTGAAAAGAAAATCACAAATGATACTCAAGTTATAACAATGTTGCTACATGGCCAGTGAAAAAGAATGTTATCATACCGCTACGCTCAAGAACAAAAGATTGCTATGTGCGCCAAAAAGGCATACAGACAGTGCATTGTGTAACATTGGAAGTTTCCAGGCACTCCCAGTATATAGCATTTTATTTATGAAGCCTCTGCACATTAACTTTTTGGAGGTTTCAAGGTATGCATTCGATGAATGCTAGAATTTGCGTCTCGTACTCTATATGTGTAGGAGAACAGGCTGTCAGAAGTATGCCGAGAATATTACTCCACTCTCGCGCCATAAATCAGAAGAGAAACTGCCAACATTGCACAAAAGCAGTCACTACTTGCCCATTTGACGTCCCAGTCATGAAAGTAAGATGTATAGTAATGAGGTCATTATGAAGATACCACAAAGGATGCACCAGGACTTTAACACTGTGATTCATCCACTGCTTTGAGTTGAGCAATATGCTGCACTGATGTCCTCATGCATCGTTTGTGGTATTTTTGAACAACCTTGTATCAGTCACATGAATAAACGATGGCAAATACGAGTATTCTGTGATGACGTACTCCACAGACAGGCTGTCTATAACAACTATTCTTAGTATAATGTATCTTTCTACAAATTTGGGAAATATAACATTCGTCATTCTTCCGTAGTATGAACTCTCATGAAGTGCTTCATATCCATAAGGATTCGATGACAAATAATTGTTATATTGTAAATTATATCATACCAGTATATTGATGGTGCAGATACAGTGATCTGATTGGCCGAGACACAAAAAGAACCATGGTACATGTATATTGGCGGTATACCACCCCTGGTATACGTGCGAGCTCTCAGCTTGTGAACAAAAATCCGTTTTTGACGTTCCACACCAGAATTTCAATATACTGTTATGATATAATAGCAATAAATCACACCCAGCGACAGTATACCACTCGGTTTTGACCAGTTCACTTCATATATGCACTCACTATCGCTCCTGCATATATGTCATGTACTGGTCAAAATCTTGTGGTATACCATCACTGGGTGTGCTTTATTGCTTAATGTCTGTTACCTGGTCTGACTGATTTCATTTATGCCATACCTGTAATTAGGACGCATGATACCATATGTAATGAAATCAACCAGATCATAGGTCACTGTACAGTACACCTAATATGCATGTACAAAAATTGTATTCACACATACTGGCATGCAAGTGTATATGAGAGATGTGTACACAAAAATGTACATTCACAGGTGTTAGTACTGTACAGTACACCTAGTATGCATGTACAAAAATTGTACACACACACACTGGCATGTAAGTGTATACAAGAGATGTGTATACACAAAAAATGTACATTCACAGGTGTTTGTTAATACCTATACATGTATAAAGGTCATAAGAGGGCTAAATCCACATATACACAGCAGGAAATACACACACAAAATATTGCTCTCGTTTGCAGAAGGCGTTTTAAAATACAACTGATTAACTTGTAAATATCAAACTAATTGGGAATCTTTTGTGATAATGAAACTGATAGCCATGGATAAGGCGTATTTAAAATGTCCTGTCACAGACACCCATCAACATCCCACAGAAAACTAACCACATGGCAGTCTGCTCTCTTCAATGTCAATATTGACTCTGTCAGTGCTTCAGTTAGCCTTGATATCAAGTGACAAGATCATTGATGAGTAATCCATACCTGGGCACAACTCAGCAGGTCTTGCATGTTGAGGTTTTCAAATATCTTCATGGCAAGTTCCCGCGGTAATTCAATGTCAAAGAAGGGAATCTCGTTGATCTCATCCTGTGTATTGTGGGGGGAAAATAAGAAAGATTTCATGCAACTGAGTTTCATTCAATCCATCTGATTTACATACAGCACCATTTTCTCAGACTTTTGATATATCTTTCTGTACTTTAAGGCAGATACAGATATTCGGGCTCTTAAATTTCCACATATTTTTTCTGATCTACAACTTTTGGGGGCTCATTTTAAAGCTCTTGGAGCAAGAAAAACTTTCACCCTCTAAGTTTTTCAAAGATTCAATATCTAATTTTTCTCTATAGAGTTAACACAGGGATGCATGGCAGCCATTTTGAATTTCAAATATTGCAAAATAATGAGCAATTTTTTTCGCTAGTTCCAAATTTTGCACAGTAACCCCTGATTTTTATTGTTGATTTGGTAAGAGAATAGTCGAAAGTTTTATTTTAAAGTTCAAGTCTTTCACTTTCTAGGTGCATACTATCTTGACTTGTCTCAGTGTCTGTACAATGAAGTTTCTTGCTCTACTCCTGACATCATGTCCAAATGCTCCTCTTGTCAACATAGCTTTAATTACGATTATTAGTATTGTCCAATATTATTATTGATGAGAGAATTATAGTATTGGCTCAGAACTCATTTGTCAACAATAACACAATATATTGAACAAAATGTATCTTGTTGGCAAGGCAAATACTTCATATTTTGATAAGATGATTATTTTAATAATTTAATAAGAAAATATATTTGTTACATTCGGCTTTCCCCATCTCCAAAGCACTGCCACACTTATTTCATTAAAGTCGTCTGTTTTCCCCATATCATGGCAACATCAGAGAACCTTGAGCGACTATTTTGGTGTGAAATTCTTTGAAGTCATTTACATAAATATAGATTTTAACAAGTCCTGGTAGGCATGTAGCCACATCTGCTGAAGATGAACTAGAAACTGAAAAATTTTTTTACAAACTTAGGTAAATTATTACATATTATTTTGGCACTGGTGTTACACTTGCGACTTGTTTTCTTACATTTTGTTCATTTAAAAACTTCCCTTGTCAAAACACCACTCTACTATATACATGTAAATCTAAAAATTCAAATTTTCATGATTAAACGTCAACAAGTTATTCTGGTCCCATGTCATTTTCAGCAGACTGTGTACATGTACTTCCCCTAATATTGCATTTGTTGTTCATCATTGGCGATTGCACCACCACCAGTTTAACACAGAATCACAGGTAGGTGCTGCATGTACATAATTAGCCTGTGCTGTGCTACATGATGGATCTTCCAACAACCATGAGCCAATGGCACACGACTTTGGCAAGCATTCACTCAGAGATTTCTTAGCAAGGCGGTGAAATCATGGCCTGAGAGAGGACAAGGAGCCCTTGACATGTTTTTCCTGTGACACTGCATTTGAGATTTACACATGTATTGGGAAGTGAAAGTAAAATCTTGCATCTCCGGAATTGTAAACTCAGGAAGTCAAGTCTATGTTTTGCCACGTACAGGGACAGTAGCTGAAACTTTTGATAACAAGTTTTCCTCATACTGTTCCAGAACACCGAGAATTTCATCTTCTCCCGATAGCGCGTAACAAAAGACAAAGCGGTCCCTTTGCAAATACACACAATGTACTTGTTGACAGATGAATCTGGTCCACAGTGGAATTACATGCAAGTTGCCAACTACAACACTGGATGTGAACAGTATGTATGTAGGTAAGCTATCTTTACTGGTTGAATACCAGGTATTTTGACAATAGTACAAACAATATTTTACCAACACAACAAAAGTGATAGAAAATACAACAAATATTACACAGCTAATTGAGCTTTCAAGGAAACCTTGCTGCACATGGTGTTTCACAAGAGCTTATCAGAGCCAGCAGGCATGTAACTGCATATATCCATGTTCTAGGAAATCCCCAGCCAGGGCCAGATATTGTTAAGAACCATTTTTTCTTTCCGTCTTTGTGTCCTTAATATTGCTTGTTAATCCCGTATCAACTGTCACCACATGTACATCGTACTGTGCTTTTGGCAGTTGCATCAATACACATGTATTTGTATGGAGTGGATCCTTTCAGACATCAAGTCAGATGCACGTGGGCAGTACAGGTACTTGCAAAGATCAATAGCAATCTTTATGAAGCATTACGGTCAATAAATTACATGCCAGACAGTATGAATTAGATATGCACACAAACCGACAGAGCCAGCACCGTTTCCAAGACTTGTCAATGTCAATCAATGACAAGCATTGACAATAAACAGATTGGAAAGGCAGTAAGTGAGCGTACTAGAATTGATTTTCTGTCAAATCGCTTTGTCAGCAGAAGGTAATTCTAGGTTCAATGTCCACCTGTTGGAATTTGAAAAGGAAGGGACCTACTTGTAGGGTAAAAAGAGGAAAATGTTTGGAATCTGTTTATCGTCAATGCTTGTCATTGAGTGACATTGACGAGTCTTGAAAACGGTGCTGGCTCTGTCAGTTTGTGTGCATGTCTAATACCACATCACAATACGATGTGCTAAAGAAATATTTGGAATTCATAATGAAAAGGGGTTATAATGCATTTTATGTCTGTACAGCTTGTTGATTTCAACAAACGCACGACTGTGAATGTTTGTCTTTTTCAGTCTTCACTTCACGATTAATCTTTACATGTACCATACACTAATGCACAATACAGTGGAACTGAGGTGGCCTTTCATTTGAACACACAAGGTACTTCATAGTCTAAGTACTATCTGTTTGAACACTTGTTTTTGAGAATGCTCTATATTACATGGCAATTCAAAGCCCCAATTTGCTGTAACTTGTGTCGTTCAGCGTTTTTGTCCTGTCTTTTGAGAGTTTCCTCAGTTCTCCTCCCAATGCAACACCTGTCAACACAGCCTTTGTCTAATGTCCAGCAGTATTGTTGACAACTAAGTTCTGGTCCGGATCCAAATTCTTTGTAAATAACAAGTTGTAAACTGTGAATTACTTCTAGGCGACTCTGATACCATGTTTTTCAACCACACTTGAGAGAGACTAAAATAACAAAATATCTGTACTCTGTTTCATACAGCAAAGGCAATGAAAATGTCATAAAAAGTTACAGCCATGCCTTATAAAAAATGTTCAATAGACTTGTATACAATTCTACGGAATCGTGCTTTTCTATAGAATAGTTCTATTGAATCTTGTGTTTCAAAGGTTTTTGTATAGAATTCTAGCGAAAATGGAGCCAAAACTCTATAAACTTCTGTAAAGCTTCTATAGATATCTATAGCATATCTATAATCTACAGAACTCTATAGAATTCTATAGTCTTTTTCGTAAGGGAATGTCCCTATTAATGATCCATTTCAGCAATCGAAACACAGAAGCACTACTGTACATGAACTTATGGCTTACTACGTGGACAAAAGCTTCTGATGGTGTTGGTACTAAACATGTCAGTTTTCTGAACAGACAACAAGAGATATCGCCCACGATGACGGCAAAATTCAATTTATCGCAAATGTGCAGATCAAAACAAGAAGAGAATTTCCGGATATATTGTTGCCTGAAACAGTGCCTTTTCCTGTTTCCTTTCGTTTTTTGTCCCCAGTAAACAACATTTCTACAACAGTTTGGAAACACAGTTACCAGCAAACTGGCTTTACAATCTCGGTAAGATTGTCTTGTAACCATATAATATTAGAAAGGTAAACACAACAATGGAACCCAGAAAGAATTACCAGCTTACATGAATATCCCTAAGCTTGCAAGTCGCTTTGCATTTGTCATTAACGTTGCCATGTAAGCTTTCATTTGTGTCGTGCTCAGGCTTACAAAGTAGTTTACATGTAACTAGATCATCAGGTGTGGGTTTGGCGATCACACCACCATCAAACAAGGCAGATTTTGCTGAAGTTTATTCCTTCAATTTGCTCTTTTAAGATATTAACATACTCTCAGATTTGCGGCACGTCTGGTCTAAGCTTACTGTACAAACAGCGATACATTACATCTCTCCAAATAACTTGCAAAGACCTGTTTCTATTGGGCTGGCAATCACTTTCAATGTCCTACCTGTAAAAATTGTTGCATTTTATTTGTCACAGAAGAACCAAAACATTTCACACTGACATTTGTACACGTCTGAATGTGCACCCTGCTAAACACAATATCATCGTTTGTACTCCAAGTCCATGCTTTCCTAACAGAACCATCTATTAAATTACCTGCCATGATAATAACCTTGTAGTATTATATAATTTACACCTTAAAATATCCCATTAGAGGCTAAGTACATGTGATGGCAATGATCACTATCCATGCCCAGAACACTTCAAGGATAATGTTAAGACTAAAAGCTATTTGAAGACTCTTTTTCTGAATTACTGGCACCCAACAAACTTGATTTTAAATTGCCTGGAAGGTCATAAAAGGCCGTGTTTACTTTTCTGATAAAAGGGTCCTTATTAATGAGAATGTCGCAATCACTGGAACTGGCATAACTAGCTTGTGACAAGTTTTGATACTGAAGTTGTTACAAATAACTTAAAATGATGACAATGTCCATTCACATGGGGGGGGGGGGGGTTGGTCACAGTGTGTCAAATATTTGCGTTCACCAGGGCAAACACTAGATACATAGTCAGAAGCCACTTGCAGAAACAATATTGACTTGTCAAAAAAATATTGTGATACAATCCCCAAGGCATAGGCATGTTGTTTCAACTCAAACCACAGCACTTTCCGCTTATTAACACGAGCACTATTTAACAATATATCTGACAACACGGCCTGAAAATTGAAACTTTGCGAATGTAACATAAACTGTGCAAATATAATGGCTGATATTAATTGTCAGCTCTTTGTCCAACACTGTAAGAAAACCCATTAGATGATATCAAACAAACACAAACGTCTATTTACTGTTACCCTAGAGTATAGAGGTGGATCATCTTCTGTGTGAATACCTGCATGTTGTACATTTCAAACTTCTGGATACTTTTCGACATGAAGGTGAACGGGTAATGAAAGGGCGCCCTGATGTATTTGTAGACTGATACTCCAATTACTGTTGATGATTGATGACCAAGTTCATTTGATACACGATATTGCTCAACAGCGTTAATTGTTAAACAGCTCAACATCTGTTCTTGTACAATGACCTTCTGTGGTGACCTTTATAGCCGGGCTTAACCATTAAGATGGTATATCACCAAAGTTTTAAATTATTGTCACAAGCCACAGTTACCAAGCCTTTATTGGCTTCCAAGTCTTAGGCAAATCCTATCATTGGACATAGTTTCAAGAAAGTATTGCGTTACAGTACTTGGCTTTACAAGATGTGTATTACAGCATAATGAAAGTCACTTTGTTCATGTGGTGAGCTGGTTTTCCATCAGTTTGTAAAATTTTTGTCAGTGCGTCTTTTTTTGCCTTACTGATATCTTCTCCTATCATCCTACAAACTGCAAATGCTAAATGTAAATTTGTTAAGACTGCAGTCATATCAATTGAATAAATTTGAAGAAGATATTCAGTTCACAAAAATCAAATATTTGCACCGATACTACTGACCATAGTTCTCAGCTGTGTTTGGCCGCATCAAAGAAAGTTCATGTTTGGGTTCATGTAGGGGTCAACGACCTTTAGCCTTCATCCAAACAATAACAACAACAGTCAACAACAGACAGCTGCAGAGTGAATCTTTTCAGCTATCTTGTCAAATTTTAGGTTGTACAATATTATGGGAATTACTTAGATTTTACGGTAGAACGTTCCTCGGGGACAGATATTCGGACTCTCAAATTTTCACAATTCTTTTCTGATTTACCACTTGTGAGGGCTCATTTTAAAGGTCTTGGAGAAAGAAAAAAGTTTACACCATCTTAGCTTTTTGAAAATCAAATATTTAATTTTCCCCATAGAGTTAACACAGGGATGGCAGCCATTTTGAATTTCAAATATTGCAAAATATCGAGCAATTTGTTTCGCAAGTTCCAAACTTTGCACAGTGACCCCAATTTTTATTGTTGATTTGGTTAGAGTATGGTGGAAAGTTTCATTGAGGAAAGTTTGAGCAAAAGTTGAAGTCTTTCACTTTCGAGACACATACTACCTTTTAATAAGAAAAGTAACAGTTCAGTGCAAGCAAAAACACTCAACTACCACATTAGACCATAGCAATGCATACTAAGCTGTCACTGAATATAACCCAATTACCCAGAAACGAAACTGTACTACTGGAGCTGCCAGCTATGCTGTCAATATTG
Organism: Ptychodera flava; assembly: GCF_041260155.1. NCBI lineage: Eukaryota > Metazoa > Hemichordata > Enteropneusta > Ptychoderidae > Ptychodera > Ptychodera flava. Next base: position 21,451,963 of record NC_091939.1, on the reverse strand, counting down.
TTTTGTTTGTTCAATACTAGGCTTTCCCAATGCGCGTAACCAGATCTTGTCAGTGAAACTTTGTATCAATCTGTTTGCTTTAAACGAAGGTGAAATAATCTTCCACATCAAAACAGTGTAATCTATCTGCAAACGTAGTTGAGTTGCTTAAAGTGTAGCTGTTTTCTCAATTAGATTATAAAGTGCAACTGAGTCAACAATCATGTGAGCCTTGAGAGTCAAAAGGTTGATGGGAATACTGTGAAAAGTGGTGCGATGAGAAATTTACAGTTGTCGTAGTGTCCAGTGTATTTACATACAAATACAATAACAACATCATAACCCAATGAACTCATGGATAAACAAAGAGCCAGCTAAACTGATGACTGTTCAAAAAGCATAAAGCCATCGATTTATGAAATTTCATTTTGGTTTAAAAAAGTGGAAAATGAAAACAAATCGACTTCTGTTTCCTAATCATATGAAGAGATGTAAACTTGAAGGTAAATCAGTAACACATTTGTACAAAGTTTGATTAAAAGCAAAATGCCACATCACTCTTGAGGAGAAAAGCATTAGATTCTGTCACCCCCATATCCCAGTGTACAGTTCCAAATTCTCCATTAAAGACAATGTCATTGGGCCAAACCATGGAAACAAAAGGGTTACACTTTGAAACTTTGTTGCCTTTTTTCAGTTTACCACCCATTATTTTCCATGACAATTTTGGCTCTGTGTACAGAAAACGTGGGATGAAATGTTGAAACTTGGCACACGTAGGCAGGAACATTCCGGACCATTCTGGAGGGCAGCAGTGGGAATGAATGTTTACTTCTGTATATGAAGGTGGGTGAATCATAAGTAAACAGTAGAAAGTTACAGTCAGTTGACGCAGCATCATAATAGTTCTATTGACACTCCGACTGTAACAGTGTAAATCTGTTGTGCTTCAAGATTGTATGTGTCAAATCTCCACTGGCCGCACATCACCAGCTGTGTGCCCCAGCCAGCACCATTCTGTGATCAGACATTATCAGATCATATTTGAGTTTAAAAGTCAAATCAGGTAAGTTTATGCGACATTCAATAAGGGATGACAACATCACTATTTCTAGCCTCTACTATGGACGATGATTCTCTAACCACACTATTGATGATGTTTTGAGGTTATGTAGAGGACCTCATCAATACTACCGGTATAGACACAGAACATTAACAAGAGGGCAGGCAACAAACTAATTGCAACATTGCAAAAGCTTCATTTACAATTACTTTCTTTGCAATGATCATTTAAAACTGCACTGAAAGCTTGTGTAACATAATGTTTATGAAAAACATGTACAACTGTAATATGATGTTCCACAAATGAAGAATATGGGCTTGGGATTGAACTTGTTCATAGCTAGTGTGTGCAGTCATCAGCCTGAGCTCCCACAGTTCATGGATAAAGCATGTGCATCATGAATTCAAGTAAGGAAATTGCAAAGCAAGCTTTCCCACCTGCACATGAGACCAGGCTATGTGTGCATACCGGTACACATGTACCAGTACATCAAATTATGAAAAGTAACACCATTGTGATCGATGTATCAAACATTATTTTCAATCAATGAAACAATCTGTATCGTTGGTGAATGTATTGTCTCCAATCAGGCAGTTTTGTCTGCTGTCACCAAAACTCATGTGATAATCCAGTACGGAATTTGACAGACTCATTTTGAAATCCTGTGTATGATATTATTCAAGCTGAGTAGTCTGTAGTCTGGTGGTTTAGGTCCACTGTGTGTTAGTCGAGTCGGTAAGTTTGCCATCTAGTTGTTCCATGTATAAGCTCTAGTTGTTCCATGTATAAGTATATGTCTCCAGTGTGCCTTTCATCAGTCTATCTTATCCTTGGTGGTCCAATTTTCAGCATGCTACTACAAAGTTTGGTATGCTTTCTGCTGGTCCAGTGTGCCACATGAAGGTAGTGGTCTCACTGACTATCTGGTAGTCCTGTGGGCGATCTACAGTGACCAGCTAGTATGTTATCTCTTAGTCCACTGTGCTTTCTGGTAGTACATTGTGCCAGCTGGTAGTCTGACCTGCTACATGCATCTGGTAGTCCTCTGTGCACTCTGGTTGTTTTGTATACTCACATTACTAGTTGCTGAGTTTGCTTGCAGGTAATTCAGTTTGCTGTCTGGTAATCTGGTCTTTTATCTTGCAGATCTATCAGCTACATACACACCATACAATGCCTGTGTATGATGCAGTCATACATTTTCTCAGGGTTTTCTTCAGGTTTCTCTAACAAAGGAGGAATGTCCCTCCCCCCCCCCCTCTTTAAAATTTAGAGGGATTTGGTTCTGATTTAGAGGGAAACCACAGTAAATTATGCAAATCAAATTAAGCAAATTAAGGTTATCAAGGTATTAACACATAAAGTTTAAAGTGTGGATCAAATATTAAATTAGAAACAGTCTCCTGTTTTCCCTCTTTTCTGTGTAAAAAATGTTTATACCATTATACACCAAATTATTAGAATCTTACAGTGATCATTCACGCTTCATTTATATAAGTGCAGACACAGTCTTAAAATCTGGAAGCAAAGTCAGTGATGTTACACTATGGGCACTAATCATTATGTGGAATGTCACTATCAATACTCTCTGTTTGGGTGACATCGCTTGGGATTGTGATTAAGGGGGATTTAGATCAGACACAGGGGAGCTTGACCACGCCTTCTGGAAAAAACACTGATTTCTATCTAATAGTACATAATATAGTTGTTTACCACATTTGTGTGGTCTCTCATCTAGTCCATCTAGTCTGGCAACAAGATGTGAAATCTCAGCTTTAACATTTTATGCATTGACCAATATATGAGTACATTATAGCACCGAAGCCTTGTCTTTGGAGAGAATTTGAACAAAAAATCACTCGCTATTAAATTCAAACTGCTGATACAATATGCATCAAAAAATGAAAGATTTCTATTTCATAATTGAGATTAAAAAATCAAAACTCAACACACAAATACTTGTACTAGATAATGTAACTACCGCAAATTTACAGACGTTTAAAATTCAAAATGGCCCAAATTCTACATATTTACTCTTGGGGGAGGGGGGAATTAAATTTACAATTGTCACCAATATAAGCAATTACCTAATATTCTAAGTAGGTTTCACAATGAGTCCAGAACAGATTTCATAGTGACTCAAACACTGTAGACCTGTAGAAAAACAATTGATTTTAAGAATTTGAGAGTCCGAAATATGTCTCCGACGAGCATTCTGACATGTCAAGTGTATGATGTTAAACTTAGTCATTCCAGCTCTCCCACCACAAAAGGACCCAACAAAACTATCAGGTACAAAGGTCACATAGTCTGTTTGAAATGAATGTTCATGCATATTGTTCAGTATTGCTCATTAATACGTGTATACTGAGGCTGACTGATTGATTTAGTCATTTACTCATCCTAAAAACAACTCATCCCACCCATCTGCTCAGAGATTGCATCATGCCCTCACAGAAACAAACAAAACCCAAAGACTATTCTCCTGGGCTGATGCTGACCTTGGAATCTGAATTTACATAACAAGAAAAAAGAAAATTTCAAAGCATCAAAAAGACCCAGAGAAGATCACATCAAAAACTGAAAGTGTCTCATTCATTAGTTTTATGATGCCCACAAACCTGCCAAACCAAATGTACCATAAAAATTGCATATTTCAATTTAAGATTACGCCAACGGCAAATTAAATTCGTCCTTCAATATTACTTCTCCTGACCTTGCATTCCTAATTGTGCAAGTCACTGCCCCCACTTTCTCATGGAAACAATGCAGGTAGGCAATGCTATGCCATGCCCGGCAGACTTAATTTTTTCTGGAAATTTCCGATGCCTCATAAATTCAAACACCGTAGACAAGACATGATGTTGACAATTAAGAAACATCCTTGAACATTTCTTTGTGACAGTCAAACTTCACGTGAAACAGGTGTTTACATTACTACGAATGAATGACTTCATACGTGCATACAGACTGTTTGGTTATTAAATATTTGAGTATGATACACAATATTTGTGTCAGGTATGATTATGATTTAGCAGGAAAGCATAGCATGATTGTCAAATATACGTATGACTATCTATTATCCAGGCATTTTAATGATTGAGCGCAGCCTTGTAAATAATTACCCGACTCTGAGGCCAGTCTAATGATGGTGTGGCATTCATCAGGTCTGATTAATTAAGTAAAGAAGGATCACTTGGTGTAATGAGCTCACATGTCATGACTCTTTCAAAGTTGATATAGCTCAAATGATATGGCTAATTAATATTCATGAGATGTCTGCCATATTGGTTTGATACCCATTTCAAATAGCACTGTACAAATTCAGCTGTTCTGAATGTACCCAGAATCATCTGTCCATCAGCTCGATGTTATGTTAAAGGGCCAAAAGCTGTAACTTTTGACAATTTTTTTCACTATTTTTGTTTTGAACATCAACTACAGTTTCTTGTTCTATTCCCATGTTGAAATACACCGTATTAAGCTTGTCAACATATGTAAACTGCTATGTCATTGTTGACATGTGAATTCTGGTGCGGACTAGAATTCAAATGTAAACAATAACAGCGTACTTTTCATGTATAGACGCTGTGTTGAGAAGCTAAATGGTACGTGCTTTGGGGAGAAGAACAAGAACTCACAATTGACATACAAAACAAAAATAGTGAAAAAAAATCATCAAAAGTTAACTATTGGTCCTTAAACCCTTTCACCACCATGGTTTGTCCCAAATCCATTGTTTTCTATGGTAAAGTTGGACCTGTATACAGGGAACTGGGGGTGAAAGGGTAAAAGAAACATTTTCCTTGACTTGGTACACTTAACTTTCTATGTGCGTACATTTTGCCAATCTTTGTTTTCCATTGGATTTTAAATCAGTCGGAACAATTAGCTTTTTGTTAAATTTCAGCTGAAACACACCTTAGAGTGACCACCTGCTATGAAGGAGTTAATCATCAGGTCTTGGGAGGCAGCGGTAAAAAATAATGACAACACTTAACTCCAACACAATAATTTCAAAAACAAATTTGCCATGCTGCTTTGTGATAACATTTGTATGATGAAGATCAGCTGTAAACAGGCTGGAAATTGTATGATGAAAGGGATGTAACGCATACACATACAGTAGCATTAATGGTGAAGTAGTGAAAGCACCACTGACATTCAATTCAGGATGTTTGTGACAAAGAGTCCGAATAACCCTCTGGCAGTTCCAGCCGTATACATCATGAAAAATTTGCAAAAAGTTTTCAAATTTCTGAATGTGAATAAAACTGAATGTCAGCATCCGGACCACTCCCCAAACCACCCCCCCCAAACACCCCCCCCCAGCCCGCCCGTCTGAAGATGCAATGGTCCATCCCTGAGATCAAACATAATAAACTTTCTGATTGCAAGGGCAACCTTGATGAAATTATATTTCTCAACATTTATTTGCTTACAAATTTATTAGAATTTTGATGGGTATTATCACAAGTCTGTGCACAGCTGTGAGATTAATCATCTCTGCCTGTTTCACATAATTGACTTTTCCATATTCACAATTAAAGTGCCTATTGTAACATACTGGGGAATACCACACTAGCGTTTCAAAGACTTCCATTTAAGTCTTGCTTAAGTAACAATAAAAAGTGTATGTCTTCTGGCAAATACAAGCCTATAGAAATCAGCTTGTTTTAAAACATGTCACAAGACAGTCCTTCACCTAACACTATAGAACAGTTTCACATCGCCATTAACACACTGCATATCTATCTTTAGCAGACACTGATGAATGTCCACCAATGGAAGATTTCATCCGGTGACTAAATGCAGACATGAAATGGAAGTAAACAATTTCAGAACACATGGCCTATGGCATACTGCCCCAACCTTAAAAAATATTTTACACTTGCATGCAATATCAAAACAACAGGTTCACATATGTAAAATCAATAATAGGATGGTTATATTGTATTAAAATTATCTCCATGAATGCAAACATGAGTGCCATAAATGTACACGGTAAATTGCATTCTATTTAACATCAGGAATTACATAATCTGAATTGTATTGCAAGCTTTGATTTGAGCCCAATTTAATCAAAATGTTCATACAAAATTTTATGCATCAATGAAGACACACCGTTGGACTGTGGAAAAAAATGAGTACTTCAGGAAACTAATTTGGCGTTTCATCGAGGAACAACCGGATCAATATTTTTGTAGTCTATGCATTGTCTCCAAAACTAATGGACAATTTGTGAAGAGGATTAACTACAGTTACTCGTCATGACCCTGTGGTGGCGCATTTTCAGTACTTTCACTTCCTTGTGTAATAGAAAGCCGAGAGAACAATGTATGCACTGACTTGTGCAATTTCCACAGTGCCAGGTACTCGCAGTGTAGTGAAATGACATCATGGCACACCATAATCACAACGTCAGTTTTATGTTGACATACAGCAGCCACTGCTGTTTACAACCGCAAATGCATTTCTGACAAATAAACTCACAACATTTCCAACGGAAAGCATGCAGTAATGCAGGAAAAATGTTAAGAATAAGAATAAGAATTTGTAAGATTCAGTCTCAAAGAACAATCTCCAAAAACTGTTTGTGAAAAAAGTTCTCATCAAACATTCATTTCAAAATGCAGATTGCGTTTCTATGCTTCCATGTTCCTACAACTAGGTCATAATGGATTGTAACAAAATATCAAAATATAACTTGATATCCTTTTGCTTGATTCAATTGAATAATTTATTTGTTTATTTTGAGTTGGTTGGGGTAGGTTAGCCATGTATATCTGAACGTGGTGTTGTCTATTTGTTTGGTGGATCCACCCCCCCCCCCTCCCACCCCACCCCTCAATGAAAAAAACTATGCAAGTGATGTGTACACTGAGTGAGGTTGGTCATACAAAAGATGTCACATTGTAACATGACCGCGTAGCGTACGCTCAATATGCTCACTCTAATGGACATGATATTATAAGATAGAAACCATGCATACTCTCTTGGTTTTATAATGAATTTCCCTCTTGTGAAATAGATAATCAATAATCAATGCTGCCAAGGTCAAGCCATAGGGCTGTAACCCTTTATTGCGCAGATTCTGCTTTGCAAAATGGACACTGTCCATTATAGATGATTGGATTCTATCGTGCCGCTTTTCCTTGTGGACACTGTATGGTATGAAACTTACGTTTTATTCGAAAAATCATTCCACTGACAGCAGTGCTAGTGTTTGATCACATTTTGTGCAGCTTAGAAATGGCTTCTTAATATTCAGAAAATTTCATACGCACTTCACGTATGCAAACTGCGTTACATGTATGCTACAAATCTACAAATTCATTCTCTGTACTGTTTTGTTTGTAATTAAGAATAATTAAGAATGCCAAAGTATAAGATTTAAATATTGGACACGGAATAATTTGGCCATAGCAAAAGGAAATATTTTGGCCATAGAACTGTTTACTCCTTGTCTCGTTTTATATTCTTACCAAATCAGAGATCAGTTTATCGATCAGATTCTCACTTCTGCCTGCCGGCATTGCTTCGCCTTCCTCGAGCTCGGCGCGGTCGACACCGCCAGCGTACGTACATTTGACATCATCTGACTTGCGTCCAGGGTCTCCGCTAATCTCTTCACATTTCCGGTTTAGAGTTGAACAGCCATTTTTACCCTGGAGTAGCATGTCCCAGATAGGGATTGTATCTGAAGTTACAGACGATCTCGTGGCTTTAAGAGTATCATATGATTTATCCTTCTCGCCTTGATCACATTTTGTTGGACTTTTTTCTGTCCTTCGTCTCTTCCAGTTGACAGCAGAGTCTACCGTCCCGGATATTTGAGGGGCAGATTTACCTTCTCCGCCTGTTCCAGGGTGTTGTCTCAGCTCCTTTCTCCATCGTTCTCGAAACTCATCCAGTTCCTCTTGTCTGCTAGTTATTCCAGGATTTGCATCCATTTTTAGGAGTGAGGACAGTCATTCTGCAACATATTATTAGTATTCCTCTACACCGAGACACTCTCTGTGTAGGTCGCCATTTTTAAGCTGGCACAAGCCGTTACGCATGCGCTAGCGTTTTGCTACGGCCCGTGCCCGGACCTCCGGAGTAGAATGTAGGTCACGGGCAAAGTGCCCGTCAACCCTATTTCGGCCAGTGATCGACATGATCGTAATCTTTATACAACTGCTAACGTTTTCCGTAGACCATCTTTCAAAATGATCATAAACTAACTGACCTTTAATTATCATGAAACCTCCCAATATTTACACCCATTTCACAAGTGATCGTGTCCAAAACAAAACAAGACGGGTTCACTGGAGGTCCTTCACCTTTGCTGGATAAGCGGAACGCGTCAACATGTAGGCCTACATGCATGCGGGAAAGGGTTTGGACACGGTTACGCTACCCCACCAGAGTAACCGTGGTTTGGAGGGGGGTGTTATCGGACATGCACTTCGGACTGTTATAACGGCAAAATGCCTGTTGTTTGTATAACTCTATATGCTGAACTATCTTCAAACATTGACCCGTCCGTGGACAGAATTGCACACTCACTACAGTATTGTGAAATGCACTTCTTGCAAGGCAATGACCGCTCCGCCATTGGCCGCCCCGCCCCTAAAGCAATAACATGGTGTTTCAAAATGACTGTTTTCTGTCGAAATTGGAGTGCATGCATACCATGGACGTAGAAAGAACTACCTCCATGATGCATGATACGTAGTAGCTACTCAGGTGTTTCCGAGATACTTCAGAAACAATTCCACGAGGCTTGGATAAATAGGGGATACGATAATCCAACAGCTCAGGTCAAATGGCAGAGACATCGGAGTTGTAATATGAATCAGGCCTATACTTGTAGCGCGTGACAGACACACTTCTGCACACGCCCTCTACTAAATTTGCAGGAAGTCCATTCAAGTTGATCCACTGAGCGTTACAATGATTACATCATGCATCATGTTCTAAATAAAAAAACAACCTGCTGTTATATTGGCGGCTCATTGCAATTGCCCGGAATGCACCTGGTTTCGAATTTTACAGTTTGTCATGTTCGAAATGCACATGCAAACCTGCAAACCATTTGACGCACCTCCAAATATGTACCGTGAAGCGACAGGATTTCTGTCTGTCAGAAATCTGTCTTTCAGACATTGTTCACATCCAGGACCCCGGTCTACCGGAGCCTGGACGCTTCCATTTTCAGCAAGTCAGCGCCCGGCGGGGTTTCCAAGATAGCACTAAGAATTCAATTGACGAAAGCTGTATTTTTCTTATTCTCTAACTATTCACATGATGAGAGGTAAACCCAGATCCTTTTGCAAGAATACATCAGAAAACAGCAGAGAAATATATCTCGCGTGAATAATCGTGCGATGATGTAATTAAAAATGGTACAGAAATATCATTGGGTTGATTTGCGCCTGCGCGACGAAGTTTCCAGGCAGCAACTTCTTGACAAAAGGGGTCGTGTTTTGGTACCGAAATCAGTCATTGTTTGGCTGCTTGCCAGATGTGTGAAACAATAGTCTGAAAGATGGGCGATATTGTAAACAGTTTCCCCATAAGCGCGCCAAGCTCCGATGAGTTGTAGCAGTACCTGCCTGATGCGGATGAGTAGAACACAAACTCTCACAGAGAAAAATATCTTCACTAAATCCGAACTTTCCACTATCCTTCGGATTGTTTCAAGTAAGTATTTCTGTTTTCAAAGGTATCGTGAGAATACTGACAACGTCACGAGGATCTAAACGTGAAAGGGGCTTTAAACCTGAAGTTTTTTCTTTCTTTCATGAAAGTTTGTCTCACTAGTATAGCTAATTCCCTTTGTTTTGTAGTAACACTCCATTACTTCAGAGTGTACATATGCGAAGCCATAGAATGTATTTGTATTCTTCAAGAGGCCGAAGGTCGTTGTTTTCAACGTTTTTGTTGTTTTTGGGGTGAAGATCGATCTCATTGTCCACTTCGTCTTGTAAGTAAATGAAGATTATTTAAGATTTACTGAAACAGAGCAATCGATGTTCTCATGCTAGCCTTGAGACTTCGGACGGGATCGATGGAACGTGAGACGGCTTGTGTCACCATGGCCTTGGCACACGTCCAATTTTTTATTGTTTATTTTGAACGGTGCTCTCTGCTCGGCTCCTTCCCAGTCTGGCGATATGTCATCGCGGACTTCAGCATTGAACGAATGTCCATTCCAACGCGCCTTTCCTGGCTAGTACTGTCTGTTTTGAATTCTTAAAAAACCCAAGTGCTCTTGTTTTTTTAACCTCCACTGATCGCCCGTCGCGTCCGCAGTCTGGAAAAGGGTGCTGTGAGGCACGTGTGTTGGCAATTAGGGCGGGATTATTGGTAACGTAGCGACATGATAGAACAATTTGCATCCGAGCAATTGCAAGAGTTTTACAAGGTCTTTAGCAGTGTATTTTGTGTCCTATCGTATTTAGTTTTAAGGCTCTCCCACGAGCCCGCGACGAGTTGAAGAACACACACGAGGAAGTGTTCATTAAATTTGTTCCAGCCTATTCACCTGCGGTCATTGTCATTTCAATTCTGTTGTGACAGATTAAGATTTTCCGTCATATCACTACGGACTTTGTCGGCCAAGGCCTCCACTACTTTAGCCTTGACGTTAGGTATTATTACCGCATTACTGTAGCGACCTTGCTCTAGGGCAATATTCTGTAACGGTTACGTCATCGTTTCGGCATACGCGAAATGCGTTTAATAATTTTACATGAAAAAAAAAATCAGATGTCATAAGTTCAAGACCCGGTGGTTGAAAATGTGACATTTATGGAGACTTGAAGGCGTCTTTGTGAGGAGCAGAATGAGATTACATTATTATGAATGAACAACACATTAAAGTGTGGCGACATCACTCCCCAGCCATTGTCAACTTAGAACCTTTGTCCGTACCATGTCCTTGGAACGATGTGGAGTTTGAGTAAAGATGATGACACTTCGTCTCAAAAGTAATACATATACGGCCCGCTATTAATCTATTAAAGGCCCATAGTCTGATGAGTAGTGTTTTCATACTGTACATATTCATTTCTGGAGCGTCACCGTTTGAATAAGTTGGATGCATAGCCCACAATATCTGGACTGGCAGAACCCTGTCATGGTAGCAAAATTACATTTTACTGAAATAAAAATACGCATAAAGATGCTTGGGGTATGTACCCGGTTGTTATCATTACGTATGATCATGAAAGGGGTTCATATTCATTTCGAGATGCAACATTTCAAACAATTCCTGTCACAACATGTTCCGTCAACTTTGAATTGTTCGGGCGCCTGCGCTCTAGCTCTGCAAGCTCTTGTCAGTTGCAAATTGGTGAACGATTGTCTAAATTAGTGGCCGCCGCCACGCCGCCTGGTCAGGTGCAGCAAACCTACAGGCGGAGAGTGCTGGCGCAAGGCGCAAGTTCTCGAATGGCGCCTTTTGGTAATTAGATGTAACTGCCGAAGCAATGGGATTCGCTTCCTAATTTATTGGAATTGTTGGCATTAATTTGTATCAACTTATGTGATGAGTAGGGCAAATCTGGATCTTCGATTAGTGGAACGTCGTAATTCATCGCGTTGTCTTCACCGTCAGCGTCTATGATCATCATGCATGCTAAAACATGACATTGTGTTTCATCGAGATTCACGTAATAAAAAGACAAGATCAAAAATGAAATATCGACATGTATTAACTGATGGTTAACGTTACTCGAAAGTGTCAGAAGAGTTCGGAATTTTTAACTCAAATTCTGCATGGAACACGAGAATTTCTTCGAATCGGTGTATGAATGTTAATGACCCCACTGTGAGGTTAGGTGAAGACATTGAATTTGAATGTGAAATCAATCAAAGCCAGCGATTTGAAAATCTACTTGAAGATTTGTTTAAATGAACCCTTGCCCTTTCGCAGAAATATATAGAAAAACATATTCGCGTCATGGTAACGTCAAGGATCAATATCTAAGCGGTTTCTTCTCATCTGCCGGTGGGCGTAAGCACGTATGTGAGAAAGATCTTGACCGCGGCTCGCACTGCTTCGCCTTGGCTTGACTTGGCCTAGTCACGGTCACGGGTGTCAGGTCGCGCGGCACACGACACGTAATTCGCAGGTTGTTATCGCTATTGACGACAATATGAGAAATAAACAGTATGCGCCAGTCCCAATACGTTGTTGTCTTGCTGTGTCGATAAAGTGGATCCTAGTTACACTAATTCAAGTTCAATTCTAGCTCGGCATACTGTGCTTGCACCGATATTTTAGTTTTTTCTGAGTGCATTTTTCATGCATATGTATGATATTTGAACAATCAATCCCAAATGGTTATTATTAAATGAAAGTTAGCGGTAAACTCAATAACGCATTCGATTTTCAGTAACCTACAGTTATCAGTACTTGTGATGACCGACACGCGGCGACTCATTGTAACACGGTCCACGGCCGTATGCATGGCACACGCTACTGTCGTCGGACACGCGTGTGAACAGCGTCTGCATGCCGCCGCCCACTGGTCCTGAAGTGACTACCGCCACCGGACCGTCGCGGGTTGCGAGTTCGTGAACGGCAGTCAGAATGAAGTGGGGGATTTGCCGGTCTTTTAGTGCACTGGGCTGGACGTCACGTTGGAAATTACCGGTGACGGTTTGTATTCATGTTGTTGAGCAAGCTAGTGATGCGGTGATATCATGCGCAGACCGCAAATTGCTGACGACGCACGGGATTTCCTTTGCACTATGCGCCAACATTTAAGATGTGGATTTCCAGCGGTTTCGAAATAAACTTTCCTCGTTTCTGAGTTCTATAGCGTAGCATTTCGCCATTTCTATGTAAATTTACCAAAGAATCAACATTATACGGTAAAAGTAAGGTTTGAGTTAGTCGGAAAACATATTACTGGAAATCTCGCGAGAGTACAGTCAATGAGCGCTTAAAATTTGGCAAATGTTCAACTCACAGTACAGTGGTCGCGTGCCCAGTCCAAGTCACCCACTTATGCAAAAAGGTCGTCCTTCAAAATTGGGCACCGAACGACGTGTAATTGTTTGTTGACCTAAATTTGGCATATCGCCACCAAATCTGGCGCAACTCCCGTCGTTCCTATCTCTCGAGGGAGTAACTTTTTCCGCACTTTTGTCCCAAAATAGATCAAGTTTGTCTTGGCATGCTTTTGTTCCCGGGCCAAAGTGTCGCCAAGAAACTGTCACTTAATTTGTCAAAATTAAAAGTGTCGAGTGCGCAATGAGTAACATTAGCTTCGGAAACTTGCGTGCAAATTAAAGCCATTGTACAAGGCTGTTCACTTGTTTTCCACGGGGGAAACGTAATGATGTGGTTCGAAAAGGTCATTCCATCAAAGCGCGCAAAGGTCGAGTGGTTGAGAATGTGTGAAAGACTTGCGAAATTCGGTCCGTTATTTTCTTAAACTTTGTGTTTACCAACAGCTCTCAATGTTGGCAGGGCCGGACCACTTGTAGAGTTGCCTACCTGTTAAGTTGATTGACAGTCGAGCTGGCACTTGGGCGTGGTGCCAACTTGAATAGCCAATCACGGTCGCGTTTCATCATCGCTATTTATACCGACTTATGAATACAACCGCAGACACGAGTTGAACTGAAAAATGATGTCAACAAACAAGCATAATACACACGCGAGACAAAGAGCAGCAGAGATACACTGAACCAGGCTGAGGAACTCGGACGCACGGCAGGGCTCCGCATAAAATTGCAGTTGTCAGCTTCGAGCCCAATCTGTATGAACGCTGAAACGCGATCGGCTACTACTCAGAATTGCATGTTGACGTGGACAATCGTTTCGCGCAGAGCTACGGCGGCCTATTTGCATCGTACTTATACGAGTCTCTGCATAATCTCTCCTCAGTTTTCCCTGTCATATGTAGCCGTCATGGACTTCACTGACGAGGAGAAAATGGACAGTACAGCCGAAGATGTGGCACGGAGACTACGGGAAATAGGCGATGAAATGGACGCTCGATATGCGCAAAGGAAAGTGCCCTCTGTACAAGAGGTGATGGAACAATGCCTGAGGCAGGGTGTGCGTTATTTATGCAAAACGTGCGATGGTGTTTTACTCGTTTGTCATATATTTGCTGCAGTTTACGTGATGAAGAGATGATGCCTAACTGACCGATAATGGACTGGCGACCTTGAAGGTGAGTCAACCTATTGCACAAAACCCCGGCCAGGGTCGTTCAAATTGAAATACTGAGGTCAATCAGTTGTTGATAAGTGTGTCCATTGCCGACATGAAACACTTCTGTCGGTCAGGGTGTATAGTGTTCCGTTATTTTCCACAGTACTGCCGAGATTTGCAACATTCCGTATCACCTTAAAGAGAGCCTCGACATTACTCGCTGCTACTTGCCATTCAGAATGGCGGTCTCCATGGAAGTGTCAATTTCTCATGAACCCGTGTCGTGTAAAAAAAAAAGATGGTGTTATTTTAGTGGCAAAAACGGGACAGAAAGAAATATATGATGTCAATGACTTTACTGGCGATTAAGCTTTACGGCATGAACGGAAAACCTGAGAAGTAATCGATAAAGCATTTGAAAGAGCTTTTAATATCAAGGACAAGACAAATTACCCACCGTTTGGCTGAGGACACAGTTTTGTTTTCTTTGTCGCGAACATATACCGCATTACAGTAAATCTAAATACATAGGGAAACGCGATAACTGTGAGCTGACAATTAGGCATGAAAGTGGAGTGTTTTGACGGAAGTAAATATTGTAGTTAGTTGTTATTGCAAAACAATTTCTTGGCCATCGCGTTTAATTATTTAGAGAGGTAAAAAATGACAGAGGGAGGATGTCTGGATTGCCGATGAATGGGATTAAGTTTTAAGATGTGTCTTTCAAAATATAAACAGTAGATGACTCATCGCTGCTGTAAGGAAACGTTTACATCGCACCGCGCATGGCCCAAGTGTGGCCTCTAGCGCAAACGCTGTTGTGACGTTTGTAAGGAAGCGCCACTGTTTAGCGTACGCTAGATGTCGCCCATTAACCGTGATTTTTTCCTGGCTAAATTGCTGTTTTCCGCGTCTCTGTTGATCGGGATCGGCGCTGTTTTCCACCATGACGTTGCGGGGGGAAAACTCCTTTGTCTGCGCGTTTTGTTTTGGTCGTAAAGCGGGGAAGCACGTGTAGGTCACACGTAAATATACCGGCGCTGGAGTCCAATCGATCACCGTTGAACGAACTCCAGAATGCGGGGGCGGATGACAGCCGACACCGTACGCAGCTATAAATAACCGCTGACTTTTGAATCTTATCCGCATCTTTCTCGGTTATGCTTTCATCTACTCCGGGCAAACTTACCGTCACAATAGTGTACGGTAGGAGTGCGGGGTCTCTCCTTATGCCATAAAATCGTTAGTAGGGCCTAGTGCGTGAATTCAACCTGTTCAGCTGGAGTACAATCAATACATCGCTCAAAAAGGTGAGGTCACCGAGATTCAACGAGGGGATAAGTACACAGCTCTAGAACGCATGCTCCTTAGCGCTTCACAAAGACGGTACCTTGGATTCCAATTTTACCAGGGACCATGTCTGGCCCCATTGTGCGATGTTTAAGCATACCCTTGCCGAGGTTGCTAAGTAACACAGGAAACTTCATACTGGGCCAGGCTGGATAAGGGTTGGTGGAAATGGCCCAGGGTAAAGGATGGCAACCACAAACTTTACTGACCGTAATTATGATGACGTCAATACACCCTATCATAAATCAAATTATCCGACAGAGGATTGCATTTCGGCCGGGACAGTTCAATCGGCAAATAATCTTCAGGCAAATAGAGATGACTTTTAATGAACCGAAAATTTTCACGATCTCGATGTTTTTTTCACGACTAGAATTCTCCGACCGGGCTTCGATTCCCGCCAATTTCAGATCACAAATTGACACCGACCAAGCGCAGACCTCACGATTCTCCAGTTCGACCGAACAAAGTATTCATTAACTTGATTTGACTATGGTTTCTCTTTTGACGAGAACGCACCACCTCTTAAATCTTTTTGTGCATAACGTCAGGTTGTTTTTCTGATCACAGCCGGGACGGTAACAACGATAATCTATTCCGACCAAAAACGACGGAGCAGAAAGATGTTCAGCTGCCTGTTGAAAATCTGCTCGCCTATCG
Organism: Ptychodera flava; assembly: GCF_041260155.1. Classification (NCBI taxonomy): domain Eukaryota; kingdom Metazoa; phylum Hemichordata; class Enteropneusta; family Ptychoderidae; genus Ptychodera; species Ptychodera flava. Next base: position 21,435,749 of record NC_091939.1, on the reverse strand, counting down.
CGTTTCTTTCAATCAATGTCCCTCTATCAGATTTATAACAGGAATTCATTTGTGTTCGGGGTATATTGCTACTGGAAACTGATAGTCACGTACCCGAAACGATTGAGTCTTCGAGAGCGATTGTTTAAAATCGCAGTTGAAATGCATGACTGCATCGTTTGCATTAAATGAAAAAAACCACAGTTGAATGTTCAACTTTAATTGAATTAAAACTTCTTCATCAGGTTTTCACACCATGGCTGTATAAGCTCCATCCATCTCTACATGTTTTTCGCACCTGTTCGTTAATCATAATGTAACTATTGACCCTTTGTATTTTCCCTCATCAGGTTGGCTGCTGTTCTGACCATGACTCGAATCGAAGGAGAGATGGAGTCGAAGTTTGCAAAACTCATCCAGTACTTTTATCAAAGTTACTCCAGAAGCATTCCTACTGCCTCTTGCTGCGTTGCCTTGGCGACTGGACAATCGATCGCTCGGTTGAGAGCTAGAGAAGCTTTGCTGTCTGGCCAACCGCACTGCCATTACGTAATGAAGTCTGGCCAATCGCATCGCCATGACGTAATGAATGGTGTCTGGTCATTTGCATAAATTGCCATGACGTAATGCCCGTCAGATACATGGATAGGACGCAAACGTTGGCGAACACCGCGGAACTTTTGTAGCTATTTTACAGCGAAAGAAACTACTTACAGTTAAAGAAGACTCGTTTACAACCAAAGAATTTTGTACATATAACTTTACTAAGATTACAACTTTTTTGAGCATTACTTAAAATTTGTATACTTAAAACAATTTTTTCTCTTCTTCAATCGTGATTTTGTACAAACTTGGCTTTGTCATTTACAACTCCTGCTCTCATCATATCAACTTTGAACTTTGTCTCATCCACACTGAATCACACAATCGTCACACCGGCCCTCAGGGTCAAGGTTATTACTGTTTATATCATTTTCCCAATATTTTGTATATTTCTTGTAAATTCCATTTGTCCATATGACTTTTTCGTGATTTCTGTTATTTATGATTGACTGACTGCTCACTACCGTTATCTGACCTGACCACGGGTTAAGTAAACCGTCTCATGTTTCCGTTTCACCGACTGTTATACAAACAGGCGTAGAGATGAATGCCATATGGCTGAGATATACAACTGGATCTATTCTTGTATTACACATTCGAACTCATCCAAATTTTAATATTTCAAAACAGAAAAATAAATGACATTGATGTGCGAGCCAAAAGTAAATTTATATAGGCCCCAAAGAACTAGGGATTTGTTTCCTGCTGGCGGCCTGTCTGGGTAACTTAATCTTCACACCGCACCGCCGACAGTTATATTTACTCAGCGTCTGGCAGGTTCATATGAAGGGACTCGTCCGCCAGTGTGTTTTTAAATGACCGGTTTGACCTCGACTCATTGGATGAACGTTATTAGCCATGAGGAGTGTAAGACAATACTCACGACCGATAACGCTGTGTCCGAACCACGCTGACTGCAACCGTTGAAGTCACTCTCCTCAACAATACGTGCGCAGACAGACCAGCCACGGAAATTAGGCGTCTGGTTTGGCACGCGACGGTCCATTGCTACGTCATGCAAGGCCAGTTTCGGACAAAAACGCCGGGGTAATTACCAACTGCCGGGCAGTTTTTCCCTCCACAGATCTCTTTCAGCTGGACGAAGTGGCGCAAGTCTTAAAAACCCGGGCAGGAAGCGCCTGCACATTTTCTTCGCTGGAAACAACAAAAAAAAAACCGCTATAAATCTACAATCAGTAACTCAAGTTTGGACATTCAATTGTCCCCTTCGTCCTGAATGAATTTATTCTGTCCATCAATCAAGCGAGCTGCCCATATCGCGGACACTGCCAGAGATGGAGAAAAGAAAAACTTACTTGCAATTTCGAGAGTAACTTAAATTGTTCATAAAGAGATGTATTTATTTGTATATTATTTTGATTTTGAAGAAGGCCAGTGAGGTTAGAAGTAAAGCATTTATTTATTTGACGAAAGGCAGGTGAGAAAATTGTATCGATACTCCTCGTAAAAAAATGTTTTTATCAAATTAAGCCATAAAGAATAATAAACTATTACATCCAAATATCTTAAGGTGTGTATAGCTGGCAGACGGTATGATTTTTACCAAAACAAGACAACTACCTAACAGATTTTCTCCAGGTATTCAACGGCGAGCAGCTGATTGTGAACACTGTTACATCGAGATAAAAATAAAAAAAACGAATTGTTAAGTGTGACTTTTTTCGCCATTTTCGAACACTATAATTGTAAATGGTCCATTGAAGGATAAGCTTTTGAATTGATATCAACTTTAACGTCCTTCCATGCAGTGTGTTGTACTTGAAACTCAATTACGTCTTTCTATCACTAAGATTACCAGGCATGTCCATTATAGTTTAGTCTTTTTCCGACTTTTCAGGTGTAGATGAGTGAACATGATCGAATTATATATGTATTTTATTATATTTGGGGTGCGAAGTGCATTCTTGAAGAGTGGAGATATATATATATATATATATATATATATATATATATATATATATATATATATATATATATATATATATATACAAACAAACTAGGTAAAATCTTACACAGCGGCCACTCTATCTATTTCTTTCGTTTTATTTGCGTTCGTAGTTGGCCTGTCCATGATTGTCACAAGTTTAGACGGCATCACATCGGCTAAATGGGTAGGGCCCAAAAGGACGGATCGTGGAGGTATAAAAAAGAGAAAATTACAGGGAAGTCAGAACCCTCCCTTTTCCAATTCGTGTGTTTCCCGTATTTGGCCTATTGCGCCAGAAACATTTTAGAATGAGGAATTTTCAGGTGCAGGGGTACTTTATTCGGAAAACGATTACCTTTCTCTGCAGCTTTAAACATCTGATCTCATGAATGCACCTCGCACGTCAAAAAGTGGTGTAGTTGTCGAACTATCCATACAGTGCCGTCTTCCATCGATTCATTTTCCTACACTCAATCGAGTTTGACATTTTGATCATCAGCCTTGCAATTGGTCGTAAAGTTTGGAATAGGGTTTTTTCTATCTGTGAGATTGGGCATTAGCCTCGACTGCCATGAAACTTCCGTAAATGCAGCTTATCAGACTGAGACTCCATCAACTTTGACCCCACGATACCTTCGTGTCCCGCAGCTTTGGACACCGGGGTGTTTTGCGCACGTCAGTGGCAGATGAAAGTTCGGCAACGTCCATTCTTGTTACCAAGACGACTTCATTCTTTCAGGAGTTCTACAGATGAATTTTAAATTGTTTTTTATGACCGCTTTTTGACTGCCATGCCATTTGATGATTATATCGACAGGCCATGTATAACCATAATGGTAAATTTGTAAGAGAGATAAATCTATTTTGTTATTTTCCTAGGCAATAAGATCGACCGCTTCTGTCTCCAACCAGTGTAACCATACCTGGTTTCTATCGATTGTGTTTCCCTTCGGGCCAGCAATATGTTGCCAGAAACCAAAATTACTTTTGGCTAGGTATGGTTGCAAATGGCCAGTTTCCAGAACCGGGTCGAACTTTTCTGACCATTTTTCACTTTCCAGTTGACATTCCCAATTACGAGGCGCAAAAATACTGAGCTAAAATGTAGTTGAGATGCAAGATACATGTAGTTGTAGTCTGCCTTTCATTGATTGGCTCAGCGACGTGACCATCAGCTAGAGACGGTTTAAAGCTCGGTTGATTGGTCAGCGTCTTGTTACGTCATAATACTTGCGAACGAATTTCGACGAAGTCGAATACAGTGTCGCCCGCTATAGTCAATCTTTGTTCCGTGATGTAAATAATTGTATACAATTTTTTTAAGGCCAGTTCATGTTTTTCTTGAAAATAGCATTGACCAACTGGTATTGAACTTAGATGTAATATCTTACAACTCTCAAATTTGACGATTGCATCCAAAAAAGGAACCAACTTTGACCTGTAAACAAATTTCCTTATATAAAATAATTTTGAATCTTTGTACAGAGAAGTTTTTTTTGCTTTAAAAAAGACCGTATCGATCATCGAAGCTGCGCATGCTCAGCCCATGATGATTCATACTGTTCAGAGTAGCAATTGTATTTATGCGCAATTAAGTGTAATAAAAGCCAGTGATACTAAAACTCGTGTGTGTTTTGCCGACTCCTTTGATGTGCTTGTACCGACGACTTAGGAAAAACGAGATCTCGCGGATAACTCGACGAGGTTTAGTGTTCTTGCTTGGGTGATATATTCATCACCGCAGCTGAACGGTGATCACAGAGTTAATTTTACTTTCCAGCGTATATAAGTTACAAGTATGTCATTTCATCGTTGTCAGCCCTTTACAATTTGCCAGTGCTCGCTAAGCGTGATGAAAAGCCATTGGCTCTGCATCAAAAGGGAAAATAATTTATATCATATAAGGGTGCGGATATTTGCAAGCAAGTTTCGTCTTAGTAGCGTTGGTGAAAAGAGGTTTTGCGGAACTGAGATCTGATTATTTCAACACGCAATAAAACGGTCGTGCTGACGACTTCGGTGGACTGGCGTTCTTGATAAATGCCGGAAAGACAATTAAGATTAAATGCCCTTGATGTCAGACCTGTCGTTTTTTTATTGTTAAGGCAGAGCGGGAGCCAGAATTTTTATGCGGACACCGACAGGTTTACCTGGGCAGTAGCACAGTCCATGCCAGCAAAATCGATAGAATGACGGTCTGAATCAACTTCAGCGTCAGTTAAAAGGGAATAGAACTTGATATTAGCCCTGTTATTTTATATCGGAACGGCAATAGAGACGTAAGATTTGTGTGCCGACTCCGCCAGGTGTAATAGGGCTGCGACAAAAGCTCCTAGCAACTCTCAATGGCACTGCTTTAATTTAGCTCTGCAATATAAAAAAAAAAAGTCTGAAGGTCGAACAGCCCTGTTAATGTACACGAGACGGTTTGCTTTGTTGGGCGTTGGTCCAGAACTGTGTACACGTACTTTAACAGCGATCAGAATAGCTGGCAACTCTGGTACTCGGCTCTCAACGATACACCTCAGCAGGTCGACGCTTTTAGCTTGACCGCCTTTAAAAGAGTGCGCCTCAGCCACGTCCCTTTCAAAGCTGCCGACTTTAATGCGACTGTCGCAGACAATAAATGCGATGACCGGGGACAATAATAAAAGTTGTTTATGGTGAGATTTAAGGAGAGGAGGGAGAGATTGTTTCTACTTGCCCAAGCTTCATTAAGTCATTGTTAGCATTCCTGGACGACCAAAGTCTTTGTTATCCGTGACCCTTTCTCGCGGTTCTAAGAAAACACGGTTACATTCGGGTACTTTGACAGCTTCCCCTTACATCGAAAAGTACTTAACTTTAAAAGAAAACGTCTCCATAAAACATTATATAAACAGAATAATTATCTGCTAAATATTGTTTCGGCCGCAATGAAATTTGTCTCTGAACAATTCGCTGTTGTCATATTGGTGATATTGACTAATTTGTAGTAGAATTAAAAACCTATCGCTTCACTGACGAGCGGCCGGCTTGCGGTATGTCTTTGACGATCGGAATTTGCGAACCGCAAGTATCCGTACAGTATATATGGAGAGTATTACATTTGATGATCTTTTCACTATATTTGTTTTGTAAGGGTTCCTGTTCTAATCCCCAAAGCTTGTTGAAAATCCCACTATTAAAGGGATAAAGTCGTCGGAACTGCGCTCATATATGGGTCGTATGGGACCCATACGACTAATATAATGTAAACACTGTATCCAACGTACGATGGTGATTGATGAAAGTTAAAACATGTCTGTCATAATCTACTACACTGCATAATTTAAATATTGCAGCTTTGATGATGAGGTGCATCTATATATCGTGCATGAAATACATTGTTTGTAAACAAGAAACTCGCACAGGCGCAGTTCCGACGACTCTTTCCCTTTAAAATTGTCAACTTACACCGCGTCACTCTGTACCTGTAAAATGCACATGCACTGTTTTTGTTTACGTTTAAATTCTAGTCCGGACCAGAATTTACTGGTCAACAACAACGATGCAGTCTACACATGTACAGGCTGAGTTGACAAGCTGATACTGTGTATGCTTTATGGAGTGGAACAAGAAACTGAAGTTGACATCAAAAACGCAAATAGTGAAAAAGTCAAAAATCAAAAGTTATAGCTTCTGTTCCTTATTATCGATCAAGATTGGCAGAGTGCTCCATCACTTGGTGACTTTAAGCGTATTTTATGATTTTCGTTCTTTCGGCAGGACAAGTTTTCTCGTTCTTCTCGCAATTTTTTTTAAATGCCCAATGTTCAATCGGCCAACACAGTCTGTATGTATGTGTGCGTGTGTGTGAAATGTCAAGTGTTATTGTTGACAATTTTATTATAGTCCGGACTCAGAATTCACTTGTTCAAAAAATAACTGCATATTCTCAGAACAGTGACTGAAAAAGTAAAATAATTTTTGGAGAAAAAAGTGATATTGGGCAAATACGACATAATTTCCGTAGATGTATACGAAAATGAACTTGTTTTCTTGAACAAAAGTAATGACAGCTGCGTCAAAGGTCACATCCATTGTCCCTTTAATCTTCGTTAAACTGGTGATGGAATTAGACAAATGTCATTATTGATTAGGGTGTTAAACTTAATTTCAGCCGCAAACACCAGGACAACACAAAGGTCACACACTTGCGGCAGGATCGCGTGTAAATGGCTGCATTAATGACCAGGAGATGAAACATTGACGTGACGGCGACGCTGTCGTGGAAAAGACAATGGCATGCCGAAGAAGTCGGAATTGCTATGGTCGCATATGTTTGCATGTTATGTGTCATGAAACTATGCTGGAAGAGCATGTAATATATCTGTCGGCATGTGGTAAAATGCCTCGCCATACCAACCATTTTGTCTCGGAAAATCGATCACGCGACCCTCGACCGTGTGGAATGTCGGTACAATCGATAGTGTTTCAATCGTGGTGAGCCTCTAATGGCCGACGGAATCGCAAATTGGCTTTGTCAAGGTCATCGCTGACATGTCAGCGGACGAACAAAGGCAGCGGCCTTCATGCGCTTTTGACACCGCATGGATACTTACCTGACCGTGACACAAAAGCTCGTTGCCCGTTCCAGTGGATGGAGATTTTAAAGCTTCACTGCTTATAACCTTGGATGCATTGTCTAAATGCTTTGTGTTTATGCCCATTGTTATTGTTGATAAACTGATGAAGCATTGGCTGAATGTTGGTCGAGACTACAATTCATTTGTCAACGATAACAATGCACAGAATGTATATGATACACAAAGCATTATGTTGGAATAAGTAATGTATTGTATTTTGACATACTTAAAGCGAAACATAAAATGTATTCGGCCTAAAGACATAAAACAATTACTGTATTATTATCAAACTTTACAGCTCGTTACCATTAACTTCAACATAAAACATAGGAATACTGGGCGTGGGAACCCGAGGGTCGTCATTGTTACAGGGAACAAGGAAGCTGTGAGATTGCGGGTGACAAAAGATTACAAATAGCCGATTTACTTCAGCCGAATTCTAGGTGATTTTTTTATGAGATGCGACATAGTGTAAAGATTAACGCAACATAAGTTCTGACAGTTCGCCCAGCTTCATATCAAAGTCATAATTTTCCGTGCACAGACACCGTGTCGCCCAGACCCTCGTGATGGGACTTGTCGAAGTTTGATGGAACTTCCACGGGGACCCGCTGCCAGTTACCTGTAAAGGGACGGGCTGATCAGTGCTCCGGTGGGGCTGAGGGCGCTTTGGGGTCACCGTATCAAATAACTATCCGGTGGTGCCAGTCTCCTTTTTACGACGCCCTGCAGCCCTGCACACTGTCACTTATTTTCGGTGACCAGTAGGTCAGGAAAGTAGACTTGCTCTTGCATTTCATGGATAATTCTTAAAAATGAAATATTGTCCTGGCAGTAAATAATATAACTTGTATCACTTATCTGCAAGCTTTAATGGTATTTGTAACAATATGGTCTTACGACTGGGGACTTGTAGCTTACGTTTTCAACCGTCTGGAACTGCCAGCTGAAAACAACCCCCAGCAGCATAGCTTTTGTCAATAATAATTTAACATATAATAGGCCTACAACATGTTAGTAACAATACAAGACACATTCGTTCGAATTTTTTGAGTAAAATTATCAAAATAAATGAGAGAATCTATCCCACCTGGACCCTTGCAATTATGTCTGCGTGTGGGCGTACTTGCAGGTGGACTATACTGCATATGACAGGAAATGGCGCATGCGCGTGTTCATTACATCTACTTTCATAGGTTCTTTGGCAGGCATTCCAACGAGATATTTACGACTGTATTTCATCTCTAATCGCAGTGGAACAATTCCCAGTGCTCAATAAATGTTGTGAGTATATTAGATTGCTTGTTCATGGGAAGGACGCTTCAACTGTCGCACCTTATTGCAATGTGATGGTGGTATCTCTGAAGTCCCTGCTGATGGAAGCCATGGGGCGACTCGGAGATCTCGCGGTGGTAGGGTTGTAGATTCACTAAAATGGATAATGTCGCTAACTTTACAAATCATTGCAGCTATTTTCTCTTCATGTGAGCAGCTATTAATGCTGTTCTGCGCTCTGGAGCATGCATAATTGTCAGTCACTCTACTCCAAAAGTATCGGTGACGTAATTTATGGTAGCATACATACCAGAAATTATGTCATCAATATATTTACAATTTTATGTGTAAAATGCGCAAGGTGTAAGTAGAGCTCCGGTACTCAACATGTTTTAGTAAGCAGAACAACACAACTTCCCAAAGGAAGCAAAAGTAGTCGAAATCATTCGGAAAGACCTATATCGCGCTTTATCATATCATTGTGAAACCTAATGCTGTGTCAGCAGGGAGGCGTTAAAATCCGGATTTCTTCGTACAACGTACAGCATTGGATTATGAAACTAGGGCAATTTTTTTTTACTGCAAGACGAAATACTTCATCTTTCTTGATGCCCCGCGATTGTCATTTGCCTTAGTGTATTTATGTACGCAAACATTAAACTGTCACCACTTTGACTTTCATTCGACCCAGCCCTTGACCCAGGATGATTTAAAGCTGTTAAATGTCACTCCATTTCTTAATTGTGGCCGTGTTATTTTTTCTCTTGAACCGTTTGAATCTATATGACAGAAGTGTGGCGAGTCAAACCATGAAGCAGAGACTCGGAGTGGGCAAAACCACAGGCTGACTTTCGACAGCATTCTTGATGATTTTGTTGTACTTAGGAAGTCTGAAAGAAATGAATCGAACGTTTAAGAGCAAAACTACGGTTTTCCGAGAATATCCTTAACACACTTGTCGTCACTTGCCGGAAAATCTTTGATGTCACTTTCGATCTGGTAACAAGTTTAAAAGTGGTCAAAATACTGCGATTTTTCTTGATATTATACTCCGCTTTAAAAAGTCGGCGACTTTATTCCTGTATTAAAGGAAATAGAAACCACCATGTTTTGATCGAGATGGAGTATCATATACCATACTGTGACTGTCTTCAAACAAGGAACATGAATACTAGAGGAATACTGTGTAATTTGATCAAGTAATCTGTAGTATTGACAGGTCAATAGGTCATGGTAGCGAGATGAAAGTAAAATTTATGCATTTGGCAGTAAGTGTGCACATGTGTTGTATATATGATATGTTTAGATTTTCATACTCTATAGAGATTACTGTCCACTGTCATCTGGGTAGTGTGTTCATCTTTATATAAAAAAGACAAAAGTCGTTTGTGAGATGGTCTTGAAAGGCCTTGGCCGTTGTCGATATGCATATGATACAGTCTAAAGTAACCCAGTACACTCAAGACACAATGTGTTCAGTTTAGATGACAGTCCTACAATTGTGCCTCAGTATCTGTCAGTACTTGACCTACATAATACTTTTACGGGGGCATTGGGCTATGTTATTATAATAATTCAGAAGAGAGCATTTGTCGTTCGCAAGTCGAGGGGTCTAGGAATGGCCATTGCTTTCTGCAAACACTGTCTGGCTAAGCCAGTCATTAGTTGCGACAATCGTGCCTTACGTTCCCGTGTTCGTTCATGCGTTCCTTAAATTTCATTCTGTACTTTAATTGTCGTGGCTGGTTGATGTCAAATATTGCCCGGGAACATTATCTTATGGCGTATAGATGATAAATGGCGCTTTCTCTATTAAAATCTAAGTACATTGAACTTTGGGCGCATATAGCCATTCAGACTGGGACGCGTTTAATGGGGTTTACGGAAGCCGAGCATGGCCGCAAAACTGTCAGTAAGGTGAAAAATTATCATCGATTTAAAGTTCGCTAGCATTATCCTCTACCGGGTTTGTGTTACACATTATCTAGTAGTGTTTATTAGCAATACTTCAACCGAAGAGAACATGGGCGACTGACAGGAAATCACTTGTCTTTTACAAGTCTACAATGGTCCCAGAAAGTTTGTCAGAAGACTGCATGGTGCCTTGGATGTAAGTAATTTCGGGAACCGACTATTTAATAGTAGACCTTCGCAGAATCGTGATTTTTTTTTCTTCAGATGCCAAAACATGAATAATTTATCTAGAGAACAGCACACTTCATACCCTCAGAATAACACAAACAAAAACAGCAAGGCATAGACCTGGTTCAAGTCTGTGATTGGTGAATGTTTGAGTGGAGTGATCGCAACGATTTGTGTTTTATTTTCATGTGAAACGCGTGAGTGGAGTGAACGCGATGAGTGGAGTGGATGCGATGAGTAGGGTGGACGATATACAGGGGAGTTTCACTCGGTGAATCCGGCAGAAACTAACGCACTGCTGCGAAGACTCAAAGGTAACCTACTGTATCGCTGGGAAAACCTGGTCAGGGCTGCCAAATTCGGAAAAGGTTTAAGAGAAACTTTTATAAGTGATTTTATTTTTTCTAAATTCACCGACTTGAACCAAGTCTGAGCAAGGTAGTAAAAACTCAGCAATATTCACAACATAGTGCACAATCCTAGGCAGATGTATACTCCTCATTGATATTGAATTATTACCATCAAATATGCATACTTCAGTACACATCAATACACTATGCATATTTGGAAACCACGACGCTGCGCTTCAATAATACACAGTACAGAGGGGGTCCCCTCCGTCTATGCTTCAACCATCAGAAGGCAAAAAACTCAGCATTGCCGTATTCTGACCACCCCTCTCAGGATCTCATGGCCATATCCTATATTCGATGTGGTGACAGAAACAGAAAGCCATGCGCCCAAGAGAAGTACGCCATTCAGGCGCCGAAACCGAGGAACAGCGAAGTAACTGTTCGTACGTGTAGGTAGAGTAATTGAATACGGTTCATCGTCCTATATCGTGAGTGCACTCACAGTAAATAAAGTGCATGATATTAAAAGCGAGCAAGGACGTAACTGTGTGTGTGAGTGATGTGGTTCTGGCTAACAAAACGGTCGCAAGTACTTTTCACTGATGATTTTAGCTCTAGTCTCCGATAAACTGCTTGCTAAATGAAGGTCGTTTTGTTTAATGCCCGCTAATAGGTAACTTGCGAGAATTTCGTAGTAGTTTCGTATCGCATTATTGAAAGCATACACCTTCTAAATTCGCCCCTAATGACGTCATTTTGCTCGACAATACAGACGGCATATGTGTGACTTGCACTTTTGGTTCGGTCATGGATACGACAGTCGACGAAGCAAGGATACAGCTAGTCTTACTCGACAATATGAAACGCCTCTTATATGGCAACCGATTTGTGGACTTACACCACGGAATCATGGTCACATAAAGGGGAAATGATAAAATGTCATCAAATTGCGCTTACTTGCCTTCCAATGCCTTCTCGAGTGGACTGCTTTGCGATAACTTGAACCATGGCGAGTTCATGCGGGATCGAATTTGTGCAAAGTACGCGCAATTTGTCTCTTTGCCTCTTCTTCAACTCACAATTCGGTAAACATACGTGTTGCCATAGTAGTACATAGATAAAAAAGAAAACGCTAGCAATGGGTTCAGCTCATCCACACGTGAAGTGTCTAAGGATGGACTGACATTCTTGTGAGGACTCTGTGAAAATTGAAAAATTGGAAGAGCATAAGGTGTTTGAAATTTACGCAGCGATACAGCTTTTGTGACAATGTTAACATGGCATTAATTGTATTTAATTCTTTGCGGAAAATATGTGTGGTTTTTCTGGTATAGAAGAACAAATGCACTGTTCTCAAATGACAACGCCGACCAAAGATGTAATGACGCTGTCGTATACTGTTGTAGCCAAACGTCGCATATTGATTAATTATCGGTGGACACAACTACACAGTTCCCTTTCCTGGAAAAACAAACAGAGAAACGGTTTTATGAATGCCTGGGGTATGGATGTGTGTGTCGTGATATGGCTGTCAGCTCTAGCTCTAATTAGCTAAATGATGAGCTAAATTAATGATTGTTCGGCGATACATTTGAAAGAGTTTTATATTGGATTGACAGACGCGTATTCAGAATGGCATTGAATTCCATGGAACACATAATCAGACTAAGGTGTGTGTCCTCCCTGGAACAATTATCTGTTGATGCAAACGTGTATATTAAATATACGGTTCAACGGAAAACAAAAGACTCTACGGCATCACTTCTCCTCTTCTATTCTGGAATAAATTGAATTGTGGGGTAAAAAGCTATTAGAGTAATTAAGCAAGAGATGTATACTGGTAACTAACTAGTTCTTTACTTGTATTAAGGCAGTTTTAGTCACTATCACAAGGAGAAAATCAAGATACCTGGACAAGTTACAATGTGAGCAAGATTGAGTTGGTGTTTGCAGACATAGTTACGTGTGTCTAGTACGCATGTCTAGTGTGAGGTGTTTTGCTCGGCGTATCAATGTCTATGGAACTGGGGAGGACAAAGACGATCACGTGGAAAAGATCGTTATTTGACAAACAATCTGTTTACCATTATACATCTATGATTGGGCAAACGAATTTACTGTTGGCAAAGCTATGCGATCGTTTACAACGAAAGGGCTCTCTGAAATCACGTGACAGGCTCAACAAGTCCGATTGGCCACGCTACTTCTGCTTGAAGTATCTGAAGCAGAGATATAATTGCTTGAATCAAGTACCTCCATGGCTGAAGCCATGGAATCAAAAGTTTACGAGCCCAATTCAGTTCATTTTCCTGTTGAAGAAGTCATAAAAATGAGCACACACACTTTTTTCACTGCCTCGTTGCATTTTCCTGGTGAATAATTTTAGCGGTGTTAGCGACAGTGTGGTTTTTCCATCGCAAAGTGACAGTCAGTCCCTGGCGACGGGCTCTCCAGGCCAGCCATGCAGGTGATATGTGCGTGGTATGTTTCGGCAACAGATTTCGATACTGGCAATTTGTCGCCTAAACAGGGCGGTAATCCATTCCGGGGAGATTATTCTTATTATAGAAAGAACGTAACACACATTGAGACAAGTGACTCTATATTACAGAAAGCTCTGCGGCGTTTGGCAACGAATTCGACAGACCTTAGCGTGTCACGTTTTTATGAAGCTCGGCGTGCAGGACTTCCGATATGGCAACACACTCCCAGGGTCAAATAATCTGATCGCATGTGGAAGTGTATCTCAGCCGTGAAAATAAGAAAGTTGAAATTTAACAATTTCACAGAACTAGGGGCAAATGAATAGTACAAGAACCTCTGAAAAGTGAAAGTTTGAAAGAATTTGCACCCTTTCCAGGTACAAAAACATTCACACCGCTGAAACGGAAAAAAGTGACAGAAATGTATATTCAGTTAATACCGTCTCTCCGACAGGTATTGACAAGAAATTTTTCGATTCAAAAGTCTAATTATGCCAATCAACACAGGCTTAAATTGTTTCAAATTGTATGGCACCTAAAGAAAACAAGTTAGATTAAAATTTTAACACACACTTTTGGGAGTAGTATTCGTGTTTTCGATCGCTCTGGCAGATTTCTTCTTGTGGTCACTTTGAATTGACAGGTCAACAGTCAACGCATGCGCGGCACTCCACTTTATCTCGAACGGCATAAGCATTTTCAGAAAAAGGCTGACCGTACTTCCGACAGATAAAACACGATACAGACATTCAAAATGTGTTCACAGCAACAGTTTTACTGGAGCTCTGTTGGTGATGCAACGCCTCTAAAGCCTATAAATAATAAACAGCCAGCGCCATTCTATGCTGCACACTGCAGTTTTAAGTTGAAATCTGAGAGGTAAAATCCAATATTCAATTTTTCATTCGGACCACCGTAAGTTATACAAACGTACCCGTTTCCCAGGTATAGTAAACAGACAATAGCTGTGACGCTGAAAACGTTTTCATTATTTTTGTTTAATAAATGTACATTTTCTTAATCTTCTCTCTAAATAATGTTTACATACAATACTCTCAATTTTGTTTATCGTTGAAAAATTATTTCTAGTCCGAACAACATCACTGTCAACAATAACAGTGGATATAACACAGGTTCAGGCAGTGCTGGCAAGGTGAACGCCGGACATTTCGACGCAATTTTGGGAGTAGATCAAGAAACTGCATTCTATAACGAAAACAAAATTCTGGTATTACTTCTCAAGTTACAGCTGAACGGGGCTTTAACACGATTTTTATATGACCTCCTCGGTGAACAGACAACCAGCTGTGAGTGACTACGCCACCTTGATGCCAACTTTTTCCAGTTGAAATTTTTCTGCATTTAGTGAGTCTATCGTGGTATGCCAAAACAAATATGGTTGCCGCCAACATCGGTGATGCGAATCACGGCAAACGATCTCAAGGACTCGACGACCTGCATAGGTAATGATAATCACAGGTGGGCTTTTTTTATAACTCGGGTTCCATGGTAACTGTGGATTCTGCTGATCAACGCGAATACGCTGGGTTACTGAAGGTACGCATTTATACCGTTAAGAAAAAAAATAACACATTCATCATCACCTTTATTCCAGGTGGAAATGACCGAAATGCAGAAATGCGATGCACTTTTTATGCTCTTTCTCAAATTCGTTTGCGAATATTATTCACTGAGGCCTGATTAGGAGCATTAAAGTCCAGCAGGCCGCAGTTTCGATTCAGCCTTATACGCCGAGTGCCAAGGGAACAATTAGTATAATATCATGTAACGGACTGGAGTCACAAGGCGGCCGCCTTCATTTCTCGTTAAATAGGACAGTGTCACCACGATCGACTTGTTGACGATGCGAGTTTTTCTTGGCACACTGAGCTCAGAATGAGATTTATCCGTTGTTGTTGTAGTTGTCATAATCGGACTTCCCGAAACCCCCCTCCCCCCCCTCCATTCATAATGACGGATGTTCTCGTAAAGCGGCATGGTATGTACAGGAAACCAGATAACAAGGAACTAGTCATCACCGTTGATTACCAGATACATCCATCAAAAGCGGCAGTAATGTCAAACCTACTGTAAAATAAAGTTCGGATAAACTGGGCGCTGACCTTGCAGTGTTTTAACTAACACGCTACACGTACTTGGATGAAGGACGAAGCGAAAAGAATATAATGCCAAGTTTCATATGCTGGCCAAAGGGGGAAGAGTGTGCGGGACAGGAAAGTAAGTCGGAAGTCAGGGAGACAGATAGACAGACAGCTGCAGACAACGCGACGGACATCTACCCGAGAGATCAGAACTTAACAGCTGAATCTGACAAACAGCGACTAGGGAACAATAAGACGGACAGGCTGGCGGACGGGCACGCTGATCGATACTTTTCGAACTGCAATGGTTGTCAAAAGAGAACGAAACTTTGCAAAGTCTGACATTACAATTCAAATCCATAGTTAAAACCTCAACAGCGGCACTCTGTCCGTAAAGCGTACGTGCCTCATCGAAGACTTTAGATATCTATCGTAATAATTTTTCAGCTTTTAGATGATCGAGGGCGGATGAGGTGGTTTGATCATGAAGTGTGAACAATGAGGAGATAAAATAAATGCGGATGGGTTCAGGAGGGTATGAATACGCCAAAGTAGGTTAATCATAACTTTGCCATTTATCTAAAAATGTCAAGACAAATTATCTTTATTTTGATCACGGGATCACCTTGGTTCACCATGTTGGTTACCTGTAAAAATTCTCTCTCTCTCTCTCTCTCTCTCTCTCTCTCTCTCTCTCTCTCTCTCTCTCTCTCTCTCTCTCTCTCTCTCTCTCAATATTTTATTAAACAGTTTTTTCGGTACATTTTCAATGGCTACTGTCGAATTGATCGGCATATTGTGTATGATACTTGAAAACAGGACTTCATTCTCCTGCGTATACCTTAGCATTATGATACTTGCTATTTGCTCAACTCATCTTTTATTGAACACAATAACTTTCGACCGATATTCCTTTGAAATACCGTTTTGACATACAGAAATTCGACGTGTATAGCAATTCTATTCACCCAAGCAAGCAAAGTTTGTAAACAGTTTCAACTTTCCATTGTTAATGCTTCGTAATCCGGTTATCATTATCTCAAGCGTTATCAAAAGCGAATTATTATTCAGACGTAAACTGACTTCCGAACGATGTCACTGACCGTACAGGACAAACATCTGCGTACCGAACCGAATCTAACGTGATTCAAACAATGGCATTACACCTGATACGTGCAAGTACTTGAAGTAGCAATAGCAGAAACACAACTGTACCGTGGCGTTACTTTTTAACATTATTGGTTGATTGTCCGAGAGGCCACCGTGTGGAGACGCTCTCTTTTGTGTTAGGTCTTTGTGCGTACTTCCCCTATTGTCAGTAATCCTAGACTACTGTCTATGCTGTTATCCAATACCTGTTAGGTTTTCGTTTTGATCGTCACATCCGACAGCAATATGATCCCAAAAATACTTACATTGCGTTTAGAACATATGAAACCTTTACACATTGTCTGACCTCAGGTTTCTAAATTTGTTCATTCCGTAGCTATATAAGATATGTGCTGCTTCTTTCAGATTGATTGATTGATTGAATTAACTTTATTCATTGACATTTTTTATTTACGGTGATCAGTTCCGACAGTCATAGAAATATTTTCTGGCAGGATCATTTAATGTTTCAGGCTCCGGGCTTATACGTAACCGACTTTACACATGACACAGACTTCACAAAGACAATGGTCAAAGATAACAAACGACATTTTCCCTGTTAAATCTCTGTCTGCCTGCCTGCCTGTTTGTCTGTCTGTCTTCTCTCCCCCCCCCCCTCCTCTCCAGAAAAAATGTCGGATAATTCAAGTATCTGATAATCCGATCGCATCGGCAGTATTTCGTCTTTCAATCCTGTCGAACAGTAATTGGTGAATATTTGGTGTAAGCGGATTTTCAAACCGTTGTAATTGTGTTCATTTTATCTTTTCCCTTTCCCTTTTATTGGGGATTATTGTATCTGAAATAAACTACTAACAAAACACCTCTTCATCAATATTCGTAAGATCACTGAAAAGCTATAAATTGGGGCTTATAAACTGTTGAACAACTTATCACACACACACCGGCAACGGCACTGTGTAAACAAGTCGTGCTATCAAGAGTACATCTCTATCGCTTTATTGATGTTTTCTATAGCTGCATACCCAACAAAACATGTCATGAGTTTGGGCTTGTTTAGAAACACACGTACAAAACACAACCACGTATCTAGTTCAACGAAATCTCAAAGATTGATAAAATCATGACATTTTGCGGTGCATTAGCGGTATCAGGTTCATATTTGTCCTCGAAGCCACCAATAGGGTTCTTCTATACGAATCGGCAGCTTAACAAAGCCTGAAGACATCGGTGAACGGTGACCTATTTCCAGGGTATTGAGTTCCTATGACCACAGAGCGTCTAGCTTCTCCTGATCATCGAAGTGAACCGCAAGGTAGAAATTAATCATAGCATCTTCAATTACTGCCGGTTAAATAACCCACTCGTCTTCCAAAACCGATATTTACTTTCAGTCTGCGCGCGTAGATTTTTGAGCCGTTCTTTTCACGCGCACACGTTTCGTCGCTAGCAACAAAATCTTCTCCAATCATTTGAAGATTAACACCTTTAAGTATATCGGTGACATAATTGGTACATAACAGAAATGACGTCACCGATATATTGACGAGTCACACCTGCGCACAAAGTGAAGAGATCTGTGAGAGCCAACGACTCGGAGTGTTTGTGCCAATATTTACACCTGTCAAATAATTTTCACATGAAATAAAAAGTAACCAGATAGTGTCAAAGGCTTTGTCCCTGCATTGAGATGACCGATAAAAAGGGAAAGGAGAGGCGAAAGTTCATTGCAAAATTATCGCCAGTGTATGGCTGTATCTGGTATTCTATACGCACTACCGAGAACGACATGAGTAAGTATGCGCCTCGGGGACAGATGGTCGCATTCTCAAACTTTTACAACACGTATTGGTCTACCACTTGTTGGGGCTCATATTTGGCGCTCATTGGGGAAAGTAAAGCTTTCATCGGCCTACTTCTGTGAAAGTCGAACTTTTCCCTCAGTGATGCACAGTAAGTGAGGCTACCCACAACTCCCCTTGATTTGTTCACTCAGACATTTTTTGCTAAAGGCTTTTTCAATTTTATCAGTTTCATAACAATTTTTAATTTAAAATTTAAGTTCAGGATTATTTGTTGAAATATGTTCCAAAAATATTGATTATGTTTAAAATTCAAGAGTAAATTGAATGAGAAGTCGATGTTTGGAGGTGCTAAAAATTGCACACTTGTCAAGATAAAGTTATCAGCAACTAAGATGGTCTCATCACACCACCTGTCAGACATGCAAATTTCCTTTGTTACGAACATTAAAAAAAATCAATACCCTTTCTTTTGCCAACACAGATGTAACTTATTCCCTTAGTTTCCTTGAAAATATTGTGTATGGCTGTCAAAAATCTATGTCGACAAAATTACAAAATTGCTATCTCCTCCGCGGAAAAGGGGTTGATCTTCTCATTATTCAGTGGGAAATCAGAAAATTATGATTATCAGAACAATGTTGTCAGAATTTTGAAATATGGACCGAGTTGTTCTCTGTACAGAAGAAATTTGCTTCAGTTCAGTGAGTGATCTCCGTGTGTACAGATCATGGTGAATTGTGGGTAGCCTCACTTACTGTGTGATGGCGGCCATTTTTAATTTCGATCGTCGGGAAATATTGGTTTATCTGTGCATCTAGCATACCCAATTTTGCACGGTGACCTCTAGTTTTCGTTCTTGTTTTCTGAAAGGGAATCGTTTAAGGTTATATTACGAAAAGTTCGAGCAAAAGTTTGAGACTTTCAATTTCGAGACGAGTACTACCTTAAAATGGCAACACAGTATGGTTAACATTGAATTATATTGACTTCAGTGCGATATCATTATACCTTTATACAATTGAAGGTAACACTGATAGCATTAACCACTGACCCTCCTCAGTACCAAAGAAGCATTACTCGTTGAATCTGCATTTATGAATTCATAATTCTGAGTCTACAACGACGAAAGAAAATTGTGTAATCAATGAAACACATTTACATTCACGATAACTTTTACTGTTCACGTCACACGAGATGAAAAATTTCTTACAGTCTCTTATGAAAATAAAGAAAAACATAAAAATCACATTTCACAACGACATTAAACCTAACAGAGAACGATATATCATGAAAACCCAGACAAAAAAGCACCCACAAGCGATGACTTTACGTCTACAGTTGAATGATCGCATACAGTTTAATAGATCTCTCGCAGATTGGATAAATGGCTGCTTATGATTGAAGTTTTTATCTGGTTCCGGGGCGTTTAAAATCTGCGCATGACAACAATTAAAAAGAACTCTCTGACAAATACGGACTTGCTTGAGATGATGTGCGTGTCGCAAATCATGTCACATGTTTTTCTAATCATGAAATTCCACGTCAAAATCGACCCTAGATTTAATACGACTTCATTTCAGTTTGTTTCTGATCATAAAATTCCAGTACAATTTGACAATGCTGATACTATATGGACGCATTGCCTTTACAGTCTCTGAAATGAATATTTTCAGTAACTTCATAAAATCGCTAATTCCTCCAAATAGCATACAATGACACACTCTATGTGCAGAGCTGGAGATGGAGGTATTTTGTCAAACCATAAATATGACGTTTAAACAAACCCAGTAATCCAGATCATACAAGGGAATACAATTAGCAGGTGGCATAAACACACAAAAAATTCAATTTCAGGAAGGACCATCTTGAACCATCGTTACTGCAAGGTAGTTTTGCGAAAGTTTTGTTTCCGAATTTTACTGATTAAAGCATGATTTAATGCATCACTCAATTCTGTTCGGGTAATTTATAGCTTGTTAGAAACCAAAACAGTGACCTTGGATATCAAAATAGAGATCGAGAAGAAATCCTGTACGTCCTGTGCACTGTGAGCAGACAATTCTCGACTAAGTGCGTAAAAAAGATCGGCGTTTTTACAGTCAACTTTAAGGTAGAATGCGCCCCGAGGACAAGTATATTCGGACTGCCAAACTTTTACAATTCTTTTCTGATCTACCACTTGTGGGTGGTCATTAAAAGCTCTTGGTGTAAGAAAACTTTTTACTATCCCAGTTTTTCGAAAATCGAAAATTCTATTAGTCTTGATTTTGAAAAAGGACAAAAGATTCCGTGAGCAAAGTTTAAGCAAAAGTTTGAGTCATTCATTTTCGAGGCGCATACTACCTTAAGCGAATTATCGCAGCGTGTAGCGTGCTTATTTCAAGAGTGTATGTTTTACCTGTCTGTAAAAACAAATTAACGTTGAAAACTTGCTGGCCCAGAGAGTACTTTTGTGTCAGGAAGTAACGCCAATCAAAATTTTCCGGCGTCCTTGCACGCCGATAACCCGAACTTAACAATATTACTGCCTCCGGACCTGGTCCGCAAAGACAATATTTGCTTACAGAATTCATTTTTCCTGAGTCTAGTTCAGGAAGCTAGTAATTGCCGGACTGAAATCACCGATATTTGTTCGATTGTCTCTTCCAGCGGTTCTGTTGCACTCAGTCAAATCATTTTGCGACATTACGCCAAATTATTTTGCGTTATGTGCATCGTTTTACTCTTGCTTTCATTGCGAACTTAATAGCGGCAAAGGAGACTGATTTCTCAAATTGAAATTTTTAAAGATACCACGATAACTTCTCCTTTCAGTTTAATCGTTGCGAGCGGCGATCATCAAACGAGGAGAGGGATTCTAATCGAATCATATTTGTCGAGGAGATTATTATAGATCACTGAATCCTGATCGTACACGCAGAATGGCTCGCTCCCGCGGGAATTACCCCGGAAATTTTCAACCATCCATTCTGTTAAGAGATCGCTTCGACATCTATAGGCAGAGTGGCTTTGTCGTTGCCTTGGAGATGGCATGACTTAGGCATACATGTTTCCAATTTCCCCCTGAACGCGATCGGCTGACAAAATAGTCGATGGCAGTTTTAGAAATGGAATGCCACCGCAGATAATAAATTCATCACCGGCCTCCCCTGCCGTCTGATATTTCACGGATGGTAGAAAAAAAATTAATCATTACAATTTTATCCGCTTTTCAAACAACCGCAGGAATGCCAGGCTAGTCTCGGCCTCTTTAATGTACCCATGGATGATCGCTAAATTAATGCCCTGAATACTTCAAACCTAACCTGAGTTTGCCTGGATAATGCTGCAGCGCTAAGTCACTACGGTATTTGGCGGAGGTTAAAATGTAAAACACAGGCACTATCGCCTTTATTTATTCACGTTCCGTGTTTCCCACGCTCGTTCCAGCCTGGAAAATTGTGGATGAATCTAATCGAAGGAGGAATTTGTCTGCAAGCGTTGCACGAACTGCATATGCTCAGTGATGAGGTCATACCGAGAGAACAGCCAGGTCGTCGGAAATGTACTCCATCCATCACAGGCTCGCTACCCTGAAGCGCTCGTCCTTCAACGCTGCAGCTATCTGCCGCAGCTCGCCGACTGCCACGGCTGTCCTGAACGAATACAAACCTGCGCAGTGCCTTAATGACCGACTACATATGGCGTGATCCGCCGTCAATTATTGCTCCTTTTGAGTACGCTCCCCACTCAGTCCTCAGTGATTACGGATGACGGATTGACTCTTGTTAGTACAAGACGTAACCAGGTTGAAATATCTTTTAACTTCCTCGATAGCCTGTTCGAGTGTTTCATCATCAATGAGACGGGGCGACTGGATCGTGCTACTGAAATGTGGTTGCCAAGGCAACCCGCTTGCTATGTTGTGACAATTACTCAGCCGAGGCGGGAAGCCATGATGACACGCACCCAGCGCGATTTGAAGGCAATTAGATATAAACCCGAGTTCGCATTCTTAAACTAGGTAATAATCGCTGTAAATAGAGCCGTGTTCTACTTGTTTCAAAATCAACGTTCAGATCCGTGAAGATATTCACGCCTCAGTCCCCAGACCGTGATCCTGGGCTCATGCCGTCTTCAGAAATCGAAAACAGCGCTGAAATTTGGCACGATCGAATAACGTCCGCATTATTATCATTCTACAAAGAAAAAACAACTTAGTATCTCCGTCGATCAAATTCGCACTGAAAGCGCACAGTAATAATAGTACATGCAAGTCCCACCACTCGCCATGGTAGCTCTCAAGGGAACAAAGCGCTGGCTGGCTGTTCACCATCGATGAGGGCCAGCCGATTCAGCAGCGACGCATGAAAATGAATTCTGTAATATTAGTTTGACAAAGCGTTTTGTAGGTCAATGATGACTCACGCATATTACTTTAGCAATGACTCATTGCTTTTCAAAAAAAGAAAACCAGGGCTCGTCTGGGGTGATATACTACCCATAAACCTCTACTGTGCGCGATTCCGGGGTCGTGACCACTCCGATAAAGTCCAATAAGGGGCCTGTTCATTAAAGCTGAAGAGAGGGCGAACGTCCGAGATTATGCGTTCGAATACCCAGTTCTAAAGTAGAACTTATTTTATTTTATTGTATTCATTCATTCATTCATTGATTATTTATATATTTTTTGTTTGTTTGTTTGTTTGTTGTTTGTTAATTATTACCATTATTATTTTTTATTATTTGCTTATTTTTCTAATTATCCATTTATTTTTATTTATTTATTTATTTGTTTATTTGTTTATTTGTTTATGTGTTTATTTCAACTGGAATGCTTTCACAGTCTGTTTTTATTCATGTTTAGATTTCATGGTTTCCATTCAGCGGCACTTTCTTATGAACGCTCCCATATACGTAATATGCTTGCATCTTTCAACAAACTAAACCATGGTGTATGAAGCAGAACTCTTGCACAATGGTACAAGGTCGATCTGAACTTTGGGGCGCTAGCCGTGTAGTTTTCACGTCGGAAAAGCATCAATACATGAAATAAATCCACTGCAGGCCCGGTAATGTCTTTTGCGAATTTAAAGGCCTTGGACTTACATGAATTGAAGCATTTATAGAAGTGAAAGTAGCCTGCAATAACCGCTGTTTCGGTCTTGAACTTTCCTTTACAAGAAATTACAGGCCTCTTTCAACACTAATGGCACGATACGTAAATGCTTTTAGTAGGAGAAATCGATTAGTGGTCAACGTCGACAGACTTCTGTTTCCAAGGTCTTTGTACACTTGACTAAAGTTACATGTATAAGACTCAGAACGTGCAATGTACATATCTGAAAGCACTGTTAACAGAAAGGAAGTCGTCAACAATTGTCAATTGTCATTTTTGTCATCGATAGTCTCCTTCAAAGGTAGAACACGCACCTGGAATCTCAAAAAACATAAACCCTTCCCTAAAACTTTCCTCAAGAAAGTTAGAACCGTTCTCTTTCATAATCGAGAACAAAACTCAGGAGCCGCCATGCAAATTTTGACACTTTCATTGAACGATCGAGCTTATGTTTCAGTATTAAAACGAGAAAGCCCTACCAAAGACCTACCTCTCCTACTGTTGTTTATGTCTTCAAACTGTCTCAAAGTAAATCGCTAGCATTGAGCTATCAAGAAAAATCATACATGATCATTGTCAAAATAACAAAAAATTTGGATCCCAACTCGGAAAACTCTCAGCTTACAATCTCTACAGCTTGTCTATGTCGGCTCGATAGTTTTCTCCCAAACCGAGTGAATATCACTAGCCTAGTCAGATGCCAAGCTCGCTATATCCAAATATTGCTGATATAATTGTAGTCGTAACCTAATTTCAGTCGTACATGTAGCTCGCAACGAACTGAAAACAACGCAAGGCAACTATCTCTGGGCTCCCGACATTGGAATTGAATCAATATCAATATATGAACATGTTATCGTTAATCCATCCCATGGGACTCCCATCTTATGGTTGACTTGCCACTGACTATACGTTGTGGCACTTTTCATTAAATCGTTTTACGACAAAACCTCAGATCGAAAGTAAATAATATGATAAAGTAAATGGGCTCCATCTATTCAATTTTTAATCTCGTTCTTAAAAAGTAAATTATTTTGTGAAGTAAATCAGATTTTTTAATCAAATTTGTCTTATTATCCCTGAACTATCATACCCAAGATTAAAAATACCTAAGGTTTGCATAATGTTACTTACGATGCTGGAGATGGTCATAACTTTGACATAAATGACATGTCATATTTGATGTTATAGGATTGGTTTCATGGCAGTGGTTCGTTATTTTACACAGAAAGACAGTGCTGTCCCCTCATATCCTATGCACGTGGCTGTATTTGCAAGTCCGTGCGTAATCAGTTGCAGTGTGCTTCCATACAGATACTGATTTCAATTGTTTCCGTGCCAACTTGATTTTTTTCCCATTGCAAATCACACAATACTCATCGCATGCTTTCCGAATGTGTATTCAAGTTTTACACCTCCAGTACATTAAACAGGCGACTGCGGAAGTAGGTGTCGACAAATGTAGAGGTAGATTAACGTTGAAAATTGCAGCAGTTGCGAAAAGTCGGTTTTGATGCAAACTTAAGTCGTATAAACAAAGGTGTAGCCAGTGGACTAGTATTAAAGGGAGGCAGTCGTCTGAACTGCGGGTGTGTGACTTTCTTGATTACAAACAATGTATTTCATGCATGATATCTTGATGCATCAAGTCAACATAGCCGGAACATTAAAATTTTACGATATTCATCGTTAACAAACATGTTTTAACTTTCATCAATCGCCAACGTACCCTAGATAAAGTGTTAATATTGGTCTTAGGGGGTCCCTGGTAACCTTTGAGTAGAGTCCCGACGATCACCTCCCTTTAAATTGACGTCGCTGCCATCTGGGCAGGACTAACTGCCAGGGCTTCGCTGATAGGCGGCTAAAATGTCGGATAAGTTTTCACCATTTCCACAGAAAGAGAAATGTTGCTTCTATCGGGAAATCTCTGTAGGACCATAGTTTAATCCATCAATTTATCCGCTAATCATTCAATCCACTCCTTATCCATCCATCAATCACGCGACCCTCATATCAAAACACATTAATGTTGGCCTGAAGATGTTTGTAAAGAATTGATGACTCAAGATCAGCTATCAAATGCAATGGCAAAATGTACCGAATGGTCGAAACATGGACCCTAGCAAATATTTATGTCATCATTGAAGAGTCTCGGACTTGCGAAAAATGCACGAAGGTGTACATAGACGTTCAGCGCGTACTTTGATCATTCACCTGAGTGTAAAAAGCACTACAGCTCAAAGGCCAAGGAACTGTGACTGTTGACAAATGTTATTAAGAATTTTGTTGCAAGCGTCAGCAGCGCTTTTCTAGATGTTCTTCCCATACCGTGGTCAAATACCCAGTACTCAGCTTGGCAACGCGTGAGCTGTATTTGTGTCCTGCTTTATCAGTATTGATAATCGAATTAAGGTGCGTACCTTAATTCAGTGCACATCACAAACACGCTGACATGCCGCATTGACAAACCAAATACTTGGTATTTCAAAATGCTGTGCTAAGAAACTATAGTCGATATATGGAACAAAAATACCGGGGGGGGGGAATGGAACAAAAATACCGGGGAGGATGCCAAAGTTTCAGCTTAACGGCCTCTTTCAGATGGGACCAGTTAACAGGCGTACAAAGCTTCCGACGAAGCGAAGGCGAAGATGTTTAATACAGTAATCGTATTTTGCAAAAACTCTACAAGGTAGGACAAACGTCTACCTTCGCCACACTGATGCGTCTAGACCGTTTCGGCGCTGTCGTATCATCGTATCATCATTGTCAATGGGAAATGTCTATCATTCCAAACTTTC
Source organism: Ptychodera flava (assembly GCF_041260155.1). Classification (NCBI taxonomy): domain Eukaryota; kingdom Metazoa; phylum Hemichordata; class Enteropneusta; family Ptychoderidae; genus Ptychodera; species Ptychodera flava. The sequence continues at coordinate 21,409,440 of NC_091939.1, read as the reverse complement.
ACAGTTTTAGATAACCCCCGGCCCAAGAACTACGGATTCGTCCCTAAATATGCCGACATCGGGCACCTCAATTATCGTACTCGTCGCATGTTTCCATCACAGCTGTCAAACATTACAATTCACGACCGCTTTCAGGCAATATGGCGTTTAACAGTCATTAAAGGAGGTGAAACATTCGTTGAACCTCTCAAAAGTCCTCTGACAGACGGCACGATAAAATCCAAACAGGTCCAATAATCAGTACCACTCAAGGTAAATAAATAATTTACCAGGTTCAAGAAACAGGTAGAAATACTACTGCCTATATGCTTAGGCAACATGCATTATTGCTCATGTTCCTTTCGGTTCATGCACAATGTCGAGTTGTATATATATTGGTCTGTTAAATGTCATTATCGTGGTGAAACAGATCTGTCTTCCTTTTGCAAATGTTGTGAGGTACATTATATGGCAAAAGGGTGTAATTTGAGAAAAGATGTTGTCACAAGTACATTATTACGTAAAATACTTGGAAATAATGTAAAATTTCAACGTCACTTTGAGAACTTCGCAACTTATCTGTTTTAGAAATCTGAGAATATATCAGAATACTTCTTAGTGACCTTGGGAACGATGTTCAATTATTGATATAAACCCGTTTCGCTCTTTGCCCCAGTTTCGGAGTTAGACGAAAACGCTATGTGTCGGGTTACAGGGAAATTTTATTTCAAAAGTTTGAAATGGCACCCGCGCGCGCACAAGGGACCTACACACTGCAAGTAGACAGAGTCTAAAAATATTGCTGACATCCTTCGACAACCCCATCAACGACAGAGAAATGGCGATGGTCTACAGAAGCAGTGACCGGCATTCTGGAAGTTACACCATGCAGCTTATCTGCTGATCCAGCAGCTGGTGGGTACAATGTGGAAACAATCGGGTTATTGGGTTAGCTGGCATTTGCTGTGTAGACCATACGTATCATTAAAGCTCGTAACTTGTTTTACTGTATGTTTTATTATTTCTTGAAAATTTACAAAAATGACATATTGCGCAGAATACATTTTATCAGCAACTATGATACTTTGTGTTCCAATATATTCCAGGAAAGAGAACAAGCAAATATGCGATAAAAACGACGAGTAAGATCCAGCTATTGTATGTTTTAATGTCTACCATGTTTTACTGCAGTGTGGTCGAGTTTCATCATTAGCAGTCTGGTGGCGCAATGCCAGAGTGAACCGTGTGATGCAGACGGCGAAAGCAGTGAGCTGATATTGATTTCAATTTACCAGTGAGTGATTAGGGCATTTGACTGACAGTCTGGCGGTTCGGCTCCGGAAAAACCACCGACAGGTATTTCCGTAGTGCGGGGTAATGAAACACTAACAGACGATTTGGCGGTGCGCGGTCATGAAGCGACTGTCAGTCTTACGGTGCAGCCTAATAAAGGCTAATACTTGTGTGCGGTACAGCGTATCAAATTTATCAACAACAGCCAGTATCTTGGATACGCTATCAAATTTAACAACTTACTTCTTGTCGTTTTTTACAGATATTATCTCCTTCACACGCGTATGGGCAGCGCTGTTGTGGCCCTTCGGCTGCATCCACAAATACTCGGGCTGCAGGAATTGAGTTGGGGATCGGAATGTTCTGGGGCCGGGGATGCGAACGGTTTTCACCGGGTATAAGAGTGGGATCTGAAGAAATTTTGGTTCCTTATTTTTTGACATTTTCGGATTCCACATTTGGAAGATAATTGAATAAAAATGAATGAAGAACATTGTCATAATAATTTGAGAAATTCTGGAATTATTCTATAGGGTTTCGTTACAACTAATCAACAAAGCGTATACATGTTGATGACTGGATCAGAGTTTACTGTAAGCACTTAACAAACGATACAAATGCACAGTACACATCCACAGGTTGTGTTGGCAAACTGCATACTGAATTTTTCAGCACGACACTATCAATACAATTAATTGCATTGAACAATAACTGTACTAAAACTTGCCACCAAACTTGCATTTGAGATCACCTCTGATAAAAGTCATGAGAGAGCACTTGAAAATTTACTCTTAAAACTCGAAAAACCCTTACAAATGAACATCCACGAAATCATTTCCGAAATTACACAGAAGGGATCAAAGTAGCGTCTAAAAACCCATTTAACGTTTTTGGTGTTACAGGAGGATCGGATTTGAAATGATTATTAGGGTATTTGGGGGGGGGGGATCTAAAAGGAATTAGATTCCCATCTCAATTCCTCCTGCCATTCCCCTTACCCAGTAATTGTGAATACCGTCTTAGCGTGTTACGCTACTGCAAACAGCAAGCGATAAGGAGAAATGCGCAAGGTGGGTTAACGTTCGCAGTAATGTCTTTGTCATTTCAAGGTCGCCCTTTCATTTTCTTATTGAAGAACGTTATCAATTAAAATCATATTGTTTAACGTCAAACGCTTTACCCTTCAAGACAACGTCTGTTTCCAACACATTTAACGGTTGCCGAAAATAACGAAAGAACAAGTCATTGTAAATGACACAGTCCCAACCTGCAATTTAGGTGACTTGCTCATATGTAACTGAATTGAAGTCAATAATTATAACGTACCGATTAGAATGTGTGACTGGTAGGTATTATAGAATTAAAAGGGCGACGCCCTGACCACTAACGCTTATTTATAGGCAAGGGCGAGAGGAAAGCCAAAAATTAATGGGAGAGGCTTGCCGAGCCCATTAATTTTGGCTTTCCTCTCGCCCGCGCCCATAAATAAACGTTAATGGTCAGGGCGGAGTCTGTTATTTCCATTATATTATCGATGAACCCAAGAAAACCGCCAAAATTTACGAAAATTTCCCACGTGAAAGACAAAGGGCCTAGTACTTGTATTACACAAATGTTGTATTCACTGAACAGTGTGTAGTGCATTCGCGACGCACTGTCTCGCACGCTGCAAAAATTTTGCAAATCTGGAGATTTTTTGGAAAAAAGTGTCTAAACTTGGTCCACAAGTGCTCCATTGTATCTTGTGATTGATTGTCTTTTTACAAATCACAATTTACGTTGTAGCTGTAAAGTTATGATGTTTAAGATATTATTCATATTCACGGGCACGTAAACAGACCATTACTGTGTATGTGTAGTAAGTCACGTGGTTCAGCTCGACCAATTAAAATGCGACGGACAGGGCATGGTAATATAATAATATAGTAATAGATATACGCAATAGCACTTTTTCTTTATTCCTAGTTCAAATAAAATTGGTCTTGGCGTCTCTGAGTAATGGCTCTAGCCTGACAAAATCAAGACATAAGATATGAACTTTAGCCAAGTACCGCCAGGTCAATTTAGCTAATTGATGAAAGTTATTAATATGAAAATTATAAATGAGCAGATGTAAAAATGCTAGATGTTATATCATATTGTATTTAATGTACATGTTTTATTAACTTTGGTCAACTCTCTCTCTCTCTCTCTCTCTCTCTCTCTCTCTCTCTCTCTCTCTCTCTCTCTCTCTCTCTCTCTCTCTCTCTCTCTCTTATATATATATATATATATATTATATATATAATATATATATATTCACTAATTAGGAAAGTACATTAAATATGCAAATTACTCATTAACGTTTGCAAAATTGCTGAACGGAGTTCACTAATGTTATGTCATAGTATCTTCAATGTACACAGCAAGTTTCGTCAACTTTGGTGCTGTCAATCCAGTTATATATACAAATTAGAAAACTTCGTTAAACATGAAAGATGGTAATTTGCTGATATAAAGATGCTAAAATGATTTTCCCTACTGTGATACCACAGCACATATAATATTCCGTTAACTTTAGTCAAGTCTATTAAGATATATATCACCAAACAGAAAAGTTAGTGTACTATGCAAATTAGTAATTAGCTATTTAAAAAATGCAAAATGACTTTCATTACTGTTATATTACAGATCCCCTTGGATGTACGTAGCAAGTTTTATCAAGTTTGATCAAGTCAAAATGAGATATATATTCGTTATTAGGAAAGTTTATACACTATGCAAATTCGCAATTACCTGATGCAATAATGAAAAACGACTTTCATTACTATTACATCATAGTATTTTTAATGTATGAAGGTAATTTCTTCAACTTTGGTCTATTCAATCCATATATATATATATATATATATATATATATATATATATATATATATATGATATATGTATATATATATGTATATATATATATATATATATATATATATATATATATATATATATATATATATATATATTGGTAATTAGGAAAATTCATGAAACATGCAAATGAGTAGTGCTGTAGTCATAAAACTTGTATATGACCTTTAGATGTGTCCTATGGTTCCTTGATTAACATCTGCGAGAAGATTCAAAAGATATGATACTGTCCCTGTGAGAATATCTGATTTCTGAACAATTAATTACGCAAATTAGTATCATATAAAAAAATTGATTTGCATCTGTACTTTATGGTTCTTTGCCCCTACGCCGAGTTTTATTAAAATCGGTCCTCGATTTTGTAAATAGTGGCTCTTGGCGGACAAAAGTTTGAAAAAATGGCTGCCAGATGGCCATATTAGATCATATCACACTGACGTGCATCTGTATGTCTGGGCACATAAAGGCACAATGGGGATTGAGACCTGGGACATCACCACACTGCCGTCTTGTAATAACGATCTGAAGTGGTGCAACCTACAACCTGTGAGTGGCTTCAGTCACTGAAAACGCTATGATCCAGACTCAAGTGACATTCTCCATGGTAAAAGTGTTACAAAGTACTGGAATCTGTCTATGCATATTTGGGCACTGGCTTGAGATAAAAAATATAAAACAGGCATACATCTCCGATCGCATCGCGAAACATGTTGACGTGTAGATGCATATCATACTAATATGTGCTTGTACCAAGTTTGAATGAATCGGTCCTGACATATCTGGGTAATGGCTTTGGGTGAACAAATATTAAAAAGCAAACTGGTCGCCGATTGAATATTGCATATTGAATTGTATTATTGCGTCTTGAACTGTATTGCGAGATAAACTGACGTGCTTCTGATGTGCAATGTTTTTCGGCCAAGTTTCGGTAATATCGGTCCAGTCGTGAATACTTCCTCCACACTGGCAAAAATCAAAACAAAATGACCGCCGATCGTCCTCACTGGACCATGTTGCTAAACAAATTGAAATGGCACAAATAAGGCATGGTGTTCTATCTTCGACGGTGTCAAATTTGAATGAAAGCAGGCTGGGCGTGTGTAATGTTTAGCTCTTCGCACAAAATGGTCGCACGGCGGCAATATTAAATCCAATGATGAAATAAATTGAAGTGCATATATATATGCCACAATGTGTTGTCCTTATAGTATACCAAATTTGAGACAAATCGGTCCATTCATATCCGAGAAACGGCTCTGAACGAATGAACGGACACGCGCGCGCACGCACGCACGCACGCACGCACGCACGGAAAGCAATCCAGAAGTCCCCGTTCCGGACTTCGTCCGGCGGCGACTAAAACATTGTAATAAACCATCACGGAAACGTAAGTCTTTAACCAATAGGATATTTGACTTTCCTTATTCCCCAGTTTATCTGATCTGTCATCACTCATTTCTCATTACAAGCTGAATACTTCAGTTGTGTTTGTCATTTGCAGATCTATTTGGCAGCAAATCAATTTCTCCAGAGATGAATGCGTGCGTGAACAGGTTTCAACATTATTGTAATTTAATTTTGTGACTTCAAATTATCGATGATCGTTTGTGACGTTATTTCTTAAAGCCTTTTTAAAAATTAATCCTTCATTTGTAATTTCTTATTTTCTTCGCACGAAAGCTTATGGTATTGCGATGTAAATACGACAAATGGCGTTAGTAATGAAACTTTGGTGTTGTTCTAACTATTATTTTCTAATCGGCTTCGCAATCTATTCCATTATGAGAAATCGCACTCCGTTCGGCAGCTCCTACAGCGAAATGCTATACCCTTTGAAATGAGAGCAGCTACGATAAAGAGATCGCTATCATGTTCATATGTAAATGATTAAAACGCTAAAGTCTGTGACAGAGTGTTTAGATTACGCTTAAATACAGGAACAAAAAGACTAACCAATGTGTAGAATATTGGATAAGCAATGACACGATAAATACCAAATTATTTCATGAAGGTTTTGGACTTTTGTCCGTCCTCGTTCAACTTTCATATGGCGCGTACTTTAATGTTCGGTTGCCCTAACAAAACATATGGATGAATTTACTTCTAAATTTATGATTTATGGGTCAACACTCTCAACGTTGCGCGGTCTTACCCTTGTAAGCTTTATCGCTTATGTCTGGTCGTATGCCCCGTCTTTCCGTTAGTCATAGGGCTAGCTGTAACTTTATGGCTTGGGTGTGGCCGACATACTTTTTGAATATTATTAATTTCTGAGTTGCCAGGATAGTTACGCTTAGTGCATGCGCAGGTCTGCCGAGTTGTACCCCTAAAGTGCTTTACAAAGAGTTCCTTTGTACTGCTTCAGCGATGGCTATGATAACCGTTTAACACGCCGCACAGAAAATAAAAACTTAAACTGAAGTTATGAAGGTCACGCGACTCGAGAAAAGGAGAACCGACACATAACAATGGACAGAAGTATAGAATCGGGCAGGTCGGCGGCGCGTGATTGAAAACACTTCATAATAGCGACTGCAGGTAATTGTCGCTCCGGGCTTCGTTTTACCACCAGATTGAAATGTCATTTAGCCAATTATACCTATCGATCTCTCCGAAACATCAGATACGCCGGTGAGGCCGTCAATTCAATCCCGTTCTCTGTGAGTTCAATGGGGTAATGGATGGCCGTGCCGAGAGCTACCGAAACCGCCGGCGTCCCAGGGGCGTTGAACGCCAACTTTGCTAAACCAACAAAGTCATCACATTCGTTTGAGCAAATGCCATTAAATGATAATCTAATACACCGCGGCGTTTTATCTCGGAGTACAATCTCCAGTCTACGAATATGAAAACGTAGTTATGGAGTTATTAGAGCATTTCTATTCATGTTAATTTCCTATATAATTGTTTAACCCCCGGGCGAAGTAGAACCTAGCCACTCGGCGGCTGGGCTAGCTGACTGCGCTCATATTCTGCATCCATCACTCGTTTATCTGATTTCTGTTGAAAGCCTCGGCTGAACAAATAAGAACACCAAGGCGACATGATGCCCATGGGTCGCACGGGTGTAATATTAGCAAGTTGCATGTCATTAAACCGTATCTACGAATGACCTCTATTAACCTTGTCATGGCAGGTATGTTAGGCACCTGAAAGAATGGATCGACCTATCAGACTCCTCACAAAAAAACTACCGACAGTTTTGAAGTTTTCATTGTCCGACCTTTTGACTCGGTTTAGCGATAACGTTGAACGACGATAATAAAATAAACAATTACATAAAACTGGTAATACGGTGGCGATATCGTGTGAGAAATCTATTGCGTTCAAGTGCGTCTTTTTTTTCCATTTGTAATTTCCTTTAATCATTTCGCATCTCCCTTTATTGGCAGTGAGGGGTGAAAAGGTGCACTTGTATAGGTTAATCCTCTTTGGACCAGGCTCCATAGACAAACCATACAAATAAATACAACTTAGGAGAAAGAGGATTAAACTGTCATATCCCACCCATGCAAAACCGTTACTTCAGTGCAAAATGAACGCCATGAAAGAGTTATTTAAGATGCGACGAAGTCTGGAAGCTGTTGAACAATGCGCGATCGACTCATGTCATCGTTATAAAAAGACACAATACTGTGATTCTGTTGCTCTTCAATATGGTAACACCAGAGAGTACCTAAAAATATTACCAATTAGGTACAAGATTTGCCATAATTCTGAAAGCCCCACTAGCTGTATCTTTTAGCATTATTTTTATGATTTTACTTTCAAGCTAAAATAAGTTTGTTGGAATGTACCAATTTAGTTGTGAGTATACACTTATTAGTAACTACTCGCTGGGACTGTTTGTGCAATTTTGAACAAGATAAAGATTACACTGCGATTAAATATTTGCCCAAACCTTAAATCGCAGCCCCATGCGAAATAGAACAAGAAATTGCATCTTGCAGTCAGAAAAAACACATATAATGGAAAACGCGTCAAAAGCCTCAATACAATCGAAATGTAAACAATAAGATTAATTTGGTCGATCTTCCTATCATCATGAAGACATTATTGATTTAATATTTGGCGTTATAGAGTTCCACGGTGCACGATATTTAAGCGCATAAATAGACCCTCGGGTTGTTCCACAATAGAAAAAAACATCTTATTTTAGACGGTTCGGTGGAGAAAGTAGTTTCGCAGCTCAATATAAATACATCTGCGGTTTTTTGAAGCGAACATATCAGCTTTTTGCTGTACTACTCTGTTCTAGTAAGTAGCTCTTTCGGGTCAATGTGAACGAACCCTAGTAGTACAGGGACTATTTCCGCTACTAAATGCATCGCTAAGCCTGTGATAGATTTTGAAATGGTGGCAAAGGGGCTTAGTTATCATACTCAACAGTTGAGGGTTTTTCATACATATCGGGTAACACGTTCGTAGATCTTCTTAACCGAAACACGATGCCACACGCACGTCCATGGTGTTAAAAATTGATTACCTATCGAAAGGCTAGAACTTTGTATAGGCCTTCCAACGTATCAAGTTTTAGAGTATATAAGATATATACAATTGTGAAATTAATGTGATCGACCTACCGTGCACTTTCGACAGTGGTTTAAACACGAGCAATACCCATATATCAACTCGATGTGACAACGCGCTGACTGGTGTCTGTCCATACCCACCGCTTCCCGCTCAGCTTGTCAGTGAGTCGTTTCGGTGTAGTCTTTCCCCGCGTCCCTGCATGCAAAATATGATGCAAACGAACGCGCGGCTGTAGGAAAGAAATGGAACCGTGAAAAAAACCGCTGTTAGTCTAAACATTGTCGTGTGGATAAGCTTGCAAGGTAAAAAGGTGGAACTTCGAAGAAGCTTTAGAAAGCCCATTAGACAAACACAAAGCGAGTAGGACCGCTCAAAGGTGCCTTGTTTCACAGCTCAGAGGCGCTTGCGGGCGAACGAGCATCGTACAGGATTTAATAAGCCTCTTACAGTAATTTTTTAAGATGGTTAACTGTGTCTTCAGTTCCTGTTTAGCTCTTAGCTCAGAAGATTTTTTTCTGTATCTTCTTCTTTGTTCTTACGATACCACCGACGACATTAATTTCATCAAGCTCAGTTGAGGCGGCGGAAATAGCGCCACCAACGGCCAGTTTGAACTCAAGTTAATAATTTTTTTTAACAGGTAACTTCGACGACTGACCAGTACATGTAGCATCATGAGGGGATCATTCGGGCAAGAATCCTCTACAGTAATCAGCAAGCCCGCATTGCGGTGAATTTTATTTCAACTTAAAGTCAATAAATTTTACTTTTTATGATAAAGCAGTGGTGTTTATAGCAGAACTTTTTCGGGGGTGGGGGGAGGTGTTAAACCCAGGGGTTCAAGAATATCGTCCCGATCAGTGTTTATCTTGGGTAGCGGGCCCGAAAGCTTGAGTAACTAAGTGTTTGTCCTGCACTGAAGGTATCATAATGGGTAAAGATAAATGTTATGGCAGTTCATATCTACTGGTCGAAGTTCACTCTTTTAGCAATGAATGGATGTGTGTTTACGGTACTTAGTTTGCTAAAGCCATTTTCAATTGATATTCAAGAGAATTTTGATGTGATTTCAGCCCGGTAAGAACAACGAGACAAGAGCGTTGATCATTTCGCATAGTTTCACTGAGCTCATAGAAATCGTGTGAGATTTTTTTAAAAGAGTAAACCTTTCGGATATGATACTTTTTGTATAGGTTGTAGGCCGCGACTACGAGTCTCGCGAACACACGTGATGTTTCCCGGATTGAAACCACTATCTTTCAAAATCGTGTACATCAAAACTTTACATCTTTTATGATAAGGATGTTTCTCTGGTTTGCTGACAGGCAAATGATTCGTGTTAACTTTTCACCGGCATCTTTTAAGCACATTGTGGCGCTACTTCCGTTAACAACGTGAACTTATTCATCCGTACTCCACAAACTTGTAGGATCCTGCCGCATCGGCCTAATGCTGATAACCCACTCAATTATGATTGACTACTGATACACAGGGCTTCCTTCATAGACCAATGAACAGGGCGTGCATATTCCATATTCACCAATGAGCAACTCTTGTCCAAGGATTGGGAGAACGGCCGACAAATTTTTAAAAATATTAACAACCTGCAGCTGACAAACGCAAAATGTGGGAATCGAATCTGGTATAGTATCGTTGCATTTATGTACATGTACAAATTTCCTGGCATGAAATTTATTACCGCGTCGGTGACGGTTTATTTCTAATCCCAATTCACAATTGTTTTTGATGAATACCTGAACCCTGTCGGTATACACAACTATCGTTGGTTAGGTCTGTAAGAGACCTGTCAGAGATAAAAACCTGTCACAGGTCTGCCAATCATTGGCTGCGTATACTTGTCTTTTCACCGCCAGCGTAAATCATGTTCTCTGTTAGCCAGCCGCGTCTGTACTCACAGAGACTTATCGGCGTTGCAATTCAATAAGGTAATAAATTGACCCTTGAGAACAATATATATCTATAGCTACAACCCTACACATAGTGTACATATCTTTCCCTACGGCACTTGTGACATTGTCATTGCTTGAACAGCCATCCCCTGAAATGGAATTTAAAAAACGCTGAATCAATTTTCCCTGCCAATTTAACAATAGTTATCTGTTACCATCAACTACTTTTGCAACAATTTTCAATAACATTTTATTTTTCCATGAGTTTTATCTTTGTTTCAAATCGAATTAATACCACTGATTGGGCAGATGTATTGATAGAAGCAAATACTGAAAAACAGCACAATGTGGTTGAGAAACGTACTGACATACAAAAAGAAAGGAACAAAGAAACAGTGGTAAAAATAAACACATACATACATAGGTCTGACGGTCCCAAAACGGACAGCTCAATGTCTTGTTAATCGTAAGGAAGGTGTGACGCCCTTTCCGAGTTACCTTCCCTTCCTGAATAAGTTCGCGCAAGATATTGCCCACGCCACAGCAAAATAACGGATGACTAATTAGCATAACAAAAGCGCATGAATATTTTTCAGGCACATCTCACGATGAGATAATTCATAGCAGAAATGTTATGTACTGGTGCTGGTACTGGTGTACCGCAAGGATCGATCTTAGGTCCTCTTTTCTTTGTTTTATACGTCAATGATTAACCCCTTACTCTACAGAGCAAGTCTTTATTATTTGCAAATGATATCAAACTTTACAGTATGGTTTATAATTTTGAAGACTCTTACAATTTGCAGTCATAATTAAACAAACTTGTGTACAGTGGGCAAATACTTGGAAAGTACCCCTAAATATTGACAAATGTGGCACAATGACTATTTCTTTGAAAAAGAATCCAATTGTGTACGACTATCACATCGGTAACAAATCTTTTGCTAGGCTTAAATCATCAGAAAGACCTTTGTATCGTACTTGACATAGAACTTTCTTTTAACAAACATGTAGACCATATTATTGTCGCCAGGGTAAATCGCATTGTTGGTTTTTTTAAGCGTGATTTCAGTCCTATTGACAATGCTACTGCTCTTCGTCGTTTGTTTGTAACAATTTTAAAATACAACACGGTTATTTTTAATTCTATCTCAAAGCACCAAGCAATGAGAATGGAATCAATCCAAAAACGCTTTCTCCGTTTTCTACATGTCAAACATGGTTTTCATAAGGACAGCAGTGTATGGTGTAATTGTGACTATGACTTACTCTGCAATTTTTACAATATTCCACATTTGCATGTTCGTAGGGATATTTTTGATTGTGTATTCCTACGTAGATGTCTTTTGTCACATTTTAATTGTACAGATAGTGTATCTTTCTTTGGTCTCAATGTTCCTCGTTTGAGTGCCAGACGAAGGGACCTAATTTTTATACCTCATAATAGAGTCGACGTTACAAAGAGAGGGTTCATTGGTCGCATTTCCCGCTTATTTAATTCACTCAACAGTACTAGTATTATTGACATCTTTGCCAATTCAATGCAACTTTACAAAACAAACATCTTTGCGGTCTTGTCTGTGTGATTTTTAATCTTTCTATCGTATGTTTCTTTTATGTAGTTTCTTCATTTTCAATTTTGTCTTTTAATAGATTTATATTTTATATTTCATTTTGACTTGTCTGTAAGTGGCTGCCAGCTGGCGCTGTTGACGAGAATAAAATAAAATAAAATAAAAATAACATGTCTACAATTATTTCCAACGTTGTATCGGACGTTCAGTGATTGCATTCTCCGAGTACTAGTCTTCTTTGGTGTACATAAAATTTGTAAATCATAATACTTTTGTAAGTTTTGACGGTTGTGTAACGGTTACCTGGTGCGCCATCACTGTTTGAAATGTAACTCTTTGAACAGTTGCCAGGGTATGAGTTGCGCCCTCTTAAACCACACTCGAAAAAATTAACACAGTGAGTAAAACAATAGGGCCCTTGGCCACTGGGCAATCAATATCCAAGTAAGTTAACACCAATCCTACAATTCAGATCTGTTCGATGGAGATAAAGTCATGATTATGTAAAACGTATATTTCCGGAATACACACAGTTTATACAGTCATCGAGCGTTCGGGCTGGTCTCACGTTAAACTAGCCAGAGTCATTCGGGTTGGCCAGAGACGTTCGGGTTGGTCTCACGTTAAACTAGCCAGAGAGTAACGTTTGCTTCAGATTAACTGTTGTCTGTTCAGTTCTTGTTGCGACCTTTTAAGAATCCTCTCTTGCATATACTCGGGTGCTCTTACAAATTGATGACAACACTCTGCTGCCCATATCCAGTTCCCATGGATACCATTACGATTATTCACCTTAAAGTGGCGTAGTTCTTAACAGATTGATCTCTAAGGAAACGAATTAACAGGACACAACTTTCAAAGGAGAACGAAGGACTGGCATCACGTAAATAACCAATATCAATTACAACTTGTGCGAGAACAAGAGATTGAGAACTGTCGCTTTAAGTCACTTTATCTTTTATGCAAGTAGTTCATATACAATGTGCAGCTGATCAGTAACCTGCGGAAGTAAGCATGTATTTAATACTCTATTCATTCTATTTTCCACTAGTTAAACTCTGAAATACAGCAATAATATGCACAGTGGTAGCTGTCTGCATGTCAAAAGTTGCACCTAAATTTGGCACGTTAGCCTCAGCTCGAAAGCTACATATATAGCAGAAAACTGTTTTTAGCCAAAATCAAAAGGTGGTGTTTCGTCGCTCAAGTTAAAATAACAAGAGAGTTTGTCCGATTCGCTAGAGGCAAAAGATTGGTACTTTTGCTGCCAAATATGATCGCAAAATTCAAAAACACAACATACAAGGACAGTGGAGAAAAGTTGCCATTTTGTGAAACATGGTTCTCACAATTAGTGTCTGTCCAAAAGTACATTTATTGTGCCGAGTCAAATAACAAGCTCGTGAGCGTCGTTGCTACTACCGGAAGATCATGCAGATTTGATACTGACATTGCGGCATTGCGACAGCACATGAGGTAGGAATGTGGGGCTAAATGTGCAGCATCTCGGAAGCTGTAATCCAATTGGTCGGCTGAATCTTACCGTTATCATTGAATTATACACAAGAGACTCCTTAAGCTGTCGTGAATAGTGAAAATCGGCCGATCAGATATAACCTTCCGAGCCTGCTGCACATGGGCAGAAAATTTTGCTTATCCGCCATTCGTCTATTACAATTTCAAAATCAGTATCTGGGATTTCTCGTAAAATATTCATCAACTGAAAGCAATTACAGCTTTGCAATCTGATATGACATCAACGGTCTATTCACTGAGGCCGAAAAATTAGCATACACTGGTTTTGTCCACCTGCACAGGAAGGAATCGCTGAGTAGCCAATCTGCGACGTAGCTATACCTAATGAACAACAGCTGCCGTAGTCAGGGTTGAAGGAAGGCAACTCCACGCCACGCCACGCCCTGGCTCCTGATCGTCACTCTGCCAGTTTCTGCAGCGCTGTCCACGCCTTTCAAAGTATCTCGGTCTGAAAAGTCGGAGAATTACTCACCGAGTATTCTCGCATTTTGAAGGCCTGTACTTTTGAGGGGCTTTTTTGAACATAATGAGTAGCTGCTTGCGATCTATCGTACTCGCTATCATCTTAACACTATCGAACTCTACGAAATTCGATGAATTGCTTCAGTCGCTAAAAATCCCAGGTAAGCCTTTTTTGGTTGTGCTTCAGAAGAGGATGTAATACACTATTACCAAAACATGAGTGAATATTTGCTGACAGAACCATCCGTTTTTCTGTTTATGGTAAAACAATTGGAAGGGAAATACAATATACTCGTCTTCTAAAATTGTCTCTAAAATTTCCCACAGCCTCTGAGAATTCTACTCTTCTCGAAAGAAAAACGACATCGTGTTCGGAAGAGGGCAGTATTCAATGTGAGCACAGCGACCTCTGCGTTCCAGCCAAATACTACTGTGACGGGTACCACGACTGCGATAACTGGTACCTGATTGACGACACGGACGAGCCAAACAGCTGTAACACGTGTTCAAGCAAACAATATACTTGCTCGAACAAACATTGTGTCCCCAGAAACAAACGGTGCAATGGCTTGAACGAATGCGGGGACTGGAGTGACGAAAAGTATTGTGAGTTTAACAACTATATAAAGCTTGTCATTACCGTTAACTTCTATAGCGGTGGTGTTCTTAAAGGTATACTGTCACCTGTTCCAATTTTGCCACAGTTACCATGGAAAGAGGAAATCTAACCAATCACAGATTTTAAGCGGGTGGCCGCTTTTTTAAAACAGCGCCCTCAAATGGCCATTTTGAATACAAAGGAACGCCCCTTTGACCATATATGGGCATATTTAGATTATAGGTGACTGTATACCTTTCAGGCATGCTTTTAACCTCCAAACGCGCATCAAGTGCATTTCTTGCATCGACATTAAGTAGCGACGTTAGAAAAATCAGATGCAATTACAATCTCTGGCGCAGACTAGCGAAAGCTGCTCGAATTTGTCTGTATATGGCCATATCACACTGATTGAGTCTAATAGTCTGACCCAAAATACTTATCTTGGATGAACGTTATGACATGTATTGCAAAAACAATGCCGATCCATTTGACTTGAAAAATGCTATGAAAGTCACGAGTAAGCAGACGCAAATATTGTCGAATACACTCGATTCTTGACGAGCTCAGAAAAGTTAACGAAAAGTAATTATATCACTCGCAACTTGATGATACATTTCGTTTAACTTCTTCGCCGGTGTCTTGAATTTTAAAACGCTCAACTTTTGCATTTTGACCATGGAACGTTTTTATCTTACAGGCAATACCAAAGATCATGGCTGGAATGGCTTCTGTTACAGCCCTCTGTTTACATGTTACAACGGCGCCGATTGTGTTCCAACGCAATGGGTTTGCGACGGCATTACCGATTGCCCCGACGGAACCGACGAACTACACGCGTGTCTTACTTTTGGAGGTACGTTATCACTTTTCTGAAAACGATGCAGAAAATTCACAATTCAAATATCATTTCAGCAAATTGACTTGGCGGTCAAATGAGCGAAATATAGATCTCGAGTGTCGGTATCGTAGAGTTTATTCTATGTACGGCACCCAAGGCCTGGTTGGTGCATTTGGTTGCTATAATTCAACAGCTATAAGACATAACGGTAATTTGTATAACAAGTTGTCTAAGGAAGTCGCACTTTGAACAAAAGGAGTGCAGAAATTCACCAGAAAAAGTAAAGACTGGTGGACTAAGAAAGCGTTTCGTATCAATCACTTAAAGCCCCAACTCCCGTATAAAAGCGCGAGAACCTACGAGAGTGGTCATAATGGTGGGATATTCAAACGTACTCGGTACGCTCTGGACGCCGTCCATAAAAACCGTTAATTAAGAAATCTAACGATTAATTTTTTCTTGGAAATTGAGGGATATGTGTATAAGTATTTGGGCACAATATACTTGGTTTCTGACGAAATTAAATTTGAAATGACGTCTGGAACCAGAAAAAGGATAAAATATTTGCCGGTAATATCGCCGGTATAACGTTCGATGTTCAGTTTGAATCTGCATGATTGACATGATATGCAAATTGCAAATGAGTCATTAGCGATACGTTGTTTACTTTTTCCGTACGTAGCGTTGATTGTTCAAGGCGGGGAAAAACACCAAATACTCGGAGCGTACCGAAAGATACAAACGCACACACACTGTGTATAACAAATACATGCAAACACATTTGATTCGGTAGTTCTCTTTTTGGAAAATTTGTTGGTCCTGAAAAGGACCGTTTTCATTTGTGTTGGCCTACCTGAGCCGTACATTTTACAGACAGGAAGGCCTATACTGTCATTCATGCCCGGCATAAAGTACGTCTGGTATGTTCGGGTTGAGACCACGGACAAGTACCAGCACAAATTCTGGCATGATCTTTCACTTTGTCTACACTGTCTGTATATCTTCTATCTTCTTTTCAAATGTCAAGTTTTACCCTCTAGTCAACGTACTGTTGAAAGCGCAATCATCGCAATGCGATATGCGTAACTATCGCTTCTTTATAGCTGTTTCCAAAAGTGATATACATTTTTTTTCCCGATCTAAAGCCGTGCATGCCTATGCAACACAAAGCGAACAAAGTCAAAATTCAAAAAGACAAGTAGCCTCCAATGTGCTGACAAAACCGGGATTTTTTGACGCCTGCAATCGCCTTCGGCATATTCGGTCGTCACTGTGCTGGGTCACTTATACTGATCTCAGTGATCACACGTCGAGTTGACAAACGTCGCCGGCGGCAGCTGAGGTCACCGTACTAATCAGTCCCATAAGTTGCACTCAAATGTCCGCGCTCGATCCCCATCACAGTTAGCTCCAATTCATTCCTGGCAAAGAAAATTCCCGTGGCTACCTCTAGTGCTCATCAGTGACCGCTATCTTCATAAAGCCAGCTGACATAGTGTGATTAGCAGTCTGACTCTGACTACCACGCGTTTGTAATGAATAGTATCGCGACTGCGTGGAGAGTGTAGAAGTGCAGTGCACTCGATTTTGGCGGGATCGTTCAAAGTAGCGAAATACTAGAACTCACCATTTTATAAGGAGGGATGAACATTGAAACGAATGCTCGGAGAATTTATGAAATCACTTTATTCTGATTTTATTTTTGGTGATTAAATATTAACAGGTTTGATTTCTAAAATAAGTATTTTTCAGAAGCTTTTGAAATAATCATAAGACAACAAATCGACACCACATTTCATTTCGGTCACCATAAAACTTGTAATCGAAGCCGGGGAATAGTCGTCGGTACCCTCCCATCCGACAGCGCCGAGTTCATGAGACAACGAAAGTTTTGAAAAGGAAACTACAACTACCATCCAAGAACTGTGGAAAACTACGTTTTATAATGGAGACACAGCCCTGCCTCGCTGAACTAAGGTCGAACGAGGAAAGGATTGTTTGTAAGACAAAAGCTCTACAAAATTTGGTAGACGACTTGGCCGTTGAGCATTGTGGTAAATGTCCGTCGCGTCGTCCATTGAAATAACCACACTCGATAAATTTGGACATCTAGTAGGCGAATTTGCTGTTCTTTCAGAACTGTTTTGATTTTTTCCCGTTCTTTCCTGAAATGCGGCATTTCTAGGACGGCGTTTGGACAAAACGGTGCTTCATTATTATCTTCAATCAAGACTCCCTGCAAGAGTGATGTACACTATATATACTATGACTGAGCCGAGGAAAACCCCGATAATAGATCCCGTGGCAGAAAACTACATTTTCTACGATTTCTGCATCGTTTACCCGTATACAAAGATGCGGATAGCTATTGCCACTGTCATGATATGCATTATGTTGAATCATTCAAAAAGGCGCTGAATACAATGACAAACGCTTCGTTTTCGGACGAGAAACGTATACCATGACGCATGAGAACTAAGGAGTGTCGATCGATCGCCTGGCAACGTCATCACGGTTTGTACAAATCCGAGGCGACGCCGCGCCGAACCTCTGCTCCAGTAAGACTTCGAAAAAGTCTATGTTCAAGAAAAACCTATTGGGGAAATGAGTGGATGTAACGTATGGAAAGTAAACCGTAAAATTGGGTGAAAATAGTATACGTAAAGTCACCGTGCAGTCAATGTTTACAGTATGTGGCGTGCACGTTCTATTTTTGGAGGTGTTCAACCAGCTGTTTTAATTTGCTACTTTTTGTTCACAAAGAAACCATATTAGTTATGTTTTGCTCCGCCCATTTTCATCGATTTTTCTCGGTAGGGCCCTACGAGAGTTACCGGTTTAAGGTGTCGTTATGGCTAGGGTTTCGGACAGCCTACTACTGACAGTTGTCCACAGGAAACTCTTCTTAGCTAGCTCGTATGCAAATATTAGCGTCTTCTCAGTTTATATATTCACTATGACCAATTAATCGTACGGTTTCATTTTATCTTTCAGTTGGCAACATGGAATTTTGGGACTCCCATTCCACCTTTCTCTGCGATGAGAATGACAGTAACCCCGTGTGGAAACACATCTACCTTGCCAATGACAGAGTGTGCGATGGTATCAATAACTGCGACCCGAACGATGAAACTGGCTACGGTGGCTCTGATGAGTATTCGAGACAGTGCGTTGCAGGTAGTTCCATTCCCATGCATGTGTCGTTGTCGTCGTTTCAGATAGTCTTTGGTATACCGTAGTTTTCTCAGCGATTGCCTTGTCTACAAAATCGTACACATAAGGGAGCCGTCATTATTTACGGCCTGGGGTGGGTGGGAGGAATTTCATCGGAAACTCAGAAATTTCGAGTACCCCTAGCTGCAAAATTGTAGCTCTACGGTGAGGCGGTCGGTGAGTTTGGGTTTTTGCGACCTCGCTCACCAGTAGAGCTACAATGCCGAAGGCCCTGAAGCATACAAAATAAGCACGCTGCACATGGCACGGCATTTTGATGTAAAATCCCATATATATTTACTGCATTTGGTCATACTGATTTATCACTACTTACTGATTTATCACTACTATAGATCAAATACTATACTACACTAACCTTGTCGTGTATGGGGTTTGGTATTTGTTCAAATACGTCAATCGCGTTCCAAAAACATTTCTTGGAGCCGCCATTTCCAACTTCCGGTAATGGCAGCTCCCAGAAACACGCTCAATGTTTATGGAACGCGATCGACGTGTCTGTGCTTATACCAAACCCCATAAACGACAAGGTTGGTGTAGTATATAGTGTTTAGTCTTCAGTAGTGATAAATCGGTACGACCAAATGCGGTAAATATGTGGGATTTTACATGAAAATGCCGTGCCATGTGTGGCGCGCTTATTTTGTATGCTACAGGGCCTTCGGCATTGTAGCTCTACTGGTGAGCGAGGTCGCAAAAACCCAAACTCACCGACCGCCTCACCGTAGAGCTACAATTTTGCAGCTAGAGTACCCCAACCCTGTCAGCCATGACGAATTTTAGTAACGCTCTCTCTAACACAGAAATTTTGACTGACCCCTTCAATTACAAAGGTTAAATGCCGATACATGTATTTGTAAAATTTACAAAAATACAGCAATAGTAAAGACTTTCAAATCCTGGTGTACCCTGCTAGACTATCATACGTTATCTCATGACGGTTGAAAAAGGTGAAACCAACAAAATGAAATTCAAAGTCACAACAAAATACAGATATAAAAGCTCACGCCATTACATGTATCAATCATATAGTATTGTTTAATTTGGATGGGTATTTTGACAGGGTTTTCACTAGGATATCTGACGGGGCAGAATTTGAAAGTACAGGTGGAAAACATGCGAGAGGCTGAGGGGGAAAATGTCAGAGGGGCTGTCCCCTTGCCGGTGTAGACATTTTTGAGAAATTTGTGAGTGCACTGGTGCAGTCTGGTGCAATCTGAGAGGTATTTTAGGTTGCTTTTTACCAAGTAAAACTGTTAGAACATCCCGAGGGGAAGAGCACGAGAGGAGGAGTGTCCCCCCTCTCACATCGAAAACTTTGATAAATTGATGTGTGTATTGATGCAATCTCAGAGGTGTTTCAATTTATTTTCCACTCAGAAAAATTGTTTGAAAATGTCATTGAACACTCGTATTTTTATTACATTTTTTCGCATGATCAGTGTTTGAGTCACAATATTCAAAAACCAAACAATGACCGTACATTTTGTAAAAACTGTTCTCAGTTTGCCAGAGATTGCAGACCAAAAGAATATGCAGGAATGGAAAACCTGCGACTTCATGTGTCAATTTTTCCAGCTGCTAGCTTCTAATGAAAAGCCCGAAAACGTATGGTTAAATGTCAATTGGTTATTTAACTGAAGCCAATTAAAATATTTGACTCTGTGATAATAATGGATGGATTCACAACAGTTCAGTTTTGGCCTAGATCCGGTGAAAGTTTTGAGAAATTGATGTGTGCAATGGTGCACTCTGCTGCAATGCACAGTACAATAAATTACCCACAATTCTCTATGATTTGTATCCTTGAAGGTTACTTTTCTAAAAACTTTTTCATTTCTGCATGTAAGCACTAATGTGCAGCATCAGAATAATTTTTAAATAATATCTAGTAAAAGTACGTTTAGATATATCAGTGAAAGTTTCAAAATAACCGCTAAACAACCAGAAAAGTCACATTCTTTAGGTACTACAAATGCCATGCTTTTTGGGCAGCAAGTTATGACGAACTGAAGGGGTCATTCTCTGAGAAAACTTAGCATGCAAATTTCTTTTGTCACTTCCATTGCAAAAAATCAATATCCTTTTGTTTCATAAAACAGGTGCAACTAGTCTCCCTACTTTCCATCACATTATTCTGTATGGCTGAGGACACAATCTGTGGCAAATTTCACAAAAATGCTATCTCCTCTCTCAATTATGCATAATTTTCCAAATTATTTAAAATGAGAATTTAGAAGAATGGTGTGCATAAAAGTACGTTTTCAAAATTTTGATAAATAGTCTGTGAATTTGTCTACACATGGGAGATATGGTAGACTTCACTCAGGTATCTTCGAGGATACAAAGCATAATGAATTCTGGGAAATCTACAGTACTGTGCAATGGGAGAGTTTTTCAATTTGTTTTTACTAGTAAAGAACATCCCGAGGGGAGAGCACGAGATGGGGGTGTTCCCCATCGCATCGAAAATTTTGAGGAATTGATTTGTGCAATGGTGCAAGTTTAGAGGTATTTCAAATTTATTTCGCACCAAAAATTGATCAATCCCCCTTCTTCCTCTCCACATTTTGAGCAATCCCCTGGAAGTTTTGAATTTTTTGAGTGACCCCTCGTCACATTCCTCCGACCCCCCGGCCGTAAATAATGACGGCTCCCTGAGGCTCGAAGACTGTGATAACAATATTCCGGGTTTTCTATCTCATACACCAATAGCTGCAGCAACTGTTCGCTGTGCTTTCTAGGGTACGGTTGAATACCTAGTATTCGGTTTGTCAGCAAAGCATATAGAAGTTCAGTCAAAAATTTAGTTATTCAAGATTGAATTCAATCCGACCTTAAATGCAAAATGTTATGGTTTCATGTCAAGCATGTTCGGATTTTACTTACAGCCGGAATTTCACACTTACTTCAACAGCCTCTACGTGAAGGTAGAATGCGCCTCGGGGACAGACAATCAGACTCTCAAACTTTTTCAGTTCTTTTCTGATCTACTACTTGTGGGGGTTCATTTTGAAGCTCTTTGAGTAAGAAAAACTTTTATCGTCTTAGTTTTTTTAAAATCGAAAATTTAATTTTTATCTATACAATTAACACAGGGATGGCGGCCATTTTGAATTTCAAATATAAGTAAATCTTGGGGAATTTGTCTCTCTTGTACCAAACTTTGTAGGGGGACCCCTTACTTTTATTCATGATTTTGAAAGTGAATGATTGAGAGATTCCTTGAGGAAAATTTGAGCGAAAGTTTATTCTACTTTCGAGGCGCATATTACCTTAAGACTGTTCACTGCGTTATCATTGATAGATAATAAACAAGAAATGATCATGAAAAAATGGTGTGACTGTATTACATTTAAAAATTGGGAAATTCGGTGACAAGGTGTTACATCATCCACAGTAATTCACCAGACACGATAGAAATTAGGGTTTCATTCACTTTGTATGATGTTTGTTTCAGTTGGAGAGGATTGCAAATCTGGTGAATACAGATGTTCGGATGGTTCGTGTATAAAGACAGACAAATTATGTGATGGAAAGTTTGACTGTTCTGATGACGAACATTATGGATGCAACATGAGTATGAATTAATAATCAGTTTCATTTATTTACCGAATCGTTCTTCTAGCTTCCATCCCGTCAGCGACTTCATGTTAACATTTTAATGTGTAGGTCGCAATCGTATGACGAGAGAAATAAAATGTTAAATGGCAAGTAGCTGTTGCTTTTGATTTGTTTTCAGTATTTTTGATTTTTAATGTCAACTACAGAATGTTGTTCTACTCCCCAAAACATGTTGATATAAACAGTATTCAGCTTGTTGACTCAGTCTGCCCGTGTGGTAACTGCATTGTGACTGTTGACAAGTGAATCGTGGTCCTGACTAGAACTCTGATGTAAACAATTACAGTGCATTTAACCTGTCAAAGACGCTGTGATTTTGGAAGTAGTACAAGGTCTTGCCATTGACATACAAAAATACTGAAAAAATCTTTAAAAGTAAGAGGTACTTTCCCCTTAAGAAAATGCGATAGTTTGATCTGCTTCTCTTCACACAATGGAGTGATTCGTTGGAAAATTGAAAGATAGCGTAAATTTAAGCGTGCGAGTTCACTTCATCTTTAACTTGTGCGGCAGCTGATGGCTATAGACACACTCCTACCGAAGATCTCATTAAAATTATGAAAACACAGTAAAAGCACTTGTCTACAACACAGCTATAGAACCTTCCCTAGCCTTAACTTTAATTTATGGTAATTTTGTGAGTGAAATATACAAAATGAACCTATGAACAACCTAGATTGAACGTGTAGACTAGCAGTCTTTTTGATTGGCTGTTTTTGGATCATATTTACAGTCCATTACGGTCGATATTGCCCTGACTACTACATGTTGGACTACGTATTCTTTTGCAACAATGGACAATGTTTACCTCATTACATCCTGTGTGATGGCAACGTGGACTGCGTGGATGGTAGCGATGAAAACATCTTCTGCAAAATTGGTTTTGAAAACATGTATTCATACACCAGTGAGTATTACGAAATGACCCACGTATATAAATCTGATATCACCTAATACGTATCTAAACTGTGTGCAACGGCTTGAATCACCAAAGCAAAGTCAACTTGAAAGACAATTGTCGTCACTTCGCACCAAATTATTTTGAAAATGTAAAGAAAACCAACAAGGTGAAATGACAGAGATGATGTTCGCAACTACGCTCTGCTGATGTGCGCCAAAATTTTTTTCGGGGTTTTCCTAACTTCACAATAAAACTTTACAAAGTTATTGCGCTAATTCCAGATACAGAGATATCATCTGTACTTCCTGAAGTCATAAAATGACTGATATTGTGGATACACATGGTCTTGTAATTTAGCGTCTTTTAACGTGAATTAATATATTGAATTTTCACTAGCATCAATGCTGCATACAGATCCACCATCTATAGCGACAGTATATCCTTGACCTTTGACACTAACAAAAAGAATGTTTGTAACCCAAAGATGATAGTTTACACTTTGTACAAATATGACCTAACGTATGGTTTCTACCACGTGTTCAGGCTACTGTTTTGGTTTGAACTGTGCGTACGGATGGGGGTGTGTCGATTTCAGCCAGGTTTGTGATGGCAAATATGACTGTTTAGATGGTTCGGATGAAGACTCATTCCTATGTAATCCTGTTTGGTTCTACTCCAACTACCATGTGGGTATGTAACAGATGTTGAAATATTGAGTGCTATCAAACCTGGTCGTACATTTTAGTGACATTTGCCCACACTAATCTCACAATTGACTTGTGTTCACCGCATAGATGAATGTAGCAGTGACTTCATTGCCTTGTGGTCGGATCTATTGGAGCATATGCAGTCTGATTTCAATAAAATTTTACTGGTCCAAAATGCCTGCACCTGAGTGAGCAACATGGATTATTATATTATAGCTTTGTCAATACTAGTGAATTATGTGACGTCATTCCCTCAGATTATTACTAATGATGAATCCCATTATCCAGCATTGTGGCCCAAGATGTTTTCTACATCTACAAATTCACTGGCATCGCCAAAAATATCGAATAATAGCAATAATGTACCCTTCTACCCAGCTCATAATGGACGAAAGCAAACTTTGCACAACACAATGAACAAGGCGGAGTACCTCCGTCGTAGTTTAAGTACTCTGACAACCGTGATAACCGCCAGGCAAGACTGTTCACGTAATTGAGTGACCTATTTTGTTACACGTATAACTGAAATTATTCTGTGCATAAAACTTTGGGATGTACGAGAGGCAAAAACGAGGGTCAAGTGCATTTCTGTTTTAAAATATTTTATCATATTTTATTTTCTCATGTTTACAGATGAAATGTTTGCCGGTACAGAGTGGACACAATGGTACAATGTCGACGGTCCAAAGAAAAATGGCAACGGCGGCGACATGGAAACACTCAAGGATATTAGGAAGGTGAAAGGTTCTACCCTGTATTTTGCCACTTTCCTTTCATACACCGTGCACACGCTTCTCATTTTCACGCTTCTCATTTCCGATGTTTATTCTTTTGACAAATTTACATCGACTTTGGCATGCAAATCTGGATGCAGAGTTTTACAGAATTAAGATTAAAAGTCGGGGTCATCATGCAAATTTTGGCATAACGACAAATTATAAAATGAATTACCGAAACTTTACCAATATTTTGATTTCAAAATATTAAAATTTTCGATTATCATGAAATAAGGACTATGAAAACTTTATTCATGCTTCAAAATGAGCCAGCGAAAGCGGTAGATCAGAAAAGTATAATAAAAATCGCCCGACTGCGCATTCTTTGGCGAGTTGTAGGTTGAAATGCGACATTCCGATCTCTTGTTATACCCCCAGCGTTATCCAGATTTGTGCGAGAACATTTACGGCATACAATGCATAGAAGCGGTTACTGGTTACTCGTGGCGAGGAAGTGGACAGAATTTTGAAAAGCCATGCACGGTGGACGAAGGTCTTGCCTGTTATAACATAGATCAGTCCAATGGCAAATGCAAGGACTACAAAGTCAGATTCAGATGTCCAGGTACGTTGGAGTCTTATCACATCACAAATAGTACAAAATCTTTCCAACAATCACAGTCCCTCTATCTAGTTGATAGAGGGACTGTGCAACAATGGACCCTTTTCATAAGTCTAGCGCCCTCCTGTGGCCACTGTGAATTTGAAGTCAAAGCGAGGCCACTGGGGACAAACCTGGGCAGCGGCTGGAGGGTTTTTCCCAGTGGCCTCGCTTTGACTTCAAATTCACAGTGGCCACAGGAGGGCGCTAGACTTATGAAAAGGGTCTATGGAACTACAGTGTAAACAATTTGAAACAAGCCTTTCAAAACAATGGAATTACACTGTAAAGAAATTAAAACTATTCAGATTATTGGCATTGCTGGGGTCTAACTATGAATGAGTACATAATTTTCTGTTGTAGGCAATTTATGACGAACAATGCTCATTACTAAACTTTGAATAAGTGACCGTAATTTACAATGGGTTTCAATCGGTGCCACAACTCTGTGCGGGACAGACACACTGTATGTACAATCATAGACACTACAGTCAATGGTACAATATAAATGATTAGCTTGGTTATCACCACAGTTCAAAGTCACCGACTCACTGACCAGTTACAGTCAACCAGAATGGGACAACTCCGTCTAGACCGACAGCTAAACAGTTGATTGCACTTTACCTACAATGAAGCTGCTTTTACAGCTGAAAGTTAGATGTTTCCTCAGCTAACACGGTCTCACACACTGAATTGAAACCCATTGTATCGAGGAAATTTAGCAGTAGATGTGAATGTGTTTGTTAGACATGATTACTCCCCTCTGCTATAAAGTATAGATATTCACGAGGCGAACAGTATCGTGATTTTTATTCCTGTTTTTCGTCATTAAATTTATGTAACAACACAATTTTCTATAAAACATGTTACTGTTTCAGGTTCAAAACATTAAGGCAGGTCGACAAAAGTTTGTCATATTTCAATAATGACCATTCATTATATTAAATAATTGACGGACAATAAACGCACAACATATCTAATCAAATTTGAGGGAGAAAGCCAGAACTGCAAGTCTTTGAAAGACTGACCGACTTTAGATTTGACCCGGTAATTGTGATCTATTAACCCTCACATAAAAGGGAATGACGACTCGACTGATTCAGTACAATTCAATGAAATGATCTTTTTTACTGGTCATGTATTGGATGTATAACGATTTGTAGAGAATTAGTTCATTGCTTTCAACTTTTCAGAAGAGTCTACTTATTGGACGGAATGGTTCAACATCGACAGTCCTGAGGGAAATGGTGACTACGAGAAACTAAGCGTCTACGTGAGTATGATTTGAATAACATCTTTAAGAATACCACTATTCATTTTTTTTGAAAATGTATAATATTGATGAAAATTTTTTTCAATTCGACACGATTAAGTAATAGTCCTTTATCTTTTTGGTCGTTTTTTTCAGCTGTATTTCGGCTTCCAAGTGTGCAGCGAGCCGAAGGACATTGAGTGCCAGGAAGTTTTAACAGAGATACCGTCGAAGTACAGAGGACAGAATCTGAAAGTGCCTTGTGAAAAATCCACCGGACTGATTTGCTTGAATGAAGACCAGCCAGCTAATGAGAAATGCGCAAACTACAAAGTGAGGTTCCTTTGCCCTATTCCAGGTGAGCTCGAAATTTCAAGTGCCCTTATTGGTTTTCGAAACGCACCTGTTAATCGGTTGAATGATCAGATATTAGGGACCGTCTCAGGTTGTCGCAGAAGTTCAAAAAGCGAAATTCATTCGTTTAGGGGGGGGGGGGGTTGACCTCCTTTCAATTAGTGAACTTCACTTTCGCACTTTTATTTTGTGATCACAAGTTTTCGTGTGTTTATTTTAAATTAAAGAAAAACTGCACACTCGTGCCAACAACTTTGTAACTGTTTCCATCTCGTTTGTGCCACAAACACAATTTACCGATAGTAACATTGTATCCTAAACCTTTCATTCATCAAATTATACAAAGACAAAAGTATCATTTTTTTAAATGTGCTATTTATAAGCATCTGCTCTAACCACTAGATGTCTTTATTCTCACTTGTAATGCACCTGATCATAGTCGTTTTAATATGATTGAACATGCCTGGGCTCCCTTGTCAAAGTTTCTCGCTTATTTACCGCCCCTACCAAGTACAAATTGCGTGCTCACAAAGACAAAGAACAGCACAGGAGATTCAAAAAGGGAAAATAAAATAGAATGAAACTTTTATGCGGTAAAATGCCCTGTTAGTACTCAAATCTGATCGATTACTTTAATTGTAATGTGGCAAGGGGCATACGTCTTTAGTAGCTATAGCAAAATGCAACATTGTAGTCTCAGGCAGACATGAACATTTCGCACTTTTGAAGTTTCGTTTAGGGGGAGGGGGTTTTGATCTAAACGAAGAAATTTCGTTTCTTGAACTTCTGCGACAATCCGAGACGGTCCCTAAGCGCAAAACAGTTATAACTTCTTGCAAATTTGATTTTATAAACAAAGTTTCAAGCCGTCAGGGTTTGATACGACTACGGTTTTTTTACACCGTCCCTCTATGATCGCTTCCGAGACTTCAAGTACGATACATACAACGAATCATTTCTGTAAAATTAGGGGAGAGTGAAGAGTAGGGGACACACCTATGGTTGCTCACTGAACGGAATTTTCTTCGGGGCCTCTAAATAAAAGTGATTATATGAGTGTACTCCCTAGGCTACTGATAATTCAAACAAAATTTATTTTGTTTCCACTAAACTTAAGTCTTGCCAAAATGAGCGTATCGTAATCACCGACCTGATTTTCTCTAACGACTTTTCAGAACTGAAGGCTAGAAATCTAGAAAATAACGGCGCGGTTATGAACTGCACTGAAGGTATTCTATGTGACGAAGGAAGTCGATGTATCCGGCAGTCCGCTGTCTGCGATTCTAGACCACACTGCCATGACAACAGCGACGAGGCTAACTGTGATACTGTCTATAAAGGTAGTTGTTTAAAGCATGTGTTTTTGCCTTTTATGCATATGATACGAGCTGGATAGCTGATATGTTTTCATAACTCACCACATTATACAGACAGAACTGTGAGACTCCGTTTGCAATGTGTTTTCTGCCGAAAAACATCACACCATCAGGATCGACATTGCAGATGGAACGGAACCTGGACCCGAGATTCTCCATCTTGGCAATGCATGCGCAGTAGCTTGAAAATGAGCAGTTTTTCGCTAATCTAGAATTCACAGCTATACTAATCTTATCTTTTGACCTAAACTGACGCAAAAAATCATTTCTCACGGAATCTTCCAGACGACTTTACAAGGGCATCGTGTTTGGGCAAGAACAAATTCCAATGCGACGACGGCGCTTGCATTCAGGCAAAATACGAATGTGATTGGTACATTGACTGTTATGACGGCTCGGACGAACACGACTTTTGCGGGTTAGACAGTAAGTATTGCTTTATTTGTGGCTACGTTAAATCCAATGGCCATACCTTTTTGTTTTTGTGTCGTCTATATTTGGCATTTGTCACACAAATGATAGATGTCCAACAGTGATCACGCATGCGTGTCCGTCGCATCATCGTGGTATACAGTGACCTTGCGTTTTATTGCGTTTAATTGTGTCCGCTAAACTACCGGTGCAAACACGAAATTGGGTGGGAGGGAAACACTTCATTTGATATTTCCTCTGGGATAAAGCTTCAATTCTGTTATGTAATGTTAGTATTGCTTTGTCTTTTGCCAGAATTCACTTGTGACAAGGGTAAGACGAAAATACCACAACTGTGGACTTGTGATGGCAAAATGGACTGTGAGGATGGAACCGACGAAAGCTTCAAACAATGTGGTGAGTGGCTTTGCTAAGCGTCCATGCAGTCCTTACATCAAAGTCTAAAGGTTGATACAATTGTCAGGACCCCATAGAGTTGCCAATTGTTGGGTCACTTTTACTTGCCAGAATTATTCAAGCAATAAAGCACATCCAGCGACGGTATACCACGAAATTTTGACCAGTTCACGACACATATGCACGAGCGATAGTGAGTGCATATATGAAGTGAACTGGTCAAAATCGAGCTATTATATCATAACAGAATATTGAAATTCTGGCGTGGAACGTCAAAAACTGATTTTTGCTCAAGCTGAGAGCTCGCGCGCATGCCAGCCGTGGTATATCGCCAATATACCACGGTTTTGCGTCTCAGCCAATCAGATATCCGTATTTGCGCCATCAATATACTGGCATTATATAATGACCAATATAGCATATTGCCAACATGTAAAGATATTTGCACACGTATAACTTCCATCTCCCCGATCAAAATAAAACTGTCTGGGAGTGATGTTATTTTACAAGCCATTAGGCTGTTTTTGCGAGTGAAGGAATGGAGATGAAAAAATGCCATGCAAGAACGAAATAATTGAAATACGTGCAATAAATTTAGCTTAGGCGTCTAGGGTACTTTGTCATGATCCCCAGAGTTGCCAATTGTTGATAGACTTTATCTGGGAAAGGACCATTCTTTCCGAACCTATACTGCCCATACCCTTACCCATCAACCAGTTGGGACCACGGTAAGGGGTAGGGTTAGATTGAGTGTTCATATCCGGGGGGAGGGGGTACTGTCCTAAAGTGTCGATCCTTGAGAGAGATTTGTGAAAAACGTAAACTCTGGTAAAATAACACCGGTACATTCCTGGATTTATCATGTAAGGTTCTACCTGCGATGGTTTGCTTTGTGACGACGGACACACGTGCGTGTTAGGTGAGCACATCTGCGACGGAGAGAAATACCATTGCAATGATAAGATGGACGAAGAATTGGAAACTTGCCCAGAATGTAAGTATTGGTTTATGCACGTGTTACGTCGGAAAGGTAGTGTCACGACTTCCTCAGTCTTGGAAAGGTTATTATTTATCTCACAAGTTTATTCGTCGAATTACTGAGGACATTCCCTTTTGATGTCACGCAGAGTTTATTTACACGAAAGCCTAGTGTTTAAACCTCATTTATGCATATACAGTATTTGTCAGGGTTAAAATAGTCTCTCAAGGGCGTAGTTCAGATGTAGATGCACATGGGGAGGTAGAGGAACTTTATTTGTAGTAGACACTCAACTGATGTTGTTGTCGTAGTAGATAGTACTCTTTAGCGATGCAACTGTATTAATATCTATTTATTTTTTTGTTTGTTCTTCAGATTCCGATTGCTTTCAATTTGCAGACCAGAGTGAATGCATAAAATGGGACAAAGTGTGTGACGGTGTCGCGAATTGCCAAGACGTGTCTGAAGAGAAACTTTTAGCCTGTGGAGCAGGTAATGAATTCCAAACTCATTCTATTGGCCGGTTTGTTTATGCGCGATGAGAAACCAAATGAACGATGAAAATCCTGCGAAGAAAAAGATGCCACATAATCTTTTTATCAACAGTTTGAAAGTTGAATAAAGTAAACCAATAAGAATTATCCTGGTACAAGATACCGAAGAGGAATACACACTAGTGTTTTGACAAAGCCTGACATTGTAGTGACAATCTGGAAAAGTCCCAGGGTTCATACACCTAACCGCCTTTTCGCTTGTCTATCAAATCTTATTTCAGTCACGGAAAAGTGCTGGAATGGCGGCTACTTGTGCATGCATGGTGACTATTGCATACCGCAATTTTGGCGTTGTGATAGCGTGAACGATTGCGGCGACAGCTCCGACGAAAGGCAATGCGGTGAGATGTATTTTTAAATCTTTATTAACAATTTATTTGTTGCCAGTGGCTCTAAAGTCCTACTCGGCCGCATTTGATATGCATTCGCCAGTAGGAAAACAAAAATAAATATAAACAGATAAAGACATGATGTTTATGTTGCTCATGGGCGTAAAATAGCTTAAGTTTTAAGATAATTCTGTGTACCTCCATGCAAAAACAATCTTGTCAAAACCTACAAAGTTTTGTCTTTGTAGTATTTGGCAAGTTTAGGCACGGTGTCTTTCTTGAATTGTCACCTCTGTGTACTGGTAAATCGGGTTTAGGGTAATAAAGCACATCGTAATATCTGGTGTAAAATCAATGGCCATAGCCTCGGCATCATCTCTAACATCTTCATGACATACATTTTAAAAACAAAGCAAACAAACTGTTTTGATAACCATAGGGTCATATATATCTATCAAAAATCCTTTTATAAAAAGGCATCTTTTGCCTTACACAATGGGTCCTTAATTAGGTAATATGCGCCTCGAAAGTGAAAGACTTAAAACTTTTGCTCAAATTTTCATCAAGGAATCTTCCAACCATTCACCTTCATAATGAAGAATAAAAATTGTGGGTCACCGTACAAATTTTGGTACTGGAGAAACATTTTGCCTAAGATTTACCGATATTTGAAATTCAAAATGTCAATCCCTGTGTTAACTCTATGGGGAAAATAAAATTTTCGATTTTCCAAAGAAGACTGATTCAGTGAAAGTTTTTCTTACTCCAAGAGCTTCAAAATGGGCCCCCACAAGTGGTAGACCAGAAAAGAATTGAAAAAATTTGAGAGTCCAAATATCTGTCCAAAGGCGCATTCCACCTTAAATCTATTATAATTTTTGTTTGTTTTTTCAGATAAAGAGAGCAGCTGGGGCCAGAAAGGCAGGTGGTCTTACTGGAGTGAATGGACAGAATGCAGTGCAGATTGTGACGGCGGGGAGCGATCACGCCATCGCGTTTGCCTTGACCCCGAGGGTGACTGTAAAGGAAAACACATCGAGTTCGATGTCTGCAAAAGTAACTGTGAAGAGGAGGAAGGTAAGTGATATCATGACATTCTGAACACCAATCACTGTGGATCATTGTGGCTCTGCCAGATACCCGCACTCATTCTTTTTGAAATCTTGCCTGGGATAAATCAGCGCTCTGTCAGAAATACAAGATATGCGGTGGCCAACGCAAACATTATTTGTATTGAACTGTCAATAGACACATAAAGGGCAAGTGTTTCGTACAGCAAACTTTATTAATAAACAATTGTAAGTGTTAAAATTACCTACACTTCAATGGATTTTAATGGACTTCAAATGGATTGGGGAAAAAAGGTAGCACCCTTACTCTTCGGATGAGATTGTTACTTTACGATATAGCAAATCATCAGTTTCATTCAGCATGTCATGTGACAATGTTTTATATAAGAGCAAAGAGTCTAGATAGGGCATAATTGCACCACCGTTTTCACCTAGGGAATTTAAGGTAGAGTGCGACCTGCGATAGATATGGCACTCAAATTTTTACAATACTTTTCTTGTCTACCACTTGTGGGGCTCATTTTAAAGCTCTCGGTTTAAGAAAGGTTTTCGACAGTTGGCTTTTTCGTAAATCAAAATTTCTACTTTTGCGCATAGAGTTAACACACGGATGGCGGCCATTTTGAATTTCAAATATCGATAAATTCAAGGTAATTTGTTTCTTTGCTACTGAAATTTACACTTTGAGACCATCTTTTCCCAATTCTTGCTCAAGTCACAGTCCTTCCACACAAAAGCTATACAAAATGTGACTAACTTTACTCACGTCAAACTTTCTTTATGACTTTGTGTGACCGACATACAGAAAGCGGGTGCGGCACCAGAAAAAGCAAAGGTAACGAAAGGATCGTTGGCGGCGAAGAAGCAAGTAGAGGAAGCTGGCCGTGGCAAGTCCAGTTAGTTTTCACCTTTAGCGGCATGGAAATCGTCGCCTGCGGCGGCACGCTGATAAGTCCAACTCAAGTGCTAAGTGCCGCGCATTGTTTCCTGGGATTGATGTAAGTACTACTGTAGACTTCCAAATTACCATAATTGACACGATACGATTTGAACTCACGTGACCCTGAATGATTTCAGAGCTCAATTGTGATATTTTGTAACATCATTTGAATGGATAATTTCAAACTGTATCTCGGACTTGTCATTTGCACTTGCGACAATCAACTTAAAGACTGACAGTGTATGTGGCTCGGATAGTTTTCAATCGGATTCGAACCCACAACATACGGCATCAGCTTTACACTCGCGCATGCGTGTAGATTCATCACTTACATAAATCGCGTACTTGCTCGCTTGCATGATCACTTAATTACTTCATTGCATACTTTCACTTATTTTAAAATTTACTCAACGATTCACTTACTTACGTACTTGCATAACAATCAAGAATCATTTTAATAGGTGATGTTTGTTTTTTACGAAGGACGCTTTCTGCATCTTTTAAGGCACCTTCTAATATGTGTAAATTAAGATTTGGTAAAACTGTCAAAGATTCATTGAGAAAGTCATTAATTTTTCTCACGCAGAAATGAATAATCTTTGCATTTTATCGATTCTACAGGTCGGACACAAATAAATGGAAAGCTCGACTTGGAAAGCACAACACCTCACCGAAGCTGGAAAAAGGAGTAGTGGAAAGTCCGATCAAAAAGATAGCTACACACGAACGTTTTACAACGTTCACCATGGACAACGACATAGCCTTGCTGACCCTGCAAAAGGAGATCAAAGCTACAGATTATATCAATTTCGCGTGTTTGAGCGAAGACGTGAAATTCAGTTCACATTCCGAATGCTTTGTAACAGGCTGGGGAGTGACGAACAGTAAGTGTGTTGCCATTACAGGAATTATTTGGTTGAAAACGTTATGTAGCTCAAGCCAAACTACTTTCATGCGATTTCGTATCACTGCGCTAGTCTGCTGAACAAACATCAAGAAATTCAGTTCCAAATTTTTGTGAAAAAGAGAGAATTTTTGATATGTTTGCATTACTTTGCAACGTTATTGAGCTAATTACTGTATCAAGGCAGCGACATCCATGGATGCGATGTATAACAACACAAATTAGAATCATTCACATGTGTAGACAACTGAAAATAATTCCTCACCGATTAGATTGTCATAAACTGAAAGTTATGTGCAGAATGTACAAAAGATTACTTTAAGTCAAACTTTCAATGATGCCATAAATGACCTGGTGGCTAGTGCCACATAGCCCGATGTTTTTTTTATACACGTGCACGTAATTGCTTATCGCTCGACAAGAGGATTCTTTGCTATCAAGCGGAAGCTTTCTTCGCAGACCATTGAGCTTGCAGTATTGAGCAAATATACTTTGGAAATACTTTTACATGGTTGGTTTTACAACCTCTAAAAAGTCTCTGAACGAAAAATCTCTCCCAAAACTAGGGCCGGTAATCTTGTGGATATTATGATTCAGCGATATGTAACGTTATAATAACAGTGGCGAATTTCTCATTCCAGTTAACGGCGCTCAATCACAGACCCTGCAGGAAGCATTCGTGCCCTTGATACCACGGGAAACGTGCAATCGGGTATCTGCCTACGATGGACACATTACCGATAATATGATATGCGCTGGTCACATGGAAGGGGGAATAGACGCATGCCAGGTGAGTTTATGATCAGTGGGTAGAGCTGGAGCCCAACAAGAAAAGAGTCTTGTCCTCACGGAGGAGAGAATCCTTTGTCCTAGGTCTGTTTCCTCACAGCGTCGATTGACAAGGATTAGGTAGCACAGATGAGGGGTTATTTGCCTCTTAATTTCTTCTAAAGATAACGGAGGCAACAAGCAATTTCTTTAAGTCGACAAATTTCCAAAATAAAATTTAATGACCTTGCTACTGAATCACTACAAGTATATCCCACAGTGTTGAATCAATTTCTTATTGTTTTTCAAAGATATTCATTCACTTTGTGATCAAACAGCGAGGTTACTGTATTGCAATGTAGTATATTTTTGGCTGAAAGTGAGACGTTCCAGAGTAAAATCAAAATCGGTATCAGTGGGACTCGGAGGCCGGTGAACAATTGTCGAAATGTATTTTACCCTACTTCTTTCTACCATACTAATCAACATGTGATGACTTTGACATTGCATTTCATCAACGCAATTACTTCAAATCGTCCCTAGTACAACAGCTCTACTGCCAACATTTGTTGACAGTCAACGACAAAGACTGGTATTCCTTAACAATTCCTTTAATTTATTTTGATAATTAAGATCTAGATCAAAAGATACTTACGTCCAAATGAACATTTTACAAAATGTTTGTATTCATGAACTATTGTCGCAGAAAAGAATTTTTAGAACAAGTCAGGCGCATGGTATTCATCTCAACCATTGGCGAATTCTTCCAATGACCGTTGTCAATAAATTATGAATGCTTTCCTGCATTACGTCATACTTTTGTAGGTCATTCTTGGAATCGATTTTTCTAGTTTTGTCAGAGATATTTGCATTTCTGCAGGAAGAACGGTATGTTGAATTATGATTATCAAACTTGGATTAGCTTCACATGAAGACATGCCTACAGTTTGCTGTAAATTAAATGGCGACCAACAAAATGTCGTCTGCACTATGATGAACTCGAGCACCATGTAACGTCGGAAAAAGTGATTCTTTTCCTGTGTATCTTTTCAGGGAGATTCTGGCGGTCCGCTAGTCTGCAGGGACGTGAAGCAAGGGCGCTGGTTCATCACTGGAATTGTCAGCTGGGGTTTTGGCTGTGCCCTTCCCAACAAGCCTGGCGTCTACACAAACGTGATCAAGTACGTGAAATGGATCGAGGAAAAGTCCGAAACTTGATTTAATGGAGGGAATGGACGAGAATAGAGGCGTCTTTTCTGACCTTTGGCCTTTTTTGAGTCTCCTAGCATGATCAATTGGCAAGCTTGAAAAACAAGAACTTAAAATAATCGATGTCAGAGGATCCGGTTCACTAAGTTAGCACCGTGTACCTGCGCTGTTATCATGTCGTGGGCTTCGTTGTGGAATTGACGCCGAACAAATACCCGCAAGTCGCCTTGTTGTCGAACGTTTAGTATTAAACACTACGCTACTTTCTACTCTGAAATTCGTCTCTCCATCTCGATTTTCAATCTGTTGTATTTACCATTTTATCAAGTTAGAACACGATTGTGTGATCATCGCCTTGTATGCTTCAAAGGATCCTCAAAGAGAACTCGCAGCCACTGTTTCGAAAAGGAACCGTGTCACAACCATGAACGTATTGAAATTGCCGACGACTTTTCTCTGCGATCTGAGTTTGATTAACAGGATTGTAAGGATATTTCCATACCAAACTACCCAATCACAATTCATGAAGAGTACAGTTTATCATTTCCAAAGACGACGACAATAAAATTTCCACAATAAACTTGATTTATTGGACACCGGTGCTTTCTTTTCCACAGTGCTTTGCCGACATAAATTTGATCCTGACGATTTACTTCGAGAAATGTCTCCTTAACACACACAAATGTATAACTCAATTTCGGGTCGACATCACACTGCCGGTAGAGCACCGAAAGTTAATAGGTGGTAAGCTTTTACATTGTCGTTACTTTTTTGTTCCACATAACACACACACATCTTTTCTTGTTCTTCTCTCCAGATAGTTTACAAATACAAAGTATAAGTGTTCAAGTTGCCAAAACAGTGCTATATATTGTGAACATGCGTATTCAACTACTAGTCCGGACTGAATTTCAGCTTTTTGCGTTGATAAGTAGAATACTAGGTATTTAAACATGGCTGTGGGGATAGAATAGAAAAAATTACGGGCAGAACTAAAATGCTTCAAAAGTTACTGAAACAAGCTTTATACGGAGCCATCATTCCACGGCTACTGGTTTTAATGCGGCGTGATTAAATTTTACAACATTGCAAAATAAGGTTATGAGAGTTCAGGGTGTGGAAGTTTAAAATGTCCCCATTATGAAAATGCGCCCCCCAACGGCACGGCTGGTTATACGTCCATCACGTCCATAGTGTTACAGCAGCACGTCTACAATGAAGTTTATGCCGGTGTTTGAATTTTCTCCGGATAATTGTAAATTATTTCAAACAATTCTTCCTTTATCACCTTAAGTTTAATGTACCGATAACCCTTTCAAGTTTCTTCAAACTTCAGTTTTACATGCCCATCCCAAACTCGTGTCAATGTCACTTGAAACCAAATCTTACTAAACTCATAACAGCTTTTCAGAAGAATTGTACACATGATTATGGTTATTGTTGTTGGAGGTACATGCGCTAAAGTTAATGTTGTCTGAAAGACTATGGTCAAAGTTCAGAATTGTTCAGGAAATCTCTGCATTTTATCGGATAATTGGGTGATGCAAACTTTTTTAGCAAATCGTTTAAAAAAATCTGTACAAAGTGGCTACTGACAAAAAAGCAGGAATATGGTTTCAAAGTTCACCTGTATTTCTACTAGAGTTTGAATGTGACTCAACGACTGTTCACGTCACTTGTTTTAGAAAATATCCTTTATTACTATTAGACATCGTGTGAATACCAAAATACAAATTCAAAGCATGGGAGTTGTGTACATGATCTGCGGTAGAGCATTTTATACCATTCTGCGAGTAGTTCTTATGCAATGCCCGAAACTCAAGTTCCGATGTAAACACTTGCAAAGCGATCACCGGATCAGAAAGAAGTATACCGCTTACGCTACTGTTAAATGAACCCAGGGAATTTTTACTGTTTAAAATATCGCACTAGATAACAGCATTGTCTTATCTGAATCGTATATGGACAACGTTATAGTTGTTTCAAGTAGTTTTTGTTCACTGAAAGAAATCTATTTCTTATTCAACCAAAAAATACTAAGAATACAAAGAATGTTCTTTGTTTACGTCAACAGATTTTTACCTGCGTTATGTTATTGTGATATGAAACCTATAGTCAGGGCTAGAAGTTGAAGTTGTCAAGAGTAATGACTGTGTGTGGACAAGCTGAATACCAAATATTTTGATGCTTTTTTGGGAATAGGACAAGAAACTAGTCGATTGACAATCCTAATACTGGAAAATACCACGAAAGTTATTAACAGTGCGGGTTTGACATAGTTGAGTTTCACAGACGTCTGTATAGGATATCCATTGCGTTGGTACATCAAAGCTTCTGTTCAGTGCCTCGAACGTGTATATCATGGATCTGAAATTAAACACAAAAAGTATTTGATGACCTGAAAGTCATTAATTTTATACAGGAATAAAACACTCGTTGTTTCGAAAGTGGGCGATGAAATAAGGCTTACAGGTGGCGACGCTATAGTAATTGATCATTTTCTTTTCGAAGAATAACATTCAATTTTTTTCTCCCACTACCTCGAAATCCCACATCTTTAGCATCATAAGATAGTTAATTATAAGCTGTGTCGGCGACGAGATGTCAACCACATATTGGGGCCACTTGCAACGATTTGGAAGTTGTTATCCAATTGGTTGGCAGAATCATACCGTTAAAATTGAAAAATACAGATAAAACTCCCTAAGTTGCTGTGAATAGTGACAATCGACCAATCAGATACAACCTTGCAAACACGCTGCAAGTCGGTCGATATATTGACCAATCAGTGTACAAGACATGACGTAGATTCAAATTCCAACATCCATTTTTTAATGCACGCAAGAACTAACTGCTGTTCTGATAAAACAGTCCGTGCAGTATCGTTAATGAATACCAACGGCCAGAGTATATTAACTTTGTACGGTTGTCACTGGGTATGAACGTAGAATTCCTGTATGTGTATAAAGCTTTATTGTGGCACCAGTCTTCAAGGGGACTATACAATTCTATTTCTGGATTCAAGTTACTCTTACCTAATTGTACAAGAATGTATGATGATGTACAAAGATTGTATACATGCCTGTGACTTGTAACAGGATACCATGGATGTTAAATTATGTACAATGACATGAAATAACTGCACGTTTAAACAAATCTCACAAAAATAATGCGAAAAGATGCAGTTACAGAGGCTTTAAGAACATGGCCCAAGTAATTTAACTAGGTTCAGCGGCTTGGTGATTATGTAACCCTTACAGAGCAGACATTTTATGATGTGAATGACATAAAATAATTCCCAAAAATAACTGTCATTGTATAAGAGCATTGGAAAAGGTAGCAGCTAATTTTATAAAGTGAGTAGGGGTTGCATTAGACATTGCTTCGAGTATAACTCTTATTCTATTTATGTTCTTTGATCTACATCTTTGGAAAGGAAATTGCATGATCAGTTCCACTTGTCTTCTTTAACTTTCAATCTCGCAAGAGATCTGGGACAATCTCATTTATTCGCTTTTACAGTATTTCGTGATTTCAAATGTTAATTAATTGCTCTTTTGTAATTTACGGTCGAATTTACCGTTACACAGATAAAATAGAGGCATATGTTGTTTGTTGTGGAAAGAATTGGTATGCTTTTTCGGTGGAATTGATATGTCTTGACTATCTCGTCTTTGAAACAACTGCCAGAGTTCAACAACACCTTGAAACAATTCGGGCTGAGTGGGGTTGACACTATAAATATTTGTAAATTTATCCTACCTCCATATGCGGCGGAGCTCCTAAGATATATACGACGATATCAGCAATATCCTTTTGTTCCAATCCCTATGAGAAATTAACAATGACGACATAAACTGTGACCTGGTGTATATATATACGAGATTGAATGAAGCCAAGTTTTCGTTTCCTTTTTGTGGGCACTGTATTCTTGGTAATTTTTACAACGTCACTGTTGTTATGGTTACATTGCCAGAGTGACTGCGCCTGAAACGTGTGCAACGATGGTAGTGATTTTTTTGTTAAATGTAATTCGAATGACGGCGACGAAGAACGCGACTTTATTTCTTCATAGTTTATTGAAACTGCCACGTATGTCATAAATTGGTCAAATATTAACATATATCTGTCGGCGGGCGGGGGCTGCCAAAGGTACATGGTCACCGTAATGTGCATATTCCATATAAGGTAAAGGGGCGGGGCTTAGCGTAAAACCTTCTTAACACCTGTAGCTGTCGGTCCTCCGTATTTGATACGTCAAAATTGATGCAGACGACGCTTCTAAGTATGCCATGGCTGGTCGTGTGGGGCGCCCTTTTAAAAAAGCGGCCACCTGCGTAAAATCTGTGATTGGCTGTAAAAAACGGGTGACCGAATACCTTTAATGTCCTGACATCAACAGAGTCTTGTATAATGCATAACATAAAAGTTTCCCAAGGCTTACCTTAAATGTTGGTTCTCCTGGATTTTCTTTGCCACGTATTAGAAACTCTGTGCCATCGACAACAGCTGGAGATATACACTGTATTGGAAAACGAGTATTATCTATTCGTTAAACATACCTGCCACAATGTTCAACTGAATGCCAGTTATTTTGTGACTGAAATGCAACGTTACCAGAACTGAGCGTAATTAATGATTTGGCCACTTTTTTACTCACTAGAAGCCAAGTGAGAAAACCGCGTGAGTAATATTTGAAGTGTTCACTGATCCGTTTAGTTTGTCAATTGTAAATCTTGGGCTGTTTTTCTACAATTGTGATAAGAAGGACGGAGCCAACAGACAAAACATGTCACACGCAAAGTTCAATACCAAGTACATTAAATCTCCCTCTTAATGATTCATTGGTTGTACCAGTGTGCTCCAAAGAGCAATTAAAGCATATTAGTGGCTACTAATCTTTAATTTTGGTAACATTAGAAATTCATGACCATACAATAGATTTATTGTTATGCAAATTAGCCGCTATGCTATCTGAAATTCCTGGGGATAACACTGTTGTATACTGAGCTCTTTGGTTTCCAACAGCCAGTTACTCGAAAGATAGTCTGGCTCTCTGACCTTTA
Organism: Ptychodera flava; assembly: GCF_041260155.1. Classification (NCBI taxonomy): domain Eukaryota; kingdom Metazoa; phylum Hemichordata; class Enteropneusta; family Ptychoderidae; genus Ptychodera; species Ptychodera flava. The sequence goes on along the minus strand of NC_091939.1, from coordinate 21,368,347 downwards.
CATTTCTGTGTAAGGAAAATTTTCACAATCTTAGTTTTTAGAAAATCAAAGACTTAATTTCTCTCCATAGAGTCAACAAAGGAATGCCTCAATTTTAAATTTCAAATATCGGTTCATGCTAGGTACTATTTTTCCCTCGTAGAACACTGCAAGGTGACACCACCACCCTACCCGGATTTCTAGTCTTGATTTTTAAAGAGAATAGTCGAAAGATTCCTTCAGGAAAGTTTGAGCAGAAGTATAAGTCTTTCACTTTCGAGGTGCATACTGCTTAAGTTTCATCTGACAAGTTAAAATACCTACTGACGCCCTGATGTGTGATCCCATTGCCCTTAACTCTCGGCGCAAGCCTTCAGTCAAGGCTGTCACCATGAACTTGTTGCCAGTGTAGAAGTGTTCATCTGCGTCGGTAAATCTGTGACCAACCATGCTGGGAACAGATTGAAAAGAAGAAAGTGTGCAATAGGATATGTGTTTCTGGACAGGTAAGTGATTGACCGAGATCTAGAATACTATCAGATACATAAAATTATATATATATATATATATATATATATATATATATATATATATATATATATATATATATATATATATATATATATCACGTGCATTTAGAACTCTGCTTTCTCGGTGAATATCTGGCCTCTTTTCTCTATTTCAGATCTAAAAATTCACTTTTTTTGCACTGTCTACTATTGTTGAGACTTCTTTCTTTCAAAATCACTTCATATCACATGTAACTGTCATATCCTAAAGTGATCGTAAAGCCTTAATGGCTAAATTTTCCTACGCAACAGAATTACACCTGAAGAATGAAATCATAATGACTTTAGGTGAAGTAGTCTCAATATAGTCGAAGTAAACTACAGTAGGAGAAATCCAAATATCACGCCTCCCTGGGTAACAAATGCACACTGCCTGCCTACATTCCTAATTGGCTATCTGTTCTGCTGATGTGCAGCGTGCTTGGAAGGTTATATCTGATTGGTCGATTGTCACTATTCACAGCAACTTAGGGAGTCTTTTTGTAATATTTATTTATAACTGTAAGAGTCAGCCACCCTATTGGATATCAGCTTCCGAGACGCTGCACATCAGCCCAATCTGTTCATTGGAAGGCTACGTTTTGACAAAACGACAACATGACCTCTTTATGCTGAACCTGAATGCTATTCAACGAACATCAAAGAAAAAATGCCAACATCGTGCCGAGATGTATACTCAGTCCAAAAAATGAGTTAAGATCTACTAGTCTTGAAAATATGCACTATTAGATGATCAGTAATTGACCGGTCAAACTATACATACCACAGTACTTCAGATTGGCCTTCAAGTCACCTACCTATTGAGATGTATGATGTGTCCATCATCAACGTTTCTTTCCTTCATCTGTTTTACTGCTTCCCTGGTGCATATTGACAGAGCCAAGACATTTACCTTAGCAGAATAAATAAATACAGGGATTGTTTCACCTCCGAGAACCATGCAGATTATAATGTCTACATAAAATAGATGGTTATCGATGAAACATGACATATCATAATAATCGGTGTTCATTGATTTAAATATAAGCTAATGATTTAATCTACTGACATGCATATAATATCATTGATTTAGATATAATTTAATGATATTATTCATCGATATAGATGTAATCAGTGTTCACTGATTTAAATGTAACTTAATTATATAATTCGCTTATATAAATATAATAATCAGAGCTGTTTGATTTAAGTATAATTTAATGATTTAATTCATTGACATAAACATATATTATTAATCAGTGTTCATTAATTTAAATATAATTTAATGATATAATTCATTTCCAAGAATATAACAATCAGTGTTCATTGATTTAAATATAATTTAGTAATATTACTCCTTGACATATCAGTTTTGATTGATTTACATTTGCTGTTGAAAGAAATATTGCACGTCATAACGTTCAGGTCCAAAAGCTAACTTACATCCAACATGTTTTTCCAGTGATCAGTGCGTCCTTCAAGTAATGTTGTATAGAAGTTAAGCCCAGCGTTGTTAATGCACACGTCTACACCTCCATGGTCATTCTTTATCTCAGCAAACATTGAGAGTATTTCCTGTTCGTTTCTGAGATCACACTTGACCGCATGCAGTGACCCTTTGGCAGACTCGGATTTCAGTTCTTCGGCATGACTCTGTGGAATAAACGTGTGTGTTATCGTCATTGCATGAAATGGTATTAAAGGTAGCATATGCATCTCGAAGACAGATATTTTGACTCTCAAACTTTCACAATTCTTTTCTGATTACCTCGAATTGTTCACATCTAAAGCTGTTTAAATACATTGCCTGAATTTGGATCTTTCGGTCAGTTCAAGTGTAGATGCTGATGAAGGACAAGTTCGAAACATGTCTGTTTTGCTCATTCTGACTGGAAGAAGAGAACTTTTCTATTCAATGCTTCCATGATGAACACACGCAGTATTATAAAAAAAAACACTCTATGTACACGCGTTCCTACCGACTGCATTTACCCTAATACAAACCAATTGCTCCGTGAATCTATTCCATTCTCCTAGAAAGATTAAGTCTTTATTTATTTATATTTTTATTTTTTTGTTGTAAAAAGAGAGTACCTGACCTCGAAATTCACACACTTCGACAGGTTGCTTGATTTCGTCGGCTGTGAATACACATAACACGTGCTGTCACGAGGTCATTAGTACGTAATTGCAATTGTTTCACATAAATTAGCATCTCATGGGTTTCTTCTCCAACCAGGTCTCTTACCCCAAAGAAAATATCCCAATAGGTGATATCTAACATTATAATCTTACTTTTATTTGAAGGCCTAGCGTAAAGTGGACAGGTCTGACAGCAGTACCCTTCATGAGCACGCAACCATTGACACTGGGCTACTTCTACGTTCAGAAGTAGCTAACAGACTAGCCACCTGGTCGCTTGTCTGTTTTTGAAGACCAGGAATTGAGTCAATATTTTTAATATTCTGTGTATTATTCGTTTCATTTCTTTTGCTGAGTAAGCCGTTATTTTGTTTCATGTTCCGGCATACTCAGAACGTATCCTCTAGCCAGCGTGAGTTTCGCGTTCACTCCGCTTTTCCGATCCGCGATGAGAACGATCAGCCCCAGTGTCCTTTCCTATGACTTGAGGCCAGTCTACGGCCCATGTAAGGTTGGGGTGCACACAACCAACACATTTTTTTCAATGCAATATTTCGCATCAAAGTGACATGAAAACTCCCTCTAACTATATTCATTCAGAAAAGCGAACAATATAAATAAATCTAAAGCAATAGTTTACTATATACATGAAGGGTACTGATTAAGGTTAAAAACCTCAACTTTGGTAGTAATCATACACATTACTTTATGTGAAAATGTGTAACTGCTATATGAAGTTTAATGTAACATTTGCAAAAAAAACCCCGGCAATTTGTTTTGCATAATTATTTTAATTATGATAAGCAAGATTGAACTTGGAATGACGCTTACTCAAAATGTTTCGACTTTATGACAAAACAAAGTTGCCATTTTGTTGTATGGTATTTCGAGGTGAAAATGTGAAAATTTCACACAATTCATCCAGTCAGAGTGGAAGATATATATTCTTTTGAATGTTCAAAACGGGAGAAAAAAGAAGGGAAGTCGACGATTTGCATACACTTTCATAAACTTACACTTTGTTCTTACCCAACTGACGACAGTGTTTGTCATACTAAAAGGATTGACCCTAAAGTAGTGCCTATCTAAAAATATATAATCTACCCGGGCAATATTTCAATTTTATTAACAAAGGATGGAAATCGAATGAATTTTGCAAGAAAACGATAGGCGCAGTGTGCTATGCAACGCCCCTGAAACCTTGAACATGGTCGATTTGATTTATGCCACGAACCTTATCTTTTGTCGTTTTCACCCAAGGCGTTAACAATTGTCTGTCAAATACTGTACCCCTTGAACGCAAGATCGATGTCGATGTCGATGCGATAAGATCGGTAACAGATTGTGAGAGGTCGAGTAATGTGTCTGTAAGACGACGATTATATTGTATCTGACAAAACCGCGACAAAATTCTTAACTGACAAACTGACAAAACCTTCATTACCAGTAGCCTACCGAGTCTTACCGAGTCCTACCGCTACAGCTCAAGGACATGTATCAATACACTGCTTTATTTGTCGTCTTATAATTGTAACTTGAAAGATTCAAATTCACCATAACCAAAGAAAATGCTATGAGAATTGTGTAATAAGCAATATCATGGGAATCTGCACGAAAATTAAGATAAATTTTATATATCGTTTTGACGATATATGTCAGATTTTATCAATGATCTAATCAATCTTAACTTAATAATTTAAATGGAACCCCTGACAGGTTGACCCAAGTTTGATGTTAGTCTCTAAAACACTGCATAATGACCTACTTTGTTGTACTTATCAGGGTAATAGATCATTCAGATAACATCTCGCGATATACTTATGACCACGTCTTTAGTATATTGAGACATGTTGACCGACTGATATATACCCTGCTTAGGTCAACAAAGTAGCTTATTAGGAACTTTTTCGCGTTTACCGACTGAAAACAGCTTGTGGTCAAGTGATCGAAGGTTAAAATTAAAAGCAACCAGAGCAACTCGACCGATCCAACGTTCCATATTGGTTTGGCCAATTTAGCGAGGGCGTATTCTGAACCAATTGAATCGTCAGCAGCGCATGCGTAACTTCCTATCAGCCATCCATTTCATTATCGGGGAAGATAACCGTTATAGAGTAAACAGCGTTTATGCTGGAGGTTAAGCGTAATAATTCGTAACCCATTTTATAAATAGGGCGCTGACCTATGATAAAATGTCCCTGCAATATCTCTCTTGATTTTTCCGAACATGGTTGTTTCCTTCTTTGGAAAAAAAATGGCTACCCCTTCAGTGCCTTTGTCATATTAGACATCTGACAATCCTTTAGTTGCAACCAATCTAATTTTCTTGGAAAGAAGATACATAATCCCAACTGTATCATTCAACATAGCCCCGAGTGCTGGGTGGCAAGAATCCCGTGGTAAGAGTCCTGATACGATAATATAAGGTGGCCGACAGAGATATCAGTGAGGACATCGGAGGTCTATGAGTTTCAAACTACCTTAAATACGCCTCGGGGACAGGTATTCAGACTCTCAAAATTTCACGACACCTTTTTTTTTGGGTCACGCACGTATAGGAGCTCATTTTAAAGCTCATGGAGAAAATAAAGTTTCCTTCGGTTTATTTCTGTGAAAATCGAAAATTTAATATTTTAACACAAAGTTAACATAGGGATGGCGGCCAATTTGAATGTCAAAACTCGATAAATGTTGGGTGTTTGTTTCTTTTTTATAAATTTTTTACTCCAGATTTTTATTCTTGATTTCGAAGGGGAATGATTTAAAATTTCCTTACTGAACGTTTGAGAGAAAGTTTAGCCTTTCAATTTTGACGCACGAACTACTTGATGTCGTCTGACTCTCGACCACAAGCTTTTTCGTGTTACCCACTTTGAATGCCGTCACCATGTGATACTATTGGTGATGGAAAATAAACGACTCCTAACTTATGCAATAATTTAATCCCTCCCGGACCATTATGGACGAAAGGAAACTTTTTATGTCGTAAAGTACAAGGCGAAGCCGAGTATATTATGGAGTGCAGAATTTGCTTCAGTCCATTATGGGACAGGAGGTCATTGATGAATCAATGCTATTATTTTAGTTTTGGCATCGCCAGAGAATTTGTAGACCATGAAAACATCCGGGGCCGCGATACTGGATAATCAGATACATTATCAGAAATAACTTCGGGAATGACGTAACAATGCTTCACAGAACTTGATGACGTAATCATCCTTGGGCTGTGTGCCGATGTCACGCATATAATTTGCAAGTGTAGTAAGTTCGTGTTGCGCTCGTGTGTCAGTACTGTTACCAATGGTGTACCGAATTTCTTAATGTCGAAAAATTAATGGGAGGTGTTTTCTCATCGGCATTGGAAATGATTCGAGAAGACAGCTAAGGGACTTGTCAGTTTATTCGGCCTGGGGGAGCCGGTGGATTCAGGGGGGGGGGGGGTCACCATGTTTTTGAAATGCCCAATAGGGGGGTCAGTGTGTTTTTGAATTTTGACACAGGCTCACCATTGCCTAAATTGCATCGCGTCAGTCACAAATTTCATCATTCAGTTGCATTTTTCAGCGCGCCCTTCAGGCGTGTAACTTTAAGAATCAGAGATATTTTTCAGCACGCCCGACTTTAACATATCAGGCACACATATATCAGAGATATCTGTATGTTCAATATTTTTCAGTGTGCTCTTCAAGCGCATTACTTTAATATATCAGACATTTTTCAGCACGCCCTTCCGGTGCATGACTTTAATATGCAAGACATATATATCAGGATGTTTCTTATTTTTCGGTGCGCCCTTCGGGCGCCATACTTTCATTTTTCAGAGATATATGTCAGAGATATCTTGATGTTTGCTAAGTGAAACTGTACCATTATGAAATCTACAGTTCATATGGAAAGCATGACAAATTCCTGATACTTTTCTGTAGTCTCTGTGAGAATTCAGTATGGGAAAGCAACATGCACAAATATTTCACAACATATATATTTGATACAGTGACTTATTTTAAAGATATAAAAATGACAAGATATCTTTCGTTCTCATTGATGCAACTGTTTTCCTTTGTGTCTCAGGTTTTCTCTAAAAAGATGCTTTTTATGACTAAAATAACAGTTAATAGCTCTCTGTGGCTTCCAGGAGATTTAATAGGATGGCTGGATTCATGGGGGCGGGGGTCACCCTGTTTTTGACTCTGGTGATAGGGGGGGTCACCCATCAAAGTTTTGGATTTACTGCTTTTTCCTCTCTGATATCAATGATTGACATCCATTTCTGTACAACAGTTCAGGACATCTGGTTAAGCATAGAAAGTGTGAAATACATTCAAAATACATTCAAAATGCACTGTATTCTAACTTTAAAATTGACTCTTCGAAATTCCTATCTTACAACTGACATGTCAACAATTTCATTAAAACACAGAATGACTGTTGAAAATAAATATATATATATATATATATATATATATATATATATATATATATATATATATATATAAAGTATAATTTATAACCACCTTTAGTTTTACTGTTGTCGCGCGGAGGGGGGGGGGTTCACCCTGTTTTCGAAATTTGGAATAGGCGGGTCACCCTGCTTTCAAAATTTGGAATGGGGGGGGGTCAGCCACTTTTTGACGTCGGCAAAAAATAATCCACCGCCCCCCCTCAAGCCGAAGGAACTGACCAGTCCCTGAGTTACATGTTACAAGTTCACTTTTGTGCTAAATGTAGTCAAGAATGACATACTGCCTCACACAAAAGTGATTGCCTGAAAGTAATCCGCTGTATGAGTCGCATGGTATTCTGACAAAAATCTTCAGTACCTGTGGCAATAATGTACATGGTACTCTCTTCATTTTTATCACAGAACATCAGACTCATAATGATTAAGCGACCCTAGGAAACAATTGAAAATATTAAGTCATGCAGCTATCGCTAAACCACCTCGATCTCATTCTCCGCATAGACGACGCCCTCGGCCTTCAACTGTCTGTGTTCTCCGCACGGCCGTGTAGAGAACTCGTGGAAAGTCACGCCATCTGCTATTCACAGCCTAAAATTAGCTAACACTGCCGGTCAAAACGAAGCGCTGAAGCTGTGCCCTGGTCGCCAATTTCCATATCAAAAGCCTTAGCCCTGCGTACGATGCTGTGTGTTCCGCTACAGCTAATCGCCCCGCTCACGCGATTAGCTGTAGCGGAACACACAGCATCGTACGCAGGGCTACAAAAGTCTATGCTATGAGTCCGGCCTATAGTGTAATCACTTCCTATACCTCCATGGAGTAACCGTTGGCCTTCGAACCGTGCACGAGACCAGATCAATACGAATGAACTATGCCTGAACGAGAACTCACTTTGATTTTGTCTACGTTCCTTGCGCAGCCGTACACGACCATACCATGTTCCACTAAAGCTTGTGAAATTGTTCTTCCCAGACCGACAGATGCGCCGGTGACCAGAGCAACTCGACCGACCCAACGTTCCATATTGGTTTGGCGTGCCACAGTGGGCGTATTCACATGCACTCTCTCCTGACCAAATTGAATCGTTATCAGCGCATGCGCAACTACCTGACAACAATCCATTTCATTATCGAGAAAGATTGTCATCATAATGTAAACAGGGTGTGTGCCAGAGGGCTAAGCGTTATAATTCGATGACCTCTTTTATAATGTCATGGCAATCTCTGTCGATTTTTCTGGACGTATGGTTGTTTTCTTCTTTGGCATAAAAAAAGTTATCCCTTTAGCCACCGTCATATTAGACATCTAAGCAATCCTTTGAATGCGACCCTGTGATACTTTTACTGGTGGAAAAATAAAACGACTCTTTAATCTTTCCGAATGATGTAACTTGGTCGTACTAACATTCATAATTATTTATTTTTTTTTTTTGAAGAAAAATTGTTTCCTTGAATGAAATCAAAGAAAGTTTATCGGAGTAGCATTGACCGAATAGAGCAAGAATGGTTTAAGGTGGAGCTGCATGTTGCCAACACTTTTTTTTTCAAAGCAATATTTCTCATCAAAGATGACAAGGAAACCCCCTCAGACTATATACTTTCAAAAAGCAGACTTTCTAAAGTTTAGTATGGTAGCAGTAGTTTACTCGAAGGATGAAGTGGGTGGACATTTGGGGTAAAACACTTCAATTTTGGTATTAATGATAAAAATTAATCTAAGTCAAAAAGTTGACAAAATTTTCTGAAATGTAATATGTCACTTGAAAGAAGAGTATATGTAGAAAAAAGGGACTATTTTATTTTGCATTATCTATCCTCACTCTAAAATGGCATGGGTTGAAAGATTGACACTCGAAAAAGTAATTAAAAACATGATTAGCAAAATTTAAATGCCAACTTTATTGCCAAACAAAATAGTCGTTTTTATGTAGCATTAAAAGAACATAATGTGAAAATTTTAGAAAATTTGACCCAGCCAGAACGGAGTTAAATTCTTTGGAGATTTTGAAATTGGCAGGAAAAAGAAGCAAGGAAATCGGATGATGGCATACATTTGTATGAATTAACACTTCTTTATCACGAGACTTAGGATTGCTCAACAAGCTAAAAGGTGAACTCAACCAATATTTTAATCTTGAGTTAACAAATTAATTAAAATTGAATGGATATATGCAAAAAATGATTTTAGAGCAACTTTCGTAATGTTGGGTGCAGGCCCCTTAATGGATATAGGAAGCACTCCAAGACTTTCTCTACATCATACTCAGACGTTCAAACACCTGGTGGTCGTTGCTTCCGTTTTGACGAAAGGTCAAATGCGACGCTGACGAATGAAACACCGCAGGGTAATCATAAATTATTTTGGTTATACCATTCACAAACAACAAGTGTTAGTTTTATAGAAGGAATGTTGAACGAAGTTATTAAGATGCCAGATTATAAATAAAAAATGATTTGCATACCACAGAGATGCAAGCCGACTATTCGTCTTCACACAATGCCAGATTTAGGTTATACTAATAATGCTTAGTGTGTTATTTGAAATTTAATTTTTCAAAGAACCTGCATGTTTAGAGTTCTATTTTAAACATATGATATTGTAAAGCAAATTGACCATGACAATAAAAACGAAGACATGGAACTTCAGAAGAATAGCTTTTCACATCAACAGTGAACACTTCTGTATGGAAGGTTGCATTTAAAGGATAGACAAGGTATATCAATATGACATTTCTACCCAGCTATGGGCTCTTTCGCTTATACACAGTCATTCAATCACGGGACTGTGGTTTATATCAACTAAATTTACGTTAAAAGGGGCCTTCCTCCTCAGTTATTGAAAGTCCAAGTTCGCTGATGATGGTGATGGTGATGATGATGATGATGATGATGATGACGACGACGACGACGACGACGATGATGATGATGATGATAATAATTATTATTATTATCATTAATATTTTGGAAAAAGTACATTAATGACATCTTATTGGTCTATTTAATCTACATTATAGCGTATTCATTGATCGATGGTGCTTCTCAAATAAAGACATGGCTACAATAAAACGATGCTGCAAACATCGAAGACTACATCAGAACATTATCCACAGTAGAGAGTGATGATACAACATATCAAACCACAGTTTATTCTATCAGTGGTGTAATTATTGGCATTTTGCTAGGTCAAAACGAATTTTGAAATTTTATTCGTGAAGATTGTTCGTAAAACTTTCAAGTGGTTTTCCAGATAATAAAGATGAATGGGACGAATATTGGGATTTAAAAAGTCTTTCCGAATGTTGTTAAGATGTTCCCTTTTTGGAACTTCAAAACGACACAACGTATGACTTTTGAACGGGAAATTTCAATATCTGTCACGGAATACGTATATTACTAATGTGAACAATTGTATATTGATTCTTTCATGTTGCAATTGTTAATCTGCCCCTTTTCTCCTTATACATTATGTGTTTGTACATCATATATATCTTGAAGTTTTTACAATCGTTTTTGTTGTTCTAATTGAGCTATATATGCCCTTCTAAAGTGAACCAGTGAGTAGGGTAACCTGGTCTCTGAGTATAAAGATAGAATAAAATGTATTCGTTGTTCTTGCAGGGCATCATGGTTTAATCAAATGTCGATTGACATCAGTGCGTTAAGACACTGAGCATTTATTCTGTTCCTGATGTCTTAATTAGAAACTGCCATTCAAAAACATTAAACGATTCTGGATATGGTGTTGTGTTATTGTTAACACGTAGAGTTTAATCAGGATTAGAGGAAAGTTGTCACGCGTGATCTCGATTCTACTTATTACATTACACTCATGCAGACCGTATCGACAAGGTTGAAAAGATTTTTCGTGTGAAGAAGAAATAATATTTGACAGACAGGAGAAACTAATGGATTATGCACTATTATTTCTTTGAACCAGATCTTCAATGTCAGACACTTTCACGGGCGTCTTTGTTGATTTCAGCGCAGTGGAGAATCATATCTTCTGTCCAGTGCCTCTTACTAGAATATCATGGATCTAAAATCAAACACAAAAGTACATTTTTTGGGTTTCAAATAAAAAAATGAGTAGCTAAAATTAATAATTTTAAGCAAACACTCGAAGCCTATCCTGCCATCTATATAAAAGTGCTGCTTTAAAGGGATAAAAGGCAATGTTAACGTTTTGCAACTATGGAAGCGATGATATGTTCACCACATATGTACCTATCAATTTGAAAGTAACACAGATTATGCAAATTCAGATTCTGATCTCCATTCATAAAAACGCCGGTTCTCATCAATTCACTCCAGAATTAAGAGGCTGTTATTACGAAATAGCTAAAAAACAAACTTGAAGTTAGTATCTTGAATGCATTGTATAATAAAGTAGTAGAGAGGGTAAAGTTATCTTTAAAGTGATTGCCTGCTGCTAAAGACATCCCTCCGGCAATGTCTCTAAAATCAACCCTTCACTTTTATGTAAATCTTTTGAAAGGAAAGTCAAACTTTCCAATCGGTTTGGCCATTGTTTCTAACAGCCACAGTTGTTCTAAAGGCCGAAATAGATATGTCGCCATGACAATTTCTTCTATAATCCTTCACTGTATTCGCATGTCAGATGGCAGCAAACTGGTCTTTCAGTAAAATGTTATACTGTTGGTAACGTGACACTACGAAACTCATGGCATGTAAATAGAAGCTTTTGTCCTTCGTGCTGCGAAGTCAGTTTACAAATTAAAACCACAAGAATCTTGTCGACACCATAAAAAACACACTTCAAAACGAAAAAAAAACGTGTTGACCTACCTCCATATGTGGCGGGGCTGCTAGGATGTATACAACCATGTCAGCAATATCCTGTGGCTCCAATGGCTACATATACAAAGAACAATTTGGACATGGGACATATCAATTGTAAAACCAGGTGAACGTTTGATATATATAATATATATATATATATATATATATATATATATTATATATATATATATATATATATGTGTGTGTGTGTGTGTGTGTGTGTACTATATATATATATATATATATATATATATATATATATATATATATATATATGCATATATGCATACATAGACCGGGACATTACTTTTTAGGGGTTAACTGTATACTGAATGAGAAGATCATGAGTTCATTCTTAATTCAATCATTCAATCAATCAACCAATCAGCAAAGTTGATATACACACTCTGAAGAGCAAGTGCGTTTTCAATTGCTTTTGAAAGTTTGGGGATTCTGTAATGCCGAGTGATAGTGCGTTCCATAGTTATAGGTGCAGCGTATCAAAATGCACGACCACCATAGGTGATGGTTTTATAGGTTGTACATGTTAACAGTTTCTTGGTGAATGAACGGAGTGTACGAGTTGGACTATAGGACTGGAGTAGATCACTTTACTTCAGCCATCTTGCAGTGACAATTCTTATTATCATCATTTTGAGTCAAATCAAATTTCATATAACATTTGCACAACCGTGATCGCTATGTACGAGTGTTGCGCTCGTAGTTAGGGGAATTACGAGTTGAGAGGTACTAGTCTGGATCGTAATGCTTTCAGTAACTGAAGCTGACACACAACGATGTAGATTGTAACACAACCTTGTACTTTATTGCAAGATGGCGACCGTGTCGTTCACTGTCAACGGTCTGATCTCAAGTCTCAGTTTAAGCTCTCTACAAAGTTAAATACATCTTCAAACTTACATAATTACAAAAGTTATCACGTGGTAATTTTCCCGCCAGTCTTTGATTGTTTCTTAAGATTAAATAAGATCACACCATGGAATATCCCATTCTCGATTGTTCTCAATGAAATCTTAACAAATAATTAAATTAAACTATCACACTATCTCTTATCTGCTTCTCGTACGATCTGAGTCGATGAACTTCACACGCCTTGGCCACGTGAGGGACGCTTCAAGATAAAATCTCTACAGGGAGGGGCGTTACACGAGTATCTACAATGCCCAGAATTGTGTCAAATTATTAGAAGGCCAATACATAATAATAACATAAACACTTCTACTTAAATACAACCGCCAGTAAATTGGCAAATAGTGTCATAAAGTACAAAAGACTCACTGATTCCATATTTAAAATATAATCTGCAGACTTCAAGTTTTATAACGCGTTAGATACCATGCAAGACCCTTAAGCATGATTCGGCCAGCTAAACAAGTAAAACCCCATTTCAAGTAACAAACCGGAAATATAAATCGTTTGAATAATATAGAAATAACGGGCGACACGCTGACCATTAACGTTTATTTGTGGGCAAGGGCGAGAGGAAAGCCAAAAATTAACGGGCGAGGCTTGCCGAGCCCGTTAATTTGGCTTTCCTCGAGCCCGCGACCACAAATACACGTTAATGGTCAGAGCGGAGTCTGTTATTTCCATTATATTACCAGCGAACCCAAGAAAACCGTTAATAATTCCGAAAATTTCAGGAGCGAACGACAACTGGGCCCCAGAACTGAGCAATACGCGACGCACTGTTACGCGCGCTGTAAAATGTTGGCAAATCTAGAATATTTTCAGAAAAAGGTATCTCAACTAGGCCCACAAGTGCTCCATTTTATTTTGTGATTGATTATGATTTACGTTTGAGCTGTAAAGTTACGATACTTTGAGTTGTTAATCTTATTATTCATATTCACGGGCATATAAACAGACCATTTACTGTGTATTTGTGGTCAGTCATGTGGTTCAGCCCGACCAATCAAAATGCGACAGACAAGGCATGGTAATATAATATCAAATGGTGCGTGGACAAGTATAGAGTAAAGAGTAATAAGGCCAAAGTAAGTAAATTATCTGTTTTGCGTTCGCGCGCGCCTAGGTTTTTGGAGATTTTTTAGAAAAAAAACCCACAAACTTTCATTTCAAAGTTTCGCCGCTGGTGGCGCTATTTTGTCGCAAAAACCAGCTGTGGCTTTTAACTTTGTGGCAAAACACTCCTTTACAGCAGTTGGATTTCACTAATTGACCATGCGGTGACGTAAAACGGTACTCTCTATACATTTACCCAAGTTGATACTCGCTTCCTCACGTTCTCGCTGTCTGTTGTGGCTTTGCCTGTTGAGGCTTTGCCTTCACGATAAAAAATGGATGAAAGCAGGGAAAAAATCTAAGTTAAAAACAGGAAACCTTTGCACGGCAACCTGAAGGCATGGTCATTGCGAGCAATCGGGACTTGAACAGATAGAGATCCAGTCGGCCGATTGGACTTGGGTACCATGACTCAGAGTATGATGGCAGACGGAAAAATCAGAAAGCGTTGAAGCCAATCCTAGTCTATCGGTCTTTCAGGTTTGCCAAAAATTTGGTCCATCTGTCCATTTTAACTTGAAACAAAAACAAACCAGTGATCAGTCCTGTAAACGAAATGCCTTTGCGTGTTCAGTTTCGTTCAGTTTGGGTAAGGGAAATAAAAAATATCAAGGATAATAGCATAGCTCTGTGAAAGTTCAAACTTGTTGTACTAGTAGGCGGTCGTTGCTGCGCTTGAAGGAGGTCACACTTTCTGCATTAATGACATGGGCTGGTAATTTATTCCAGTTGTCCAAAACTCTTGCTGAAAAAAGTACTTCCTTGTGTTACGACAAACGGTTAGTGTATAAAGGTTGGCACAGTGTCAGCGAGTTCTCGAGTCGGCTGCTAATTCAAGTTAAAGGTTACAGTGGTCATGGCCTTTGATAATTTTGCAGAGTTGAATCATGTCGCCGCGAATTCTTTGTTAAAGTGTTATTAAACCGAGCTTTCTAAGTCTATTTTGATAATTGTAGTGTTCGAGTTCAGGTATCATTTTTGTTGCCCAGGGTCGCACTTTTTCTAAGATGCTTATGTCTTTTTGTAGCCATGGTAACCAAGCTTGTATACGTACTGCATATTCGAGCTGTGGTTTCGCAAGTTGCTGGTTATGAAGAATCTTTTCATTTGATCTACAATGATCGTTTCATGAGACCAAGCATTCTGCTTGCCTTTTTTTCAAACTTAACACACTGGCTTGACTGTTTTAAGGTAGAATGAAGTAGGACGCCCAAATCTTTTTCTTCAGTTGTAAGTCCCTGTGAAATATTGTTCATTAAATTATTATGGAAGGGGTTGTTGTAGCCAATATGCATGGATTTACACTTCGATACATTAAAGGACATCTGCCAGTCTTCACTCCATTTTTGTAGCGTGTCCAAATCAGCTTGTAGAATTTCAGAATCACTACAATTACACAAGAGGTGATATGTCTTGATATTGTCGGTAATGTTGTGAGTTCAGATTGAACTAATTTCACCGTCAGTTTCATTGATGTAGATTAGAAAGAGTACTGGTCCAAGAACTGATCCCTGTGGGACATCTCTTGTGATGTATTCTCTGTTCAGATATGCTCCATTTATGACTACTCGCTACTATTTGTCAAACCAAGCTTTGACCCACTATAGAATATTTCCATTTATGCCACGATACTTCATCTTTTCAATCAATCTGGGGTATGGTACTTTGAAAGTGCAAGGAAAAACTGATGAGTCTGTGATTGGAGACTTTGCAATTGCGAAATGATTTCTTTTATTTGATGGAAAGGAAAGGTGCTGGTTTTACGGATGGTCTCAAGGAAGTTACAGGGAAGACTTTTGTCAATAATATCACAGGTGTCTTGTTGTCTATGATGCGCCATCTTTTTAAAATTGAATGCAGAGGCTTCAAGTTACCAAATCTGTTTGATGTTTACTTCAAAACAAAGATACCTTTCAGCAAAGCTAAAGGGATCCATCAAAGCATAAACATTACCCAAGAAACTTGAAAGAAACGTGCAAGAACTTGACGACAAACACTGCTACTGTAAACTGTTATGGTGTACCCATTCCTCAAACTGTCCAGATTTAAGTAATTTGATGAGGCTGTCAAGGTGCTGTGCAATGGTATCGACATGAGAACACTTTGAATGCACAAGAAAGAAATCTAAAACTAATAAGAGAAAAGCAAACGTCAAAGAATGACTTTATTTTGATCCATTTGTCATGAAAATGCATACAGCGATCATACAGTGTCTCACACTATGACAGGAGTATTTATGTTGTTTGAGAAAAATTGTCCTATAAAGGAAAACTAATTTTGTGTTAAATTTTCTGTGTGTGTTTTTGAACCGCTTACCCGCGTACCTTTTAGGATTTTGAGTGGACGCAAAACAAAGAATTTACTTACTTTGGCCTAAGTATGTCTTCTGGGCATTTTTAGAAGTGCGCCGCCACTGCATACTACGTTGCACAACATGAAAATTCCCGCCTTTAAATCGTGTAACTTGCTCACCTTAAATGGAAACCGGATTGAATTTACCATTTCACCGCGTGAGCGTTTTCCGATTTCCGTACCCTCAACTACAGCTGGGGAAATACACTTTTGGAAAAGATACATTAAGCACTCTAATGAAAAACATAGAGGCAATATTCAACCGCCAAGTACTGGAAGAAAAGAATTTACTATACGAAGTTGAAAATGTTCAAATACATGCAATTTAATACTTCTAACATGTGAGCAAAATAAAAATATCTAGTAACATATTCTTGTTCGTTTGATTCTTCTCAAAGGTGATTGACAGATGCAATATAAGCATAACTTATATTTATGAAATGTTCACATTATTTTGTGTTGTGCCCATTAACAAAGTGAGCTATGATATGATATCCACACAATTATAATTAGAATGATTTACCCAACAAACAAAGCAGGTGACGTCAAAAAGCATGCATACATTTTTCCAACGTTTGAAGCCCGCAATAATAGTTTAACGTAAAAGTATTAAGAAAGAGTAAGTATTACAATGAAATGATAGGCCTAATGCTCATTATGAACGATGAACATTCATGAATGATACACAATGTATCCCACGCTTTATACAGCCAACATTAGTATAAAATCACATTTGCTGTTCGAACCTCGTAAGGTAAAATACTTACTGATACCCTGATGTGTGATCCCATTGCCCTTAACTCTCGGCGCAAGCCTTCAGTCAAGGCTGTGACCATGAACTTGTTGCCAGTGTAGAAGTGTTCACCTTTTGAGGCGAATCTGTGACCACTCATGCTGGAAGAATGTTGGGGAAGTAGGACGTGAACGATTGGAAATATTTACACAAAGGGAGAAGTTAACACCTCATTGAATGCTTGTGGCAACAACACTGCCCTCACAGGTGTCTGCCTGTCGAACCCTGGCACCCCAAGCACCCCGTTCGGTTTCTAAGAATCTCATCACCTTTCCGTAATTATTGTGAGAATACGGCATCGATAAGCCAATGTGACCTAAAGGTGTATAATGCACTTAGTCATAAATATCTAGTTCGTAGTATGTTCAATACTGAAGAGTCGAAATAGCGCCACCTACCTGTTCATATGTATGATGTGTCCATCATCGATGTTTTTTTCCTTCATCTGTTTTACCGCCTCTCTGGTGCATATCGACAGAGCCAAGACATTTACCTACGACAGAAGGCAAGAGACCTCCAATATTTTATATACCATTCAATATATATATATATATATATATATTATATATATATATATATATATATATATTATATATATATATATATATATATATATATATATAATATATATATATATATATATATATATATATATATATATATATATATATATATATATATATATGGTACATACATACATACATACATACATACATACATACATACATACATACATACATACATACATACAATGAAACTTAAGTTACGGATATAATTGCTTAATGCATCGAGCACTGTAATTTTAACACGGAACAGGGATATCTGTATGCGTATTTAAATTTCTCGACTTTTTAACAACTTATTTGGTATTGATATTTTTTTCGCTATGGCAAGTATGTAGGTATAGTGAAATTGTAAGCGTTTCCATTATAATTTCATCTCTTACACTCTTACACCAAAACTCTCCAATACATGTACTGTCAAACGTTACCAATTTTGACCCCCAATGTAAATGATAGCATTTCTGACAATCGTACATTCACATAAATGTTGAAAGAACTATGGCCTGTCATAAGCACATCCCTGTAAGCTAACTTACATCCAGCATGTTTCTCCATTGATCAGTGCGACCATCAAGTAATGTTGTATCGAAGTTAATCCCAGCGTTGTTAATGCACACGTCGACACCTCCATGGTTATTCTTGATCTCTTCAAACATTGAGAGAATTTCCTCTTCGTTTCTGAGATCACACTTGACCGCATGCAGTGACCCTTTGGCAGACTTGGATTTCAGTTGCTCAGAATAACTCTGTAGAAGAAATATGAGTGTTATGTTCATGAAGGAAATGTATCAAGCGTCCCCTGTTATCATGAAGTATATTTATACAAAGCAGTCTGATTATACTATTGTTCAATATCATGTTATCCGTCTTTAAATATACGAAAGCAATTATACAGAAACATACAATGCTATGTTTTGGCACTGCATATAATGGTGTATTTAAGTATGACAGAGGTATATTTAGCAACTCGAATAGTGAAACAGCCAATATGCTCATGCATGCACAATTCATTTCCTTAAGTATTTAAACTAATACAAACTACCGTTCAATTGACTCGGAACCCTTTATAGACAGCAAAACTACTAAAGCTTAAGGCCATGAGTAGTATAATTCCCGATCAAGACCACTGGGTCTCGTGCAAGCGAGTGACCACAAAACATAACAAAGTCATGGATTGTCTACGCTACAACTCACTTTGATTTTGTCAACATCCCTTGCACAGCCGTACACCACCATTCCATGTTCCACTAAAGCTTTTGAAATTGCCTTTCCGAGACCAACCGATGCGCCCGTAACCAGAGCAACTCGACCGATCCAACGTTCCATATTAGCGTGGCGTTCTAACCTGAACTATCTCGTGAATAAAGCCGATCACTAGCAGAGCTCGCAATATAAAATATGCTTTTCAAATATAAATATTATTAGTAAAATGGTTGAGGTTGTTTCCTCCCCTACCATATATGGGCAATGATTTATTGCGTACCTTATTGACACATCTAACCTAGCTACTGGCATAATAGTGGCGTCACTCATTGTGCGAGATGCCTCCTATATCATAAGACACAGAAAGAAAGCTCCAGAAAACTTAGCTTCTTATCTTTGTTTCTATTAAAAAATACGAAAGGTTTTAATCTTATCGGCAGTTTAAAATATAACGATGGATGGGAATGCTTAGTTTTGAAAGCTGAGCCTCTTTACGCGCACTTTTAGACGACTTGTTTGAAAAGTTAGACAAATGCGACCGTTCGTGAATTGAATATCGAGTTTCAAGCAAATGATTTTGCAAACCATGTTGTCTCCAACATCGGTCCAGAAAACGCCCATTTTTAATAACGTGAATACCCCAACTGCACGGTCAGCGTTTGATATGGATTGATCTGAGATTATGTCATTCCCGTTTCTCGTCATCGAGAAATGCAAATAGGTGTTAACGATTAATCATAGTTTCTCAAATGTAATGTATTCTTTCATGTGTCGAGTCTAAAATGCCAGCATGAAACAAAGAAATATTTGAACGGCTTTTTTCTTTTGTGACTTCACATCCTTTATTGGGCGCTTACAATATAACAACTTTGTTACAACTTACATTTGTTACATGTTGTTCAGTATACACAATTTCTGTTGAAGGTAAAATTGCCCGAGAGCACTGAGAGGGCGTCGTTAAGAAAGAAAGAAAACACTCTGTTTCATGAATGAATTGTATAAGGGTATCAGAGAGGGAGAAAGTATCTTAACTAAGTGATTTCAGGCTGCTAAAGATACTTTTTCGACTATGTCTCTTAAGTCAGCCGTTTTCTCTCTTCCTTATCTTTAGAAATAAAGTCCAACAATCAGTTTATGGTTTGTTTTCGAAATCTTAACATTCTCCAACGCCACAGTAGATGTAAATTACCATGACAATCTCATTTGTTAGCTTTCACTGCATTTTCATATCAGATGGTAGTCAACCGCTCAATTTTTTGTCTCTCACTTTTATTCCAACATAATTTACTTCACCACTGTTCAAAATCAAACGACTAGACTCCATTAACGGTATACTATACGGAAATGTTGTTACCTAACCTCCATATGCTGAGAGGCTGTAAAGATGTATACAAACATACCAGCCATATCTTTTGTTTCTTATATCTACATACAAAGAACACTTACGGGTAATTTCAATTATTTTACGTAATATACGTTTCTACGCAACAATGGATTCAAGCGAATCGTGCATTGCCTTTACACGGACTCAATGTTTTTGTTAATTATACCACAAGAACTGTTGCTATAGTTTAGTGCCAAAGTGACTATACTTCAAATGTACAAAAATATAGGTCGGAGAAAGTAGATTTGCTGTTTTGATACAGGACTAAACTATGATGCTGTACTGCTGTTAAGGCGTGTTGCATTGGATTGTAAATGTGAATCAATTGGTTCTAAAGTTGCTACAATTTGATAGCCAGAAATAAAAATTGGCAATGTTTACAGAGTTTGTAATAGTTGAAAGATAGCTGTAATACCATTAGACATAATTATCAAATGGAGTATGTCTGCATTTATTAGTTTCATTCACCACTAATGCACCTCAGAAAAGCAATAATATCAACGCTAACGGCTACGTCGTCCAGTCTTGTTCAGCGGTGCTGCTGATATAGCAACAGTGGGTGACGCCCTGACCATTAGCGTATATTTATGGGCAAGGGCGAGAGTAAAGTAAAAAATTAATGGGCGTGGCTTGCCGAGCCAGTTAATTTTAGCTTTTCTCTTGCCTGCGCCCATAAATAAAAGTTAATGGTCAGTGCGGCGTCTGTTATTTCCATTATGTTATCTACGAACCAAAAGAAAACCGTCACAATTTCCCCGCGAAAGACAACGGGGCCCCAGAACTTGTCAGTGAACGCTATGCACAGTCATGTGCGCTGTAAATTATTTTGCAAACCCGGGAATTCTTTTAAACTTGATCCACAGCTGTTCCATTTTATTTTGTGCTTCATTATGATCCTTGTACAAATTACAATCTACGTTGTAGATGTAAAGTTGCGATGTTTAAGATATTATTCATATTCACGGGCCTGTAAACAAACCATTACTGTGTATTTGTGGTAACTCACATGGTCCAGCTCGACCAATTAAAATGCGACGGACTGGGCATGGTAATATAATGCATATAACTATATTGCAGAACACGAAAATTCCCATACTTTAATTCTGTTTTAGGGCTGGAAAAATACACAGTTTGAAAATAATATTAATCTTTTCATTTGACTAACATGAAAGCAGTGTTCAACTGCCACGTGTTGCATGAAAAACTGTCAATTATTCACTATGCAAAGACACACTTTAAATAAAGATCAACTGCATGCAACAACTTATATACCAGCAAAAGGAGATTCTGAGGCAATATTATTTTGTCAGTTTATCTCTTTTTTCAGTAGGTAATTAACAAAGGTAATTACAGCATAACTTATACCCATGAAATATATATGTACGCATAACATTGTGTTTCGTCAATTACGAAACTACTCTATCTATCCCCACAATTATAATTGGAAAAATCGGACTAACAAGCAAACGAATAAAGCAAGTCATGGTAAGAAAGTGACAACTTATATTAATCTTTACAATGCTTTAAGCTCGACGTCGTGTTTAAAGTGTACGAAAGAGCCACGATTTGAATTATTTGATAATGATCAACATCAATGATCATGAATGATTATGTGCGCTCCTGCAGTTACTGAAGATGTGCGCAAATGGTTTGCGAGAGCTAGCTTTTGAATAAATTTTCCATAAAAATCCTGCTCAAACCTCGGAACTTGAGGGGAAACAGTCATCGGAGCTGTGTCTAAGTGAGTGTCTTGTTTACAAAACAGCGTGCATTTGAATTATACAATGTTGATTATGACAGCCATGTTTTAACTTTTATCAATCACCATCGTACTTTGGATACAGTGTTTGCATTGGTCGTATGGGTCCCATACGACCTTTGAGCGCAGCTCCGACGACTTTATCCCTTTACGTGGATCACTAATATCTCATTCTGAATGACTGTTTGGAATGAATAGGAGTGTTATTTTTATGACATGAAATGTATAGTGTCCCGATTCTCATCTCTTGTTAGACTGTTGATATCCCATTATCCATCTATAAATACAATAAAGCAATGCAGAATAATACAATGATATATTTAGGCATTGCACGCAATGGTATATTGGGATATGACAGTGGTATATTTAACATTGCAGTAAGGCCAACATCAGATATTATCTATGAACCCCGGGAGACAACGCTTCCATTTCTCTGCTTAAATTAATAAAACATATCAAATCCTCTTATGACATATTATACTTTCTTCCATATATCAAAGTTAAAACAAACTACTTTTCACTTTGTTCGCTAACATTAGGAAAGCAAGTCCATCATATGTCAATAGTATTTTTGTAACATACCATCAAGACCACTGGATCTTAATCAGGTTCGTGGCAAAAAAAAATACAACAAAGACATTGATTGTCCGCACTGCAACTTATTTAATGCGGTGGTTTCAACAGGGTTTGAACTACAACGTACGGTACCCAGACAACTAGCGGAGAAGCCACAGACAAAACCGCTCGGCCAAATCCCCAATCTCAAAAAGATTGGTTCAATAACCGAACTAAGTTGTTACAATTTTTGTGCAGCTGCAGTACTCGATCATATCACGATCCAACAAAAACATAACTTATACCAGTGAAATGTTTACATTACGGTATATATCCACACACGTATAATTTGTAAGATAGGGCCAACAAACAAAAGATCAGGGCAAGTCATGTCAAGAAAGTAACAACTATATTTAATCTTTCCAATGTTTGAAGTTCGACGTTTTGGTCCTTTTTAATATATTAAGCGTATATACGAGTTAGAAGTTAATTATTTGATAATGTCATCATCATCATCAATGATGAAGATTCATATTCGTGCATTCTATGCAATTACTGAGCTATCTGTAGTAATACTACTACTTTATTGAAACACTTTACCCTAAGGAAAGGGTAAACATACTCAAACGTAGAGACTTCAAAGAAGCAATACAATGAGTAGCCAAAAAAAGACAAAACCAGCAATAAATAAATAAATAAGTAAAGGTACATACATAAATAGAACACAAACTGGAAAGAATATTTGTTTGTCATTGTTGTTGTTTGTTATTGATCTCTCAGGAGTAGACACTTGTTAATGTACACTGCTATGGGAATGTATAATTTCTTGTAGATGAAGATGACTGAAGATGTGCCGAAACTGTTTCCTAGAGCTAGGTTTTGTATAAAATATCGTACAAAAATCCTGTTAAAACCCGCGAGGTTAAAGTGGCACTCCCAATTGGTAACATTTTTAAAACACATTTTTTTAGTGCCAACGGTCGATATTTGACGTTGCGACTGCGCGCGGATCGCGAGATATCGTTAAAAACATGTCTTCAAAAAAGTAAAAGTTTGAACTCCGGTGGCCCACCTAAATTCAGCTTCCGAACATCGAACGTTCGGCACTGGGGCCATTGTCAACTAAGCTATGGAGTACGAGTCTACACTGACGCTGCTGTACGCCACAGTACCACTTGCCTCGGTGATTGGTCATGCCCCGTGGGAGAAAGCTAAGTCTTACTGACTTGGTGATAAAACGAAAAACAAATTTTGCTGATTCCACCAGAATTCGCATAGGTGACTAGCCCAGTTACGTGCGGTTGATACATAGCGGCCACCGCGTGGTATGCATAGACGCATACCACGCGCGCGGCGAACCACACGTACTGTGTGGCAGACGACAAAATGTAGTCATCGGAGGCGGCTAATATTTAACACGTAAAAACTTATGTTTATGTGGTATTGGTTAAAAATATAATACAACTGATTTAGAATAATGACAACGACAAAGCTAAGAGGAAGTTTTCAAAAACTGACCTGTGGTAAAGGCATAATGCTGTATATAAAAAAGTCTTCGCAGTGGGAGGTAAAATTGCGTACTTCGAACTTATTATGGACTCCCTAGAATATCGTAAATCAGCAAAACAACAAACCTTCGGGGGATTTCGGGTCATAATCAGAATCAATCGTAAAACTTCGGGATGTGAAAAATACGCTCGGGAAATGACATGTTTTTATCGATATCTCGCGATCCGCGCGCAGTCGCCACGTCAAATATAGACCGTTGGCATTAGAAAAATGTGTTTTAAAAATGTTACCAAATGGGAGTGCCTCTTTAAGTGACACACTAATACCTATTTTGAATAACTCTTGAACAAATGTGATAGTTATTTTGATGCAATTAATTGTATAAGCGTTCAAATTCACATCTCTGGGCATACAATTTATACCTTATTGTCTATCTCTAAATGAGCAATAAAGAATAATACAATGGTATATTTGGGTATGACAGTGGTATATTTAACATTGCAGTAAGGGAAACGCTATCTATTATCATCCGTAGAAGACACGTCTTCCATTCCTCCACGGAAATTAATAAAACATATCCAATCCCCTATAAACAAATTATACTTTCCTCCATATATTTAGTCTATGTATACTACTGTTCCACTGATTCTATAACTTTGGAAAAGTAATTGCACCATAAGTAATGAGTATAATATAATATACTATGAGGACCAGAGGGTGTTGTGGCGACAAAATACAGCTAAGGCATTGATTGTTCGCACTACAACGTAGTTTGCTTTCGTCAACATCTCTTGCGCAGCCGTACACGACCATACCACCTTCTACTAAAGCTTGTGGAATTGCCCTTCCGAGACTGATAACCAGAGCGATTCGACAGATTCGACCTTGCATATTGGCGAAGCGTACAAATCTTAACTATTTCTTGCTTACAAAATGCACTGGATACAATGTTAAGGTTTTATTGTCGACACACGATTGATAGTCATGGCGAGAATAAAATTAAATAATACACTCGTTTATGCCGTCTGGAAATTTGTCTTAATTTTGGAGTAAAAAATAATAATATTTCACAGACAGGAGAAAAATACTTGATTAAAGACAAGAGGTGCTAGGATGTATTGCTTATTATCAGACAGTCATTTCCACGGACGACTGTGTTGATTACAGCTCGGTAGAGAACCACAGCGGCTGTTCTGTACCTCTAACGTGGATATCATGGATCTAAAATTGAACACAAAAAGTACACGATTAGGGTGACGATGAAGATAAGTGCAACGGTGTAAATGGCTAAAATTAATAATTCGCTGAGAAAATGCTTCCGAAGGCATTACTGGACGCCACATTGCGGCCATCTCTTTGCACTTGATGGCGTTGAAAGGACAACATTCAATTTATAAGTGTGCCTTAATTGCACATTCTTTCACTGAAAACTGTGGCAGCGAAAATACCTATAAATGTAGCAAAAGTAATGGAAACATATTCTGACTTCCATTTTAAATAAGCTCTCGTCAAGAACTCAGAGGTTGTAATTATAAAATGACTACAACAACAAACTCTAACTTGGTATCGTCAAAAAAAGTAATGGGCAAAAATTGACTTCAACCTGCTTTGTCTCTAACATCAACCCTCTTCTTTCATCTGTATCTTTTGACAAGCAAGTAAAATATTGGGTTTCGTTTTTTTCCCAACATAATCACGTAGGCCGCAGTAGATTTAATTCGCCATGACAATCTCATTTGTTAGCCTTCACGTCATTCTCATTCCAGATTGTAGCCAGCTACTCAGATTCCTGTCTGTAATTTTTATTCTTACGTAAAATTACGTAATTAAATAGAAACGTTTGTTCTCTTCCTAAAATACGACAGAAATTGCGTTGACACTCTAAACGGCACAAAAACATTTATGACCCTACCTCCATGTGCGGCGGGGCAGCTAAGATGTACACAACCAAGTCGGCAATATCCTTTGGTTCCAATGGCTAAATGAAAAAAGCAATTCCAATTCTATAATTAGGTGTACATTTGTTCCGGACAGTGGATTTTAGTGAACCCTTTCATAAAGTGTAACAATGTGCCAGCGAGAAAGGGAGATTTACAAAATGTTACAGATTTTCACATTTTTACAATAATAGGACCCTAAGAAAGAAAATATCAGCGTGTTCGTGATGAACATTTCGCTTACTGACACTTTGTTGAGGGTGATGCAGATCGCTAGAGCAGAAAAACTGAAAACGCTGGTCTCATGCTGAGCTCCAATACATTTAATCATCATAAAATGGTGTACCGTATGTTTGTATTCAAAAACATTATTCGTCTCATGAAGCATCTCTGACAAACACCAATTTCTACCATAGAGACTATGTGGCCCAATATTGTTCAGGGGCCCTTGATGCACTCTACATAGCGTGACATGAAAATTCATACACTCTAACTATGTACCACGCTCACCTTGAATGGCGACCGGACTGAATTTCCTTTTCCACCAAGTAAACGTATAAATATATCTGTATCCTCGACTAGAGCTGGAGAAATGCACTGTCAGAAAAAATATCAACCCTGTCATTGATAACATGAGGACAGTGTTCAATTACACAGTATTGCATGAACAAACGATAGTAAGCATAAGCAAACTCAAATAAATTCGACTGAATACAAGTTATATACTTCTGATATGTGAACATAATAAAGTTTTCTCTGTCAAATTGTCTGTTTCCAAAAGGTAATTCTCACATGCTGCAAAAGCATAACTTATTCCTTTGAAATGTTCACATTATATCGTGTTGTGTCAATTATGAAACTGGGATATATCCACATAATTGTACTGAGAAAAATCGGGCAAACGAGCAAACAAAGCAAGTCACGTTAACAAGTAACAATTTTATAATATACATTAATCTTTCCAGCGTTTGAAACACCACGTCATGGTATATTTCAATGTATAAAGCATACAAACCAATAAGTGTGTGAATTTATTGGTAATGATCATCATCAATACTGCATATTGATGTATGGTACATCTTGCATTCTATAAAGCTACTTAAGATGCATGAACCTACACGGTTTCCAAGAGCCACCTTTCATATATAAAATCCCATTAAAAACTGTTTAATCCCCGTGAGTTAAGAAACTCACTGATGCCCTGATGCTCGACCCCATGGCTCTTAACTCTCGGCGTAAACCTTCAGTCAACGCTGTGACCATGAACTTGTTGGCAATGTAGAAGTGTGCATCTGTGGGGAATCCATGACCGTGCATGCTAGAAATAGACGGCAAAATAGAAAGTGAGCAATTAGAGCATCTTGTCAGTTCAAATATTTATAAATGCGAAAAGCCTTATTAGCAGCGAGTGATACGTCCAAAACAATTAGCTGGGCTGTGACTGTGTGGATCTTTGTGGCTGTATTGTTTTGACTATGTCATATCTGACCACCTGCTAGACAATGTTTCATCTTTTGCAGAGTAGATTTCTTTGTAATTTACCGATATTACCGCCTAGCTTATAGTTACGCCTGACAGTGTTGACAACCCCTCGATTTACACAACATTTCTAGTTCGTCTTATGCAAACGGGTCAACGAAAGCCACTGTAAAACGATAGTGCTAGTAATTAAAGAGACGTGG
Source organism: Ptychodera flava (assembly GCF_041260155.1). Lineage (NCBI taxonomy): Eukaryota > Metazoa > Hemichordata > Enteropneusta > Ptychoderidae > Ptychodera > Ptychodera flava. Next base: position 21,340,634 of record NC_091939.1, on the reverse strand, counting down.
AACAAATAATTACAAATGATCGAAAAAATGGTATAATAAGATGATGGAGCAAGTAAGCAAAAAATGGCAGAGATCACAAAACGAACCACAAGAAAGTTATATTCATTTAGATGTGTAAAAAATCGCATTAAATTGTAAATGTTTCGGAAAATAATATTTCGTTATCATCGCACACACCTACAACTACAACAATATGTTTCTTTTACACTGTCTTCTGGTTTTACTAGAACGGTTTTTTCGTCTGTCGTTTATTGAACTCGCTTGCAGTTTTGTCTCTTTTCTCCTCGTGACTTAAATCTACTGTGTTTGCTCTATTTCGAAATGTCCCTGCAATTTTTTTGCCTCAAAACTTACATCTCGAGAGTATTACAGATCGTGTAATGACCGGACTTAAAACACAACGGAGCAAAAACCTTACAAGTAGAATAATTGACACCTTAATTGAGTCTGTGTCGAAGTATAAAACAGTAGAAATTCAAAGATCACTTTTCTTCTGATCACTAATAGACGCTGCCTACACTTCTAAGTTCTTACTGGAATTGTTAATTAACATAAGCTCTAATTAATTCTTTTTGCTTCTTCACCATGAATCTGAACTTTAGAGTGGCGTAAATTTGAACTTGAGTTTAGTATTGATGCAATAGTATATTCCAAGGATGAAGTGGTACATATTTTGGGTACAGAACCTCTATTAGGTTGTTAATGATAAAAATTAAAATTTTAAGTCAGAATTTAAAAATACTGTATGAAAGAACTTGATTAACAAACAAAATTGTCGTTTTTTTAATGTACAAACGTCAAAATTGACCGGGCTAGAGCAAAGTTAATTTCTTTAAAATGTTGAAACGGGAGAAAACCAGATGCAAGGAAATGTGGGTGATGTACGTACATTTGCATAAATGTACGGTTCGTTTTCATCCCGCTTATGACTACTGGTCATGCTGAAAACAAAACAATGGTTTCATCTTTGGTTTAGAAAATAATAAAACTTGAACGAATTTTTGCAAAACAGTTATCTTCAGCAAAATTCGGTGTTTTCTGTGCAACGCCCCCTTAAGGTAATCTAATATAAACACCATTACTACCATAAGAAAGACTTTGGTTAGTGTTCTCCAGCTATCCCCAGTTTTTACGAGTCCTAATAGCGCCACCTACCTGTTCATGTGCATGATATGCCCATCGTCTATGTTTCTTTCCTTCATCTGTTTTACCGCCTCTCTGGTGCATATCGACAGAGCCAAGACATTTACCTAAGACAATAGTCAAGAGATTGGATATCCAACATTTTTGCTCCCAGCTGACAAAGTCCAGAACGGGGACTTAAATGGATTAGGTTCCGTTTATCAGTGCGTCCGTGCACCATTGTGTCTGTTCGCATGTGTTTCGTGGACATGTTTGGACCGACTTATCTCAAACTTAGCATAAGAACAACACACTATGCAATACATATGTATGTCGACTTCTTTTGCCACCCAATCCTAATGGCCGCCGGCCGCCCAGCGGCTAGTTTGTGTGAACAGCTACAATTTACTGATGCAGGCCATAACTTGAAAAGTGTTGAACGTCATGCAAGTAGGTATAGTGAAATCATAGGAAGAAGATCCTCTAATTATATTTGATGCATGTTGTCAGTAAAATCGATGGTCATATGCATAACTAATGAACATAGGCAGTGGCTTTATCTCGGGAATTAGGCCTACTGAACTAAATTCGATGTAACTGTGCACGCACTCAAAACTATACCATGATCTTTGTGGGCTCATAGTTTGGCGAACATGGCTGACAGATCACAAGCTAATTTGCATATTTAACATTTCATTGCACATCTTGAGACACACCAAATTCATAGCATTAAATTGTATCCGACCTCCGCGGTGTGTTGGTCATACGTAGGTCAAATTTTGCAGACGAGTGATGAGTATGACGTACTTATTATCTGCTCATTGGAACTTTCAATAATTTCGCTAAATAGGCCATGAATGGATATTGAATGCAATTACTTTTACCAAATGTCTGCTATTAATAGAACTTACTAACGTGTACTGACGGGTGTGCTGATTGGTTTGACGAATATGGCATTCTTATTATAAACTCCTTTGCATATTCAATAAATTGCTGGAATTTGGCCGAAAATATATATCAAAGCAAAATACAGGTGAGTTTTATGAAGTACATTGCTTACTTTTTGATGCTTACAGCGTGGAAAACACAATATTATACACTTATTACTAAACTAATTACTAATTCGCATATCGAATGACGTCCTTTAAAAATGTACTGATCAGAATTTGATGTAAAGCCTGAGGTAAACTAGTTATACCTGAAACAAGTTAAGCGCAAAGTGTAATGAGTGTGCACATACAATTTTGCTTATTTACACATGAAATGAATATATGCGGGTAGGATATATATCACCTGGTGCCCAAACATACCAAGACAGATTACAGTCACTTGCTGCGCTTTATGTTGTGGAATGAATGGTTTCTGTGTCATCTAACTGCCTAACAAGATGTTTTTGTAAGCTCCACTTTTGCTCTCTATTACAGTGTTGTGATTGTCCAGGTCTTGCTTCTGAATCACCAAAGCACGTCAGTTTGTTCTGCTACACGATCTTATATTGCCTTGCGGCCATCAAATCTGCCTTCTGGAAGTCGAACTAACATATCACTTTATAATTTCAATTGCTAGACGTCTTCCACAACGTGCAGGTACCGATATTGTTTATGCCAAGTATGTGGATAGGGAAATTGCAGGCATTTTATCCATAAGTACCGTTCTTGAAGTATTACACCTCTTATGCAACTTTATACAATACAGTGTTTTATACAGTTATATTATACAGTTATACAGTGTTTTATAAAACACTGTCAAACGTTACAAATTTGACCAACCCATCTAGATTACAGCATTTTAAGTCAATCTAGCCACTTAACCGTTGACAGAAGAATGGCCTGCCAGAAACACACAGCTGAAAAGCTAACTTTCATCCAGCATATTTCTCCATTCATCAGTGCGATCATCAAGTAAAGCCACAGGGATTGTAAGTCCAGCATTATTAATGCACACGTCTACACCACCAATGGTATTCCTCTTCGTTTCTGAGATCACACTTGATCGCATGCAGTGACCCTTTGGCAGACTTGGATTTCAGTTCCTCAGAATGATTCTGCGGAAGAAATGAGGGCATTACTTTTATGCCTGGAAAGTATCAATCCCCTTCTCATTCTCTGAAGTACATTTATTCAAGCCTCTTTAATGATACTTTTGATATTGCGTTGTCCATCTTTTAAAGTACGAAAGCAACATAGATGATTATAATGGTAAAAGTGGCATTATATACAATGGTTCATTTACATGTAGGTGTGGCAGAAGTATATTTAACACTGTGGTAAGAAACACACTATATCTGCAACATGCACTTTATCGCGTGGACAGATGAATGTCTTCCACTCCTATTCTGAAAATCGTGAATCACATCCGATTCCCATATATGCACAATTCCTTTCCTTCTAAGCTAAAAAACTACCTATGAATTCTTTCGGTAATCATATATCTCGAAGACCACTGGGTCCCATGTTAACGCGTGAGCACAAAATATCTGGATTATTCGCCTCACAGCTCACTTTGATTTTGTCACATTCTCTTGCGCAGCCGTACACGATCATACCATGTTCCACTAAAGCTTGTGAAATTGTTCTTCCGAGACCGACAGATGCGCCGGTGACCAGAGCAACTCGACCGACCCAACGTTCCATATTGTTATGGCGTACTAACCTGTTCTATCTCGTGAATGAAACGGATTACCAACGGAGCTTGTCTTTCATTGTTATAAGATATAAATAGCATACAAACATGTTAGCGATTGTTTCTTCTCCCACTATATGTGGAAATGATTTTTTAATCATTAGAGTAGCTAATTATATCAAACATCTTTATCCTATGCCCCAGCAAAATGGCAACGTCACTTATTCTGCGAGATACCGCCGACAAAGCCAGACAGAAAGTGTTAATAAAAATCTAGCTCGTGTAGTTTGTTTCGATTAAAAGATACAAAATGTAAATTGGCGTCTTCGATATCATCAACGATGGGCGGGAGGGCTTAATTTTTAAATGTTGGGACGGTTTACGCGTACTTTTAGATGACTTGCTTGAAAAGTTAAACGAAATGCGACCGTTCCGGAATTGAACATCACTGTCAACCAAATGATTGCACAAACCACATCTTCACCAACACCGGTCTAGAGAACGCCCATTGTTTCTGGTGTAAATACGCTAACTATATTATTTGTATGGATTGATGGCGGAATGTGCCATGCCTTTTCTGGTCATCGAGAAGTGGACGACTTGCTAACCGTGAATAAACTGGTGATTCAAAGCTTTAAAAATGTATGGAAGTATTTTTGAATGTGCGGAATCAAAACTTTAGCATTAAATTGAGAAACTTTTGAATACTCGAATCGTTTTCTACTACTTGACATCCTTTGTAAAGTGATTACAATGCATGAATTTGATCATCCCTTATTTTTATGACGTGCAAGTGCAGTATACACAAAATTTGTGTTGAAGAAGAAAAGGCCCCAGTGTTGCGACATTTTACACACCATGGACCATGTTTGCCATTCAGCCGGTAAAAATTATCTGCGAATAACATGCACAGCATTCACTAATGTGCTGCCTATTGTTTTATTGTGTTACCCTTTATGTCTTAATCATATAACAATCTTGACAACAGTACTTTCATAATATCACTTTATTAAACAATGTATAACATTCTTCCTCCCTCCCAACATTTCTTAAATGCATGTAATTGCCTTACTACACTGTGCACAGAGTAAAATAACAGTGTTATTCTTGACACATGAATTATAGTCAAGACGATTTGTTGTCAACAATGACATTAGACAATTTAATGGTTGCCTTGATATTAGGAGTACGACAAGTAATGGTATTTAACAGACAGCAGAAAATACTGGATTGTACACCAGAGGTTTTTGAAATAGAGCCTAATTATCGGTCACTTTCATAAACGTCTGTTTTGGTTTCAACCCGACAGCGAATCACAGCTGCTGCACTGTATCTCTAATTTTTATATCATTGATCGAACATCAGAAATGACAATGCATGATTTGGGTGACAACAAAAATATGTGAAATATTTTTTTATGGCCGAACGTCATAAGTTATGAGAAAAATACTTTGAAGACGGCGCTCGAAATCCCAGTGCGGCCATCTTTATGTACTCGTACCCGTGAACAGAACAACATTAATTTTCTCACTTTCTTTCAGTTGCACATGATAAAATTAAAGATTGTGGTCGCGATGATACGTTCACTACACATTGACCTGTCAATGTAGCAAAAAACGAAAGATCATGAAAATCAAAATTTTCTGACTTCTGTGCGAACAGCGCCCTCGTCACTGCCCCGAAAGAACTGAGAGGTTGTCATTGTAAAACAGTTTAGTATCGCGCATAAATTGTACAAAGTTAACGCATCAGAGAGTGGGAAGATATCTTTTAAAATGACTACATGTTGTAAAAGACACCCCTTTGAATAAGTCTATGTCTACCCTGTCTCAGATCTACATCAAAAGAAAGCCAAACAGTCGGTTTTGCTTTTGTTTCTAATTTACATCTTTACTTGCTCAAAAGCCCCTTGATGAATCGGCGTGACAATTGTATTCATTGACCGTCCTGGAATTCTCATGTCAGATGACCAACCACCTGATTCTTGTATGCAATAGTTATTCAAATGTAAAACTACGCCACTGTTCCTAAACGAAGAGAATTGTGTTGGCACCATCAACGGTACGAACAAAGGAAATGCTATTAATCCCACCTCCATATTAGGCGGAGCTATTGACTATTATAAAACCATGTCAGCAATAACCTTCAATAAATCCATGTCAGCAATAACCTTCATTTTAAATGGCTACTTTCAAGAAAAATTATGACTTATTCTAATTGTATAACTAGGTTCACATTTGTACGCGGATACGAGTAAATCCACCATTGCCTGTATACGGATAATGCTTTCTTTTAAATTACAATTCGATACTGCTGACATGGTGTATTGCCACGGTTACTGTACTTCAAACGTATAAAAACATAATATTTTTGAGTACAGATAGACTGTTTTGATACAGGAAAATACTACGAAGCCGTAATGCTGTTTTGACATGTTCCATTGGATTGCAATTTGGAATTTTTAAAAAGTGCTTAGTGGCAATTATGAGGATACCAAGTAGACGGTCAAATTGAAGGGCCAACATAATATTTTACGTCATATGCTTTTCAGTCGAATAAGACTTTCGTAAATTGGCTCTTCTCACACGCAAATGCTGGCCTCACTTAAACATGTCGGTACCAAAGGCCGAGACACTTGATTGTATGTTCAAACTCTATATACAAGAAGAGCCTTGTGTCTTTATCCTAAACACTTCAACCTGCCATGACATTTCTCATTATTATCATTTTGAATACAATCAATGTTTTACGGAAAATTACAACTACGTTTTTGCAGATCAGTGATCGCTATATAAGTAAGAATATCTTCGTTGCCCAGGGTTGCAATTTTTCAGATTTTTTTACATTGACCAACGACAGCACCCCGAGATAAAAAATATCAACATGTTACTGATGATTATTACGAACACTAAGACTGTACTGTACTCGATCATGTGATGCCTCACAAGTGGTAACTGGAAGTGTGCGTCGGTTCCCGAGTCCTGTGGAACTTTGCTGTGTAAATAGTACGTTAGAAGACTCAAAAGGGTATAAATAGTCGGCTAAAGTCATCATCTTTGGACTGTGAAAGTTTGAGACCATGCGACAGAAAGGTTTCGGGAAAAAAGGCAAAGGAAGGAAGAACGGTAAAATAACAAACTTCATGGACAAGATGGCTGAAGGTGAAGACAATGAAACGCAGTCCCCGTTAGCAGACACCGACATGGTTGAAAACATAGACTGTGGAGATGAAGAAAATTTGTCAGTGGTAAGCTTGTTCAAGATGATGAGAAGAATTGAGAAGGAAATGGATAAAATTTTTCATGACCTCGGCAATATGCAACAACGGGTAGAGACAATTGAAAAGAAACAGACGGAGCTGGAACGTTCATTGGAATTCACAGCTGCAACGTGTAGTAAAAACCAGTCCATAGTGGAAGCACTGAGAAAAGAAGTGAAGGAGATGAAAATAGTGACTCGAAAGACCGAAGAAGAAAACTTGAGGTTGTAGAGGTATACTAGGAGTTATAATGTACGTATTTATGGTCTGAAAGAAGAGGAAGACGAGAAGGAAGAAGGCTGTTGCTTTGAAAAAGTACGTACTTTATTGAAAGAGAAATTTGAAGTTGAACCGAGTGAGGTTGAGAATGTCCATCGCATGCCACCGCGGCGCCATCTTGACCGAAGAAATTTGCGTAGTACACCGCCTCGACCAGTTCTGGTGAAGTTTATTTATTGTCAAACCAGACAGAAGATTTTGAGAAAATCGCGCAGAGTGCTTGAAGGTTCTGGAATTCGTGTCAAAGAAGATTTATGTCTACAGGACTTTGAGAAGAAAAAAGAGTATCTGCCGATAATGAACAAAGCGTATGCAGAAGGCAAGCGGGTAACGTTTCACGACGGAAAAGTTTTCATAAACGGTCGAGTGTGTAATCCAGACAGTAAGTCGGAGAATGCAGTTTGAATCTACTTTCGGATTCGGTAAACGATAAACATTGTACTCTGAATTTTTCTGTTTAAGGTCTCGTTAATAATATAGTTTCCACGGACTCGGGTCCGACTTGGGCGTGTTTCCTTTTTTTTGAATGAGCACGTGTTTTGTGGCATTGGTTTTTTTTGGGGGGGGGGAGTGAGGCGGTTATGGGTATTTTGTGTTGTATTGTAATTTGGGGATTTTCCACTCTTTTTTTTGCTCTCTATCATCTTGAGAGTGTGGTGTTTTGTGGAACTTTCCCAGGTTTTGTTTCTTGTCGTTTCGTCATGTCTGTTGTGTGATGCGTTTTGTGTTTCTTGTTGTGTCAAAATGCAGTCAATTGTTTTCTTTTTTCACTGGAAAATCATTAGAATTAACATCTATATTTTATGTCAGATACTGATATTAAACTTTTATCTTTGAATGTAAGAGGACTTGGTCTCCCAAAGAAACGTAAATCAATTTTCCGTTGGATCTCAAAAAAGAATCCAAATATCGTGATGTTGCAGGAAACACATAGTATAGTGTCAAGCGAAAAATTCTGGTCAATCCAGTTTAAAGGAAACATGATATTTTCACATGGTAAATCCAATAGTGGGGAGGGGGGGGGTAATTACTTGTTTGCGTAATTATGACTACACAGTTAACAAAGTTGTGTCAGATATTAATGGAAGATATCTTATTCTAGATGTTTCAATGAAAGATAGACATTTTCTTTTAGTAAATTCTTATGCACCTACGGATGAGTACCAGCATGCATGTTTTTTGAAAAATCTGTTTCAGACTGTTTTGGAAAATATGACTGATCCGGCTATTTCTATCATTTGGGGAGGTGATCATAATTTTGTTATAGATCAAAACAGAGATCGGAAAGGTGGAAACCCAAGAATTTGGAAAAAAACTCTCTTACCTTAATGCATGATTTTATTGAATCCTTTGATTTGTGTGATGTCTGGAGAACTTTACATCCTGAAGAATTGTCTTTTACTTGGAAAAGGTTTACCCTTCCATTATTCAAAGTAGAATTGATTATTTTCTTGTTAGTGACAATATTCTTAACATTATTTCTGATTCTTCTATTTGCCCTTGTATTTTATCTGATCACTCAGCAATTGTTTTAGAACTTAAAGTTGAACCAACTAACAGAGGTCCTTCATATTGGAAGTTCAGTACAAGTTTATTGCATGATGAACATTATGTGAAAATAATTTATGATAATTTTCCACATTGGATTGAAGAAAGTTCTGTCCTATCAAATATCTCCTGTGTATGGGATTGGTTGAAGTACAAAATTAAGGTACAGACTATCCAGTACAGTAAAGAAAAAAGTAAAAGAAGGAAAAATAAGATTGTTATTTTGGAAAAAAAAATATTTGATTTGGAGAAGGAATTGGCAGTCAATCCCTCTCCACTTGTTTTAACTCAGTATGACTTTGTTAAAAATGACCTTCAGATTGAATATGATTATGATATTGAGGGGGCAATCATTAGGTCACGTGCAAATTGGCATGAATTTGGGGAATAAAATTCTAAATATTTTCTAAATCTAGAGAAAGCAAATGCAAAAAAGTCCCATATTAATTTTTTGATTAGGTCAGATGGCTCTTTTATTTCCGCCACAAAAGACGTCAGTGTTGAAATTAAAAATTTCTATGAGAAGCTTTATTCTTCCTCTGTAAAAAATGAAGAAGGCAATTCTGGGCTGCATCATAAGTTTTTACAAAACACAGATATTCCAAAATTGAATGTTGGGCAGAAGGAATCATGTGAAGGTATGATAACGATAGATGAAGCTTGGCAAGCAATTAAGTTAATTCCTGCTAATAAAACTCCCGGAAATGATGGCCTTCCTACTGATTTTTACAGGTTTTTCTGGCCACTTGTAAGTCATTTTCTAGTGAATTCTCTAAATAACGCATTTCATACTGGTAAATTTTCTATTTCTCAAAGACAAGGTGTAATAACTTTGCTAGAGAAACTGGGCAAACATAAAAGATGTATTAAAAATTGGAGGCCTATATCTCTGCTTAATGCGGATTATAAAATTGCTACAAAGTGTTTGGCTAAAAGAATGGAAAAAGTTCTTCCCACAGTTATTCATAAGTCACAAACCGCTTTTGTCAAAAACAGATTTATTGGGGATACTGTCAGACTTACAGATAATATTTTGGATTATACAGACACAAATGATGTTCCAGGGATGTTGTTGACAATAGATTTTTGAAAAAGCGTTTGATAAACTTGAGTGGTCCTTTTTGTTTGAGGCACTCAAATCTTTTAATTTTGGTGAAAGTTTTATACATTGGATTAAATGTCTTTATTCAAATATCTCCAGTTGTGTTATGAATAAAGGTACAAGTACAGGTTATTTTAGTCTATCACGTGGTGTTAGACAGGGTGATCATATTTCACCATTATTATTTATCCTTGCTTTGAAAATTTTTCTTGTAAGTTTGCGTTCTAATCCAGATATTGGGGAATAAAATTTGATGGGACAGAGCTAAAGAGCTTCTTATGCAGATTATTTTACATGTGTTTTTAAAGATATCACTTCGGTCCGTTGCTTATTTAAACTTCTTGAAGAATTTCACTCAATTTCTGGTTTATCTGTAAATAAGGAGAAATGTGAAGCTCTTTGGTTAGGTAAATGGCGGGGGCGTACTGATAAACCTGTTGATGTAATATGGCCAACAGGCTCAATTAAAGTTGTGGGTATATTTATTTCTTGTGATAAGAAAGCCTCAAGAAGTTTTAATTTTGCCAAACCCATGGAAAGTTTACAGAAATGTTTGAAGTTTTGAAAAAATAGTCATATTTCACTGTTGGGAAAGGTTCAAATTATCAAATCTCTTGGCATTTCACGCTTTCTTTATGTTCTTAACCTTCCTGAACCTAATATTGATAGTCTAAAACGAATTCAAAGTTTGTTGTTCTCCTTTTTATGGAATGGACCTGACAAAGTTGCACGTAAGACGGCGGTTGGTAGTATAAATCAAGGTGGTTTGGGAATGCCAGATATTTTTGCAATCTACAAAGCTCAGAGGATAAACTGGCTCCGTCGTTTTTTTTTTGACGATGACTTTTCACATCCTTGGAAATTTTTCTTGAAAGAGAAATTAAAAAGTGTAGGCGGTATCAGTGTGCTTTTGAAATGTAATTTTGATATTAAATTATTGCCTGTCTCTTTGTCAGATTTCGAAAGAAATTTGTTTACAACATGGAGAGAATTAACTAAGGAGACTGAGTCAGGTAAGTATTTCTTGAATCAGTGCATATGGAATAACCAGCACATTTTGATAAATGGTAAATCTGTGTTTTATAAAGAAGTTTATGATGCTGGACTTTTTTATGTAGGTCAACTTTTTGATGATGTAGGCAATATTTTGCATTGGAATACTTTTGGGAACAGACTTCCACAATATTCCTTTTTGAAATGGTGTGGTATTATTCATTCGCTACCAAAAGAGTGGAAAAAACATACTGACATATCTAGATTTAACGCTGATGATATGAATGAAAATGATTACAATATTAATTTTTTAGATATTTCCTTAAGTTTACTTAAAACAAAAATTGTTACTCCAAGTATTATTTCTAAATTTTTTAAGGTTCCAACATGCGCAGCTCTATTATGATCATGTATTAGGTACTTCTGTTGAAAGTTGGAAAGAAATATATCAATTGCCTTTTAGAATCACACTTGATGTTAAGCTTAGAAGCTTCCAATGGAAATTGACCCATAACATTCTTATGACAAACAGAAGATTGCATAAAATAATTCCATCTAAAGTACCTACCTCAAATTGTACCTTTTGTAGGAGTGATATTGAAACTGTTCTACATTTGTTTTATGAGTGTGAGGTAACTAAGAAATTTTGGTCTACTCTTTTCCAGACCTGGGGAATATATTTTCACTGTATGAATATTGTCTCAGCCAGAGTTATTTTGTTAGGAGATCCCGCATTACCAGAGCTATTAAATTTTGTTTTATTAGTTGCCAATAGATATATTTACATTAGTAGATGTGAAGAGAAAACACCAACATTTGTCAATTTCAAGTCCTTTATTTTCACCATACAAAAAATTGAACGTTACATTGCTATTCGAAAGAGTAAACTCGACAAACATATTAAGAAGTGGGGAGACATGTTACAAGTATTGGAAGAATCTTAATTTTCACCTTTTTTATCTGTGAACCGTAATATTTGTAATCCAGTGAATAGTGAAGTATAATGTATTTTCTTTCTTTTTGATGACTGCAATAAAATAAAAAAAAGACTGTACTCAAAGCGATGCTGATTGCTAATGCGACAATGCTGAAATACACTTGGTTCTTGATTAGCTGCAATGCCGTTAAACATAATCGAATGGTGTATGTTTGTATCCACACATTTCATTCACCATTGAAGCAACCTTTACACAGCAATAATTTCTATGGTAAAGGCTATGTTGTCCAGTATTGTTCAGGATGCCACTAACGCATACAACTACATTGCGGAACAAGGAAATTTCTACATCTTTTTGTGTACCATCCACGCCTTAAATGGACACCGGATTGAAGTTAGTTTTTCATCAAGAGAACGTATGAAAAAATCCCTAACTTCGACTACATCTGGAGAAACACACTCTTAGGAAAGAATAGTAACTCTTTCATTGACAAATATGAAAACAATGTTCAACCTCAAAGTACTGCTTGAAAGAAATTCATTTTCTTTGCTTAGGCAAACTTAAATGAAGTTCAACTGAATGCAAGTCATATACGTCTGATAGGTCAGCGACATTAGATCTTATATCTACACATTTCGTCGGCATCTCTTTGTTCAAGTAGTAATTCACAGATGCAAATTAGGCATGACTGATATCAGTGAAATGTTCACCCTATTTTTCCAATGTTTAAAGCTTGGCACATGGTCATTTATGAACATCAATAGATGTGCATTCTATGCAGCTACTGAAGACAAACCAAAAAAGCGAGACCTAGCTTTTGTATAAAATCCTGCAAAAATTTTGTTCAAATCCCGAAATTTAAGTGACTCACTGAAACCTAATTCTGAATGATCTTTAGGAATAAACACGATTGGAAGTATAATTGTATTTTCATATTTTTCAAATTTCTCAAAAGCGTTGGGTGCTCTATAGCTGAATATTGAAATATTATAAATTACTCATCAAACAAGTGTAAACCCAAAAAAAGAAAAGATGGTTGCCTTACAATCCGTGACAAATTACGTCCACTCCTTCTGATGTCGTGATTCTTGATATATCATATTCTAAAACACTTGTTTTGACATTTTCGATTTGAAATTTTGATGATCTGAGTCGTGACAATGCCCCAGTCCTCAAACGTTCACAGTGAATAAAACAGAAGGCAGATGCACGACATCCTTCTTTTTATATATATAAATACAACGGCACCAGACTTTAAATCAAATAAGTCAAAACGTCGTTTTATCGTGACCAATCACGTCCAGGTGATGTGTCATCTTTCAGCTGTTCTGGGCTATCAACGGGCCAACTATATCATTGGCACATTGCTTTTATTCCTTCTGGCCTATACAAATTTAATATTCGATAAGGTACACCTTCTTGCATGTGAGTTTGACCCTGGTTTGACCCAGAGTTTGACCCAAAGCGCCCTCTATCGTTAATTTGATGGAAACGGGGCAGAATACATGGCAATCATGTTGCTAAAAGGCTTTGCTACAGCACCAACTTTAATCTTTCATTTTTTCAAATTGTAAAGATGTCATATATATAAAAATTATTTTATGAACGTCACATTACGACCATCAAGATTTTAAAAAACTAAAATTTCGCTAGTTATAAAATGTACCAGTCAAGCTCGAGCACGGTAATGAGATCACCCAGCACGGGCGGCCGGTCGCAGCTGTTGACCGGCTTTCATTGGCAGCACCCGCGTACTCGTGTGCGGGATACAGGGTAGCTGTACGTATCCACGGAGTTGTTGTGCGGTCGGTGTTAGTTTCCAGTTTTTATATGCTTGCTAGCTACCAGAATGCGAAAACAGCGAAAGAAAACACTCATAAACGAAACAGCACTGCTAAACAAATGTCAGTACGACGGGTGTCGTACTAAGAAGCTGCATGGCTGTGTGTTACGGAGTCATACGGCCCCCCACCACAGCCGGCTGACTGCCATAGACAAAATCGCTGGTAGCACCTCGGAAATACGGCCCGCAGTTTCTCCGCCGAAACAGCCGATTTTGAATCCAAAACTTGCATTGATCTACTTTTTCGAGCACACCCACCTCGCTTAGGTACATGATGACTGTGCTTAGCTGCGCTTGTAAATTTACGCAGAGCCCAATTTTCTCTCTAGGCCTATATGCGGGGGAAGCGTTCGTAATTAGTGTGAGCAGTTTTATTGCAGTTCACTGCAGTGGCTTCGATATCTATTACTGAAAATGGTTGTAATCTGATTCAACCCATGAGCACTCGGGCGAAAACCAGCCCTGCAAACAACATGAACAAAAGAGCATCGCGATATCGAACTTCTAAAGTCGACGTTCATCGAGGAGTGCAACCAGAGAAAATTATGAAATATGTAACAAATCTGATGAGAAAAAAGAAAAATATTTACAGGATAGAAAATGTTCATCGTCGATAGTAAATAGCCGAGTGGTTGTTAGAAATAATGTTAATTACAGACTGTTACATCGCGATGTTCATTTGTTTGCAAGGCTGGTTTTCGCGAGAGCTTGGCCAGATCTTTAAGGTTGCGAAATCATCGATATATATCAGAAAGTATTTACCGCGATTTGAAAAATCTGTAGTAACGTCCGTTTTTCGAAGTTGGGGTCGAACTGAGGAAGTCGTGCTTGCTCAGATCTGTAAAGTGATGAAATCTTCGATATAAGCTTATATTGGATATTTACCCGCGATATGGACAATCCAGTTATGAGTATCGTCTATCGCTGTAAATAATGTATTTCGTGGAAGACCAGCCAAAACTCCCGATGATGTCCGATCGGTCCTCTGTCCAAGTCCCGATCGTCAAGTAATTTTTTTAAAGCCTACATGTAAAGAATGTATTTCGTGCAAGGCCCTCCCGGAAACTCCCGATGATATCCGATCGGTCCTTTCGACGAAGTCCCGCTAGTAATTATGTGTATGAAGTTTCGTGTGGACATTTAATGAAAAATTGCTTTAAATGTAAAAATGTATTTCTTGCATGAATAAATTTAATAATGTAAAACATGCAGGATTCTTAACTACCGGCCATGGATGCTATTTTTGAACTAAGAGTCGGACAGAGGTAGTCGGGTGGTCAGATCTGTTAGGGAGCATTCGTTTTTTACAGGGAGGGGTCGGTGGAAATCAGGGGGGGGTTGACTTTTACGAAACCGTTTTTAAGGGGGGGTCAAATTTTGCAATCAATGATTGGAAGGGGGTCAAATTTTACAAAGGTTTGTATGGAGTTATGGAAAAATTTGACTTTTGAATTTCACAGAAATGTTACTTGGTCCTTCATACAAAATCTATGAGTAGTCTATGAGAAGCTATGAATAATTTCCTTTAAATACAAAACTAGCTAAATCTG
Source organism: Ptychodera flava (assembly GCF_041260155.1). Classification (NCBI taxonomy): domain Eukaryota; kingdom Metazoa; phylum Hemichordata; class Enteropneusta; family Ptychoderidae; genus Ptychodera; species Ptychodera flava. The sequence goes on along the minus strand of NC_091939.1, from coordinate 21,325,378 downwards.
TGTTTTTATAGAATCTTGATTATTGACATTAACGTTCTTGATTAGACTAGGGCGATTACAAGTTCATGTGTGTGCAAGAAATTTGATTTTGGAACGTCACCAAAAATTGATTCTCTTTAAATTGTGGTATGTGAGGAAACTTTGAATATATTTTTTACAATACAAAACTAGCTATTAAAATCAGTGTTTTAAAAAAGTTTGACAATTGATATAAATGTACGTGACAAGAATATTATATTTAAAAGAGCAGATCTGAAAAACCAATATGACAATTTAACCCAGTGATTATTTGTAAAGTTCAAAAAGGATTCTTTGAAAGGTCAAAGGTCAAATGGGAAATTATAATTCAATTAAGATATTATTGATACGGACTTTGACATCTGGGGGATGGTCGCTGTTTTTTGTGCATGAAAATTCAAGGGTGGGTAGCTCTTTTCTTGCAAACACTTTTGAAGGGCCTAATTTTTCAGCCCAGGGCCATAGGGTGCGAAGGTTTAATGAATCAAATCTGATGATTTTTTGAGGGGTCACATTTTACAATTGATGAATTGAGGGGGGGGGGTTAAATTTTAGAAATTTGATTTGGAGGGGGGTAGCTTACATTTTCATTTGTCCCTCAAATTCCACCGACCCCCTCCCCGTAAAAACGAATGCTCCCTTAGGTGGTTAAATCTCCGATATACATTGGATATTTACCCACGATTTGACAAAGTATCGTCTAGTATCAGAGTTAAAGTCCGAAATCGCCTATATTTATCGGGTTAATATTGGTGATTTTGAAGACTCGGCGTGTCGAGACACAGTGCAAGGAAATCTAGTATGATCGTTTGGTATCGATATTAGAGTCTCGGAATTGCCAATATTTATAGGGTAAATATCAGCTATTTCTCAGCGTGCCAAGAAACGATAGGCAAGAGGTCGTTCTAGGCTGAGGTGTAGTCCCGAAATTGCCCATATTTATCGGTTTATATCGGCGATTTCGCAGACCTTTGAAAGGTGCAGAACATAACTTAGTATCTTGACAGTTTTTAACATTTTAGGCCCTATTACCTCCGACTCGCCGGACTTTCTTTAGCCACTGTCTTCGAAGGAGCTGCTCTGTGGGAAAACGGTAAAAACTAACACCGTTTTTGTTCTTCCTTTAGTCGTTTTTGCACCCAACTGCACTTAATTCATTCTTCATTCTACTGAGCATTAAAAAGTTGTAACATGCAGAACTATACTAGACAGTCATAGACTCCAATGCTACGGTAAGCTGTACACACGATAAAAATTACAAACGACCTCAAAGAGGGCTAAAACTGCAGCAAGTGAAAAATAACCAAAAAAAAATTAGGTCGACCAGCGAGAGATAATACTTGCTAAAACGCAGAGGATAAAAACTGCAACAAGTTAAGGTAAAGGGCGACAATTCGGACGCGCACACGCTTTAGTACGTTTCTGCGCAGATTTAACTCCAGCCTGTCGCAAAAGGGTTACTTTGTAGCGCATGTATTTAACATCACCTGTCATTGTTGAAATTGCGCTTTTACCAATTTTTTGACCCAGTCTCTTAGAAATACATGTGACCTATGACCTTGTCATACTTTGACCCCCTAGGAAGCTGGTTTTTATTCAATATGAACGAAACATTAACATTTCTCTCCCATTTACATGGCGCATATTACCCATTCACCTGGAGATATTGTAAAAAGTAGCGTGGTGACACCCTTTTATTAAAAGTGTAAACTAAATGGTAGTATGTCAGGATTTATTCGCCAAGTTGGTCAAAATGACACCATTCAAAGCGACAGGAAGAAAGTTCGAAAATTATGTAGTGATATAATTTCGATATCGTCATTTTGTAATCGATACTTATGTTAAAATTTCTTTACAAACATCATGGAAACTATACATTCGATAGATATGGATCTTAAGTCTTGGTATTTATTAAAATTAACTCATTTGCTAAGCTTTTTATAATTGCTTTCTTTAGTTTAAGTGAATTATATCATTTTTATTTATTTCTAACGACGCCATTTTAACGTCCGTTTCCATGGAAACGAGCGTGGTGACCCCCATTTTTTTTTTTTTTTTTTTTGCACTTGCACAACTTCCAAGAATATTTGTGCAAAGTTTCAAGAAAATGACACCACAACTTAATTTTGACGTAATTCGTAGTACTTCACCTTAAGGTGAAGTACGACGAATTTCTTGAAACTTTGCACAAATACTTGTAATTTTCTTGAAACTTTGCACAAATATTCTTGGAAGTTGTGCAAGTGCAAAAATAAAAATAAAAATGGGGGTCACCACGCTCGTTTCCATGGAAACGGACGTTAAAATGGCGTCGTTAGAAATAAATAAAAATGATATAATTCACTTAAACTAAAGAAAGCAATTATAAAAAGCTTAGCAAATGAGTTAATTTTAATAAATACCAAGAGTTAAGATGCATATCTATCGAATGTATAGTTTTCATGATGTTTGTAAAGAAATTTTAACATAAGTATCGATTACAAAATGACGATATCGAATTATATCACTACATAATTTTCGAACTTTCTTCCTGTCGCTTTGAATGGTGTCATTTTGACCAACTTGGCGAATACAATCCTGACATAATACCATTTAGTTTACACTTTTAATAAAAGGGTGTCACCACGCTACTTTTTACAATATCTCCAGGTGAATGGGCTAATATGCGCCATGTAAATGGGAGAGAAATGTTAATTTTTCGCTCATATTGAATAAAAACCAGCTTCCTAGGGGTCAAAATATGACAAGGTTATAGTTCACATGTATTTCTAAGAGACTGGGTCAAAAAATTAGGTAAAAGCGCAATTTCAACAATGACAGGTGATATTAAATACATGCACTACAAAGTAACCATTTGCGACAGGCTGGAGTTAAATCTGCGCAGAAACGTTCTAAAGCGTGTGCGCGTCCGAATTCGTCGCCCTTTACCTTAAAACAAATACAGTAAAATACTGACCGACCAGCGGGATATAAAACACTTGCAAAGCATGAGAAAACGCAGACGTTTCGGGTGCGACCCTTCGTCAGTGTCGCACTCGAAACGTCTGCGTTTTTATTCTCTGTGCTTTGCAAGTGTTTTATTTCCCGCTGGTCGGTCAGTATTTTACTGTATTTGTTTTAACTTGTTGCAGTTTTTATCCTCTGTTTTTTTACTGTCACACACGCTCATGTATCGCCGATGACATCACGCACGCTCCTCCCATGAGCCCTTTCGCGCCCATGGGATTTCGAGTTTATTTTCGTAAATGTCGTCTCCTTCGTCGCGCCGCAGTCGCTGGCGGGTGCAAACATGTGGCAAATTTGAGCTGCATTTTATTCAAGGTGGATTTTAGAAGGGATAAATGGTGACACTCCCTAGACTTAGGTTTCCCTTTATCGGTTTTCCCTCCATCGGGGAGATTACACAGCACGGAGATAAATTTCCCACAGCGCGGAGATTTTTACACAGCGCGAAGATATTGACACAGCGCGGAGAATTGTCGTTTTCGTCCACGGTACAAGAAACATTAAACAATCTCACTCTCTAGCTAAACCTTTTTAGCAATGATGATTGCCCTGTATATTCTGCCCCGTTTCCATCAAACTAACGATAGAGGGCGCTTTGGGTCAAACTCTGGGTCAAACTCACATGCAAGAAGTGTACCTTATCGAATATTAAATTTGTATAGGCCAGAAGGAATAAAAGCAATGTGCCCAATGATATAGTTGGCACGATGATAGCCCAGAACAGCTGAAAGATGACACATCACCTGGACGTGATTGGTCACGCTAAAAAGACGTTTTGACTTATTTGATTTAAAGTCTGGTGCCGTTGTATTTATATATATAAAAAGAAGGATGTCTTGCATCTTCCTTCTGTCTTATTCACTGTGAACGTTTGAGGACTGGGGCATTGTAACGACTTAGATTATCGAAATTTCAAATAAAAAATGTCAAAACAAGTGTTTTAGAATATGATATATCAAGAATCACGACATCAGAAGGAGTGGACGTAATTTGTCACGGATTCCTTACATTTTGCAGATAAGCCGACATTATTTCACAACTCGAATTATCCTAAATTAGTTCTAATCGTGTAAATAAATAGGAGTTTTTTATGTCACAAAATGTATAAAAATATCCAGATTCACATCTCTGGTGACACTATTAATATCTCATTGTCTATCTAAAAAGGAAGGAAAGCAATACAAAATAATACAATATGATATTTTTAGTCATTGCATACAATTGTATTTTGAGATATGACATTGGTATATTTAACATTGCAGTAAGGGCAACTCTATGTCTTATCACCCACTAGCTTACACGTCTTCCACTTATCCAATGAAAATTATAAAACATATGTATATATTCCGCTTATTCGGTAGTTATTGAAAGCAAGTCCACCATACGTCAAGGCAATGAGTATGATACAATGCGAAGACCACTGTGTCTTGAGCAGGCGAAGGACAACAAAATAAAACGAGTCATGGATTGTACACTGTACAACATTTTTGGTTTTTGAAGGTGAAATGGCCCCAATGTTGCGACATTTTACACACAATTGACAATGTTTATATTCAACCGCTAAAAATGACATGTAAATAATCACATCCACTAAGGTGTAAATCTTATTTTATTGAGTAGCTCTGGTCCTACTACAATAAAACAATATCGTTGGTAACCTGTAGGTCCATGAATTATAAAGATAAAATATATGTATCTGTAGTTCTTGTGAAGAAAAAGTTTCTTTAATCACTATAACCCTGATGACTTGGTCACATGACAATCTTGTTTTCAGGACTTTTAGTTTCAGTTAGTACTTCTGTTTATTAGATAATGTAAATTTATTCTTCTCAAGAAATTTTTAAATGCAAGTATTTGTCTTGCTTACACAGGGCACTTGAGTACAATAGCTGTGCAATTGTTGACTCATGAATTATAGTTGAGACAGGAGTTAAGTTGCCAACAGTAATATTGGACAATGCACTCATTTAGGCCGTCTCGACAAGGTCAGTGGTTGCATTGATTTTTGGAGTACAACAAGCAGTGAAATTTGATGGACAGGAGAAAATGTTGGCTTATACACCAGAGGTTTAGGGAACTACAGACTCAATATCGGACACTTTCACAGACGTCTTCCTTGATTTCAGCTCGGTAGTGAATCACAGCGGCTGTTCGGTGCCTCTTACTACTTGTATATCATGGATCTAAAGTCGAACACAAAAAGTACATGAATTTTGGTGAAAACGAAAATACCTGCAATAATCTTAGTAACTAAAATTGAAAGTTCATGAGAAAAATAGCTTTTGAATGAAGCACTCGAACTAAACGCCAGTCCGGCCATCCTTATCTACTTGTTATCAATAAACAATAGCATTCAATTGTTCTCACGGCCTTAATTTTACATTTTAGCACTGAAAACTGGCAGCGATGATACATGCGCCATATATGCATCTATTAATGTAGGTAACATGACACAAACACAAATTCTGAGATCCATTTGAACAGTTCCCTCGTCAGCGCCCCAAAGGATTGAGAGGCTGTCATTGTGAAATGGCTGAAAGAACGAACTCTGGCTTGGTATCGTCAATTCATTGTAATAAAGTATTAGAGAGGGAAAACTGAAAAAAGTAACTAGAGCTGTCTGATATAGCCAACTGCTCAGATTCTTGTGTGTAAGTTTTACTTACACGTGCAATTACACGATAGAATAGAAACTGCTTTTCTTTATTCCACCAATGAACTATTCTGGAAAAAAAACGTCTGGACCAACAGCACTAAAAAGAAACATTTTTACCCTACCTCCATATGCGGTGGGGCTGCTAAGATGTATACAACCATGTCAGCAATATCCTTTGTTTCCAATGGCTACACACAAATAGCAATTTCAAGTGTATAATTTAGTACTTATACGAGGCAATAGATGCAAGCAACTCTACACTGCCATTGCAAGGTAAAAAATGTAAAATTTTGTTTCAATTAACAAACCTTAACTCTAATAAACTTATGAATAATTTCAAATGTATACATCTAAGAAAACGGTAATTCTTAAGAAAATCATGCTGGACTTTAATTCAACTTTGTTTCTAAATTGCGATAATTTGACATCCAGACAGAACAACTGACAAATTTGACAAAAATTTAATATTATATCGATAATGGGGACCAAAAAACAAAATATCAAGATCGTGCATACTTAGACTATACTGAGAGTGATTCGAATTACTGATGCAGAATACAGAGATGTACTGAGTTGATGCTAAGCGGAAATACCTTTTAACATTATCAAATGGTATTATGTTTGTATTCACAATACTACTAAAGCACCTCGGACAAACACTAATTTCTACTGTAAACACTATGTCGTCCAGTAATGTTCAGGGGTGCCGCTAACACACTACTACATAGCACGAAAGGAGAATTCATACACTCTAATTATATACCATGCTCACCTTGAAAGGAAACCGGACTGAATTTACTTTTTCACCGAGTGAACGTTTAAACATTTCTGTACCCTTGACTAGAGCTGGAGAAACACTGTTAGAAAAAACTATCATTCCTTTGATTGAAAAACATGAAAACAGTGTTCAACTGCCAAGTTATGTACGTAAAAGATGTGCGATTAGCATAAACAAACCGACAAATAAAATTCAACTGAATGCAAGTTATATAAATTTATGATAACATCATTGTCAATTGTCCATAAGGTAATTCGCAGATGCAAGAAAAGCATAACTAACACCTGTGAAATGTTCACCTTATATTGTGTTGTGTTGTGTAAATTATGAAGCTGTGCTATATCTTCTCACAATTATAATCAGAAAGACCGAGCTAACAAACAAACAAATAAACAAAGAATGAAGGAAGTAAAGTTAAGAAATTGGCAGTTTGTACATTAATTTTTCCAATGTTTAAAGCTCATCGTAATGGATTATTTAGGTGTGTAAAGCACACAATAGAGTATGTGCGCGAATTTTGTGGTATTAACCATAATCAATGTTGAACATTGGCAAATGTTACATCGTGCATTCTATACAGCTACTGAAGATCTGCCGACAAGATTTGTATATAACCCCGTACGTAATCCTCTTTGAAGTTCGCAAATTAAGTAACTTACTGACGCCCTGATGTGTGATCCCATTGCCCTTAACTCTCGTCGCAAACCTTCAGTCAAGGCGGTGACCATGAACTTGTTGGCAGTGTAGAAGTGTGCACCTATTAAAGTGAATCTGTGACCGTGCATGCTAGAAATAGACGGGAAGTAACAAGTGAGCGATTGGAATATACGGATAAAGTATCAAATGTCCTCATATTCTTTGCTGACATTAGAAGGATAGTGCTACAGTAGTTACAAAGAAACGGAAAAATAGTGTTTGTCTCAATAGTTTAAATAATTTGACTGTTGTATCAAAGGTTTTTAGAATTCCCGTAATGGTAGGAGAGTGACTGAATAACCGAGACTTTCATCGAGTCTGTGCAGACAAGGTCAATAAGAATAAACGGTAGATAAAGATCACTTTTCATCTGATCAAAAAAAAACGCTGCCTACATTGCACAGGAGTTACTCGCTTTGTTAAACGTTGTCTTTATCAGCACAAATTCTATTTGTACAGCTACATCATGTACGTGAACTTCAGCATGGCGTAAACGGCTAGCGGGACTTGTAAAAATTAACCCCACGAAAAACGATTTACTTTCTTTTATTTGTTTTTTTTACCACATAAAATACAGATTTAGTGAATACCTTCAGCAGAAATAGTACAATCAACATTTTAATTGAAAGTGCCGCAAGGTTTTTTATTTGATTTGATTTTTTCGGCAAATTATTCCGTACAAAAAGAAAAGAAAATTTCTAAAAAGACATCTCTGACGATTACATGTAAAAGTCACTGAAAAACACTTGCCGAGGATTACACAAGAATGTTAAAATCTTATTTTCATTGTGGTCTTCAAATTAAAATAGACAATTAAGTCACGTTATCCAGCAACCCTAGACGATAAAATACATAACTTTATGTGGCTTAAAATAAAACAGGTAAAAGAAAAATTCAGATTACATCAAAAGGAACAAATAGATACCTTCAGCCTTCGAGATTTGAGTACAGATAAATTTTAACCTACTTTTTGAAAGCCTGTAAACAATGACTTTAGTTAGGAATGCTACATGGAATATTATTCCACAATTTAGCTCCTGAAATCATGAAAGGTCGGTAATTGAATGAAATACGAGCTTGATCTGTTGTGGGATGAATTACAGTGTACTGTTAAATTAAATGTTCAGAAAAATGAGGGCTTTATCATTCACCGCCTTGTAAACATGATTCAATTTAAGTTGGTCTACGTTTTGTTCAACAGGCAGCCAACCAAGTTTTTTGAAATTCTTAATTGATACGAGTTCCTTGGGGTAAATTAAGAACAAATCTGTCAATGACTAATTTATTTCGGGAGAAGGTATCATCTTTGCTCGTTGAGACATTTATCTTGCTGCCCATTGTCCTGCTGGTCCGATGAAAACTATTTTCCGAAAAATAAATTGATTTCTTATGAGGTATTAAAAGATAATAACTTAAAATCCCAAGGTCATCTTGTTGCTTTGATAAACTAAATTTGGATGCCGCTATGTGGAATGCACGTTCTCTTAAAGGTACAATCAAGGCCATTGCACTTTGCTCGAGGGGAATCAGGACATCATGATCATCACCAAGACCTGGCTAAAGAATCAATTTGACCCGGTCATTGCTGAATTTAACTCTATAATCAGAGGGCATAACTTCTCATCAGTCACGCTCTCATCGGAGAGGAGTAGGGGTAGCTGTCTTGATTTGTTCAAGCCTAAGACTGGTGGAAAAAAGAACTACAGCGTTCCAGTCCTTTGAATCACTAGACGTGACATTTAGATCTGCAAGTTAGTTTCTACATATCATCGCTGTGTACCGTCCTCCAAAATCATCGAAGAATAAAGCGACCATCAGTGACTTTATTTCAGAATTATCGACCCTTTTGGAATCAGCCATGGTCCATCTTTTAATCGCGAGAGACTTTAACCTCCCATAGTCATCTGACACGAGCATGTTGACAGACCTTCTTGACTCAGTGGGCCTACAGCAGCATGTTAAAATATCAACACACAACAAGGGCCGTACTTTGGATTTGCTCATGATGCGATCATCAGAACAACTGGAGCAATCGATTCACTCTATCAGATCCAATGAGTCACTCAACTCTGATTATAGCCTCTTACATTTTGCGCTGAATGTCCAACGACCGCCCAATAACAAAGTAACAATTTCACATCGTGACCTACGTACGATGAACATTGACAGTCTGAGAGACATTCTCTCAGCCAAACTGATCAGTCCTCCTAGTTATACCAACAAAGGAGATTTGCATAATTGTTTTCAAAGGGTTGTTACCGAGGTCCTCGAAACAGTTGCCCCAGTCGAAAGCAAGCTTTTTGCGATTTTCAAGTGATACTCTGATTACAATATCGAGCATTCGATGAATAGCAAAGTTAGACTCGAACATTCCTTATCCAGTGAGAGATAAATAACATTTCCCACATTACTTAATATAAGTTTTTAGGTTTCATATTCAAACAATTGAATGGCCCGAAATGTATTGCACATGCTATGACGATCGGGAATGTCCCATATGCCGATCGTGATACGGGCTATCGATACATCAGTATATAGTGGGATTGGCCGAAAATGCAAGTGTACAAATCAAGTAGGAAAAGAGTTTATTGCCGAAATACCGATATGTCGATATACCGGTTTGCAATTAAATACGTCTTTTGGCCGCGAAATGTCACGCATTTTTGCCAGTGTTCTTCGGGTATGGTCAGTACTCAAAGAGTCGAAAGAGCGCCACCTACCTGTTCATGTGTATGATGTGTCCATCATCAACGTTTCTTTCCTTCATCTGTTTTACCGCTTCCCTGGTGCATATTGACAGAGCCAAGACATTTACCTGGACAAAATTTAAGAGATGAGATCCCCAATAGTATTATATATAAGTTAACAATACTTTGGAGAGATAGAAAACGAGAGATGACGGACACAATTTCAATACCGGCTACAATTTATCACTCGTTTTAGTTTTTTAGTACATTTCAAATATTTTCACGATATTCTCTTACACCTATATGCGTCCAAAAATTTACTTCCAATACAATTTTATATATAAGTCACATTGTATTAAGTTTCTTAATGAAGCCTGTGCTTCGTCCATTTTGCATCAGAGAGATGTTTATTTTATCCCATTAAGTATTAAGCATAGGCCTATTCCATTTGATTTTCTTAACTTAATTTTTATATCTTACAGACGCTTTCGTACGTTTTTTGCAAATAAATCATTAAAACTAACGACATTTAGTTGTTTCACAACAATGATTGAAAATGCATAATGTGCTGTGAATTTTTGGTCCAAAACTGCCAGCTTTATATTGTTTGTACATTTCCCCATAAGAACATTCAATTTCAATTTCTTGGTGATTCTATCCCTTACATCCAATCTGTCAATCAGTGGTCCATCTGAATATTCTTTGCCATCTCAATGTGCTTCCCGGCTATGCGCAATGGCCATGTAACATTTTGTATAAATCCCCTGTTCTTACTTTTCTACTGAATTTGTCGCTTATTTAATCAAATGCATTCTTTCTGGCGGTATTGGTCACGAAAAGTGTATATCATAAGGTCAACATAATGGCAATTGTATGTTTACAATGCTTCTGATCCCCTGCTTATGGTTAAATTTATTCTATACATAGCAATAGAGAAATGGTAGTCTTGAAAGGACAACTTCCGATAAAATGCTCTTAAGCATCACAGCTCTAAAAGATAAGATTTCTTTTGCTGAATTTCCTAAATAACTTGGGTACGATTTCCATTATGCAAACGTGCAATTCAAAACGAGCAATGCGTTATGTATTCTTACGTTCGAAAAAGTAGACATATCATATCAATCATTTCCCTAGGCTATTTGTTATTAATTAGTGTATAAATTTATCAACTTTTTTCACGACGTTATATATTTATCGAATGCCAACGCCAAGTATGTTGATAATGTTGATAGATAAATTGCAAGCGTTTTAACAATGAGCACTGTTTCTAAAAAATTGCAGCTCTCTTGCACTAAGACTTCAAAATACGATCAAACGTTACAACTTTTGACTTCCCATGTAGATGATGGCATTCTGACAGTATCACTCTATCATAACTATTGAATGACTCATGACCTGTCCTAAACAAGCAGCGGAAAAACTAACTTACATCCAGCATACTTCTCCATTGATCAGTGCGACCTTCAAGCAAAGCCGAAAAGAAGTCAAGTCCGGCATTGTTAATGCACACGTCGACACCTCCATGGTTTCTCTTGATCTCATCAAACATTGAGAGAATTTCCTCTTCGTTTCTGAGATCACACTTGATAGCATGCAGTGACCCTTTGGCGTACTTGGATTTCAGATCATCTGAATGACTCTGAGGAATAAATATGAATTATTATTTTCAAGCTCTGAAATTCATCATGTGTCTCCTATTCATTATAAAGTATATTCTAACATTTCTGACGATACTATTCATATCCCATTGTCCATCTTTAGTGTAGGAAAGCGGCACAGAAACATAAAAATGTTATATTTATGCATTCCATACAATGGTTTATTTAGGTGTGACAGTAGTATATTTAACTTTGCAGTAGGGCGCACACTCTATCTGCAACATGAAGTTCACCACTTCTGTGTAGGTACGCCTTCCATTCCTCTCCCGCTAAATAGTTAACCATACAAAATCCTCATACATGTAAATTGCTTTCCTTCTAATACAAACTACCGATGAATTGACTCGGTAATCTTGGGAAGAAAGCCAAAAACAGTCCAAGACCACGAGAATAGTATCATATACCATGAAGACCACTGGGTGTTGAGAATCGACCGACCATAAGTACAACAAAGGCATGGACTTTCTGCAGTACAACCTACTTTGATTTTGTCAACATCTCTTGCGCAGCCGTACACGATCATACCATGTTCCACTAAAACTTGCGAAATTGCCTTTCCGATACCAACAGATGCACCAGTAACCAGAGCAACTCGACCGACCCAACGATCCATATTTGTACGGCGTACTATCATTTACTATCTTGTAAATGAAGCAGATTACCAACAGAGCTTGCATTTATATGTTATAAACTATAAAGATATTAAAATGCATGACATTGTCCTCCCCCACCGAAAATAAACGGAAAATTATTTTCGGAGATCTAATTAAGATATCTGACCTTGGATACAAAATGGAGCAAGAGGAGGAGTCACTCACTGTGTAAGATGACCCTAACCATTCCTCACAAAGAGAGCTCCAGATAATGTATTTTTTTTTAGTTTGGTGCCATTCAAAGCTTAAAAAAGCCAAATAAGATTTATCGATGCCAGCGCTAAGGTTTGAAATCTGGCACCAGTTACACGTAATGTTTGACAAGTTAGACAAAAAGCAACCATTTGTGAGTTGAAAATCGTTGATTGACAACTTGTGAAAACCAGATTTGCTCCATCATCGGCCTTTAAAAAGCCCAGTATTTATGATGTGAATAAACAAACTACATGGGCAAGGTTTGATATGGATTGGTCGTGGAATTTGTCATAACGTTTGAAGTGAACAACTTGCTAAACTTTGATAGATTGGTAAATCATATTTTTAAAAATGTTGCTACCAACAGAAATTTTTCCCTTATATATTATTTTGTAATCCCGAAGTAGGTATAAAGGTCAGTAAACGATAGGAATTTACCTTCATCTTGGGAAACTTCGTTGTCAAAGGACATAGATTGTATTGACGTCATTGACACTCAATTTTAAGGGTTGTAAAACAGGGAAGATGCGTCATATACACCTAATCCTACTTCACGACGCTGGGAAAAGTGCACAAAGAAAGATATGACATAGTTATGGCATAGTATATTTAACCGTTGTAAAAGACATACAAATTATATAAATGTCATATATTTGATCCCAATGAGAGAACATTTAATAGTGTATTTTCCAATGAGAGAATATTTGAATTACGTTTATACCAATCAAGAATTTTGAGTTCAACAGTATTTGGAGAATTACAAGATCAATCTTCATACAATGAAAGGATTCCCTTTAAAAGGAGATGAAATACACCATCTTTAGCTGGGCATCTTTGATGTGTATCCCTTACACTTCAGCATTCAATCACCATCGATTGATCTTCAGCTACTTTGTGAGTCTCTACTCCGTCCAAGATCCCGATTTACCTCTCTGTAATGAGCGAAACTCCTCAGAACGACTACAATGGGAATGAAGTGAAATATTCTTTGATATGCCGGGTAAAAATGTCAGCATTTAACTGAAACACCTCTGAATGCTCCCTGTCTAAATCAAGGTGTTGCCAACACTGTCAGGCGCAACTATCAGCTAGGCAGTATAATCAGTCAATTACAAAGAAATCAACTCTGTAAAAGGTGAAACACTGAGAAGGTCACACATATTAAAAACAACACCGCTACATATACCCACGCACACCCTACAAACTGTCCAGTTCGTACCAATTGCTGTCAGGTTTAGTATATTATCAAATGTAAGGATTTTCCCATTTGCAAATTTCTTAACTGACAAAAAAATCACACGGGCCTCGTTAATAAATATGCAAGTATTTTCTCAACACATCAAACTTTGATGTGACGGAACTATGTAAAAAATTCAACTTGGGGTGGTGTTGTTTTGACTATGCCTGACCTCCTGCTAGACAATGTTTGAATTTTTGCAGAGTTGATTCCTTCCTTTATGATCGACACATACTACCGTCTAGCTAATAATTGCACCTAACAGTGTTAGCAACACCCCGATTTAGACAATATGTCTAGTTCAGCTAATGCCATTGGGTCAACGCAAAGCACTGTAACACCCTTTGAAGGCTGATTACATGCAGTAATTTTGTTACACCTTATATTTGTTACGTTTGCGGCATACACAATTTCTATTGAAAGTGAAATGGTCCTAAATGTTGCGCTATTTCACACGGTATGAAGCATGTCATTCAACCGGTAAAATGGCATGCGAATGATATACCATCATTCACAAAGGTGTTACTAGTTGTTTTATTTAGTTACACGTGTCCTATTACAATAAACGAGTACGTCGGACAACCCTGTCTGCCCATTAGTTATATAAATAAAATATAATGCATCTGTAGTTCTTGTAAAGGAAAATATCTGTAATTTTATAGAGCCTGATGACTGAATCAAACAACTATATTGACATCAGTACTTTTACAACATTTGCATTTTAGCGTATTGAAAAACTGATAGGAGCAACAGTAAAGTCGATGTGGCACGACAGTAAAATCGAGGTGTCAACGATTTTTTAATTTCGTCTTACGACGACAGACTGCATCACATTAAACTGTCAGGTGCAATTACATGAATCAGCTATAGGCGGTAATATGGGTCGATCATAGAGGATTCAACTCCGTCTGCAAAAGTTGAAACATTGTCTAGCAGGAGGTCAGACTCCCGTGTGTTTGGATCGGCTGTGTTGGTTTAACTACGTCTGACCTCCTGCTAAACAATCTTTCAACTTTTGCAGGCGGAGTTGAATCCTCTATGATCGACTAATATTACCGCCGTTGATATTGTTAAATACAAGTCATTTTTGTGCATTAACATCAAATCGAATGTTTGCAACTTTGTTTCTTAGTAATTCCATCTTGCCAAACGAGTGGTCGATCTAAACATTCTTTTCAAACTTAAGGCGCTTGCCGGCAATGCGTAACGACCTAAAGGTTTTTTAGAAATCTCTTGTTCCTAATTTTCCTGGGCTTTCCGCTTCTTTATTTCCGTATGTTGTTTTGTTCAGGTTTGTTCACCAAACATATACCTCCTAATCAATAAAATACAAAATTTGTCATTGCAATGCTCAAGTGCCTATGGTTGAATTAAGTTCCACGATCTAACAGAGAACCAGTAGCCCTGATAGAATAACCTCCAATGAAATACTCTAGACATCACATCTCTTGAAGATGAAATTACGAGAATGAATTTAATAAATAGATTAAATAACTAGGGTACTCTTTCCAGCCTCGTTACCTAAAATTGTTATGCGAGCAATCCACACGGCGAATGTGTACTTACTGTCTGTAAAAAAAGACACATCACATCCACCATCGAATAGTAGTCGAGCTACACATTGTCCTTTTCATTCTTCCAAGCCCTTTAACACGTAATTAATATATTCTTCGCATAATGTAATATTGGTATCGCTATCATTTTATGCCAAGTATGTCCGGTTGATGACGTAGAACAGGGGTAATTCGGATTTCTTATCTGTCCTGTTCTACGTCACACAGGTGGCGATTCGAGCCAGTTCATGTGGTGATGTACAAAATCACAGCTTTCTTATTAGAACCTATACAAGCTCTAAAGCACTCGTATGTGGGACGGTGAGATGTGAAGGTCAGTAGGGCAGTGTTTTTATCTGCTTTCACCTTAAATAGCTTTTTTTCTGAACATATGAATAAATAATCATGTGACCGAAGTTTGCGTTGTTGTTTTTTAATTGTTTCGAGAAAAAACGCACAACTGTATTCTTCCAAGGACCGGCGGGCAGGAAGAGTCGTATTCACGGCAAATGCCTTTAAACTGAAATGTTTGAAGAGGTTGCCTTTGCTGCAAATAATTTCTGTCATTCAGGGATTAGGACATAGCATTTTAGATGCAGTGTAGTGGAGTGTAGTGTAGTGCAGTGCATTGTAGAAGTGTAGTGTAGTGTAGTGTAGTGTAGTGTAGTGTAGTGTAGTGTAGTGTAGTGTAGTGTAGTGCAGTGTGATGGTATAAAGTCAAGTGTTGTCCTGTCATATGCAATTATATTGTCAAAGGCACCGTAGAGAAAAGAAGAACAAAACAGCGATCCAGATTTTTGCTATATTCTGCGTTCTAAAATCGAGTTACTTTCCTTGTCAACTTAAGGCAATTTTCCCCATGCTTTAAAGAAAGTTTATCGCACTTGCTTAAGTTGTGTCAAATTGGAATATGCCCGAAGTGTGATTCAGCTATCTATAATCTGCTCGTCAATATTGCTGCAAATTGCACGGTTATAGTGACAACAAAGAAATAAACTTTGACTAAAATTGATTTGCGGCACTGGTTTGTATTTATCTTCTTATCTATATAATTTTTCGGCATACTTTTGTCCTTCTAATGCTTGCTAACATGCCGATAGTAATTACACGAAGAAAAATGAATTGCTGGTAAAAAATGATGTATTTTTTAAAAAATTGCTTTATTTACCAAATGTCGCGTTTAACATGCACTGTAAGATTCTATCAAATGTGATGTGACAGGTCATTAGTAAAGAGAAACAAAGGACCAAGTAACAACAACTGAAAATATATATATAGGAGAATCAAAACGAAAAGTGAAAGTGAAAAACGCCAGATTAAGAAAATGCACAGGTAATAGAATTGTATACACAAAGAGTAAGGTATAAGATGTGGTGCTCGGTCACACATAGTCGCTAATAATGATAATGTGGATATTATTCGAAACATCATATTAAACTCAGAAAATACCTCTACAACAGTAAAATATCCAAATAGAAATTCATATTCTGCCAAACATATGTTTCGACGATTTAAGATATCAAATTCGACTTCAAATAAATGAGATCATTGTATACATTTCTTTATGTTATCGTAAAGATTAAAAGACCTTTTAACTGTTGTGACAGTCATAATGTACCCCTCGATGCAATCAACTTTGAATGGTTTTGTGTTTATAAAGGAGAATGTACAAACTTGATTAAATGGCTGAACCCTTAAATATCAGAAAGAAAATGGTATGTCAAAAGTAAAATGTCCATGTATTTAACAACTTCATGTCTACTTACTCTACAGAAAAGACACGGGTTTCTCAAGAGAAGTTTTAGCTTTAGGAATGGTAATTCCTGAAGAGTAGTTCACATCGCCAAAACCTCTGAAACAAGTCAGACTGTCAGTGTCTAAATAAAAGAACAGTCACCGATTTACATGCAATCTCATAGAGAAAAGGTATCAACTGAAGAAATGATTAACCAAAGTGAAGTAAAAAGTGCTACCTAAAGTTAGACCAACTTTAACTGTAAAAAGTGATATTTCAAGCTAGTTTTGTGCCACTTGTAACTTTACAAACGTTTAAATACGGTTTCATTTCAAGGTCTTGTTTTAAAATCTACGATTCCTGTATAATTTGTCCATTAAATATCAATGATATTTTTGACCTATCATTACTGCTATAACCAGTTTGTCCATTATTGATTACATGTTTGAAAATACGCGTAATTCCCTATGAACAGAGCATGACAATCTCTAATCGAATAAGCTGGTAGAAATTAAACAAGATTGCAATTTAAAGATCAGTGAATACACGAGGTAACTGAATAAAACACAGATCCTTCAAAGTTAAATTTTACAAGAAAAGAACACTTTAAATCGCAGTTGTATCTTATTCACTAATGCAAAGCTGTATCGTATCATTTGTCCCGAAAAGAGTCAGCACGTGCTTCACATGTACAGCCCTCCTTTTCTCTTGCTTCTTCTATTAAAAGCTACCAATTTTGAAGCAAAGTCAGTATATACAGATGATGCAAATCGAAAACTATATCTTGCATTTGCAAATAGGTTTTTCGTGAATGTTCATTACCAAATAGCATCTGTCAATCAGGAACATGCGAAATTTATACTCATAACAAACTTTGCAAGAATCGCAGCATGAAAATGAAGATACCCTGAAAGTATTATCTCTGTAGTCTATCCCTCATCCTCTTTGAACGAAGACGCAATTCTTCATATGATTTTGAGTCTTTTCAATACATCACTTGATCGATTACCGTGGTTTTCCTACTAGCAGGTAACTTACATATTCGTTTCAACTGTAAGAACTACACTAGCAGCAATTCCATCCTTTCTTCATTTGATCGGTTTTCAGGCTCGTTAGTTATTGCTCCATATCTTGATATAGCGTATTTTATTCGCCTATTAACTTCTTGGTCGTTAGGTTCAACAATTAGCCTTTTGGAATACACGTAAACACTGACAAGTTTTGGCAGCGAACCGAACACTGCCGTCAATATGAATTCCTTAGTGCCCTCAAATTGTTGCATCACAGCGACGACTAAGAGCAAGAAAAGCCCGATTAGTATAAGTTTAAGAATTTGTTTTGTGAAATATTTGTAAACGGGTCTGATCTGATAACAAATTGATTGAAAAAGGTTGACTGGGATATGATTAATGCTTGATCGAGTGCGTAAATTTGGCACGTCTTTCAGGAGGAGGATTTCATTATTGACGAGACATTGGGATGCATGAACTTCCCCATGTCTGTAGTCGGACACAAATGTAGCGCATTGATTATCATCGAGATCTGAACAAATTTTAAATGTTTTGCGCTTCAATTGTTGGTAGAAGCTGGTGAACGAATAATACGTATCAATGACGTAAAATACAAGGATTATGACAGCTAAAAGAACAGGCATATAGGTATCGCTGTTAAGAATCACCACAGCCGAAATCCGAACAAAATTTAAAAACAAGAATGACATAATATACAAAAGAATACCATACATAGACATGATATAGGTCAATGACAAAACCAAAGAGTAGAAATTTTCGGATATCCATTTTAGTTCGGAAATGCTTAAACACCTTCGCACAATGCAATAAAATGTGATAAACAATCCATTCAATATAATATAATTACAGGGAATATATAAAATAATCAATGGAATCAAAAGAGTTGTTTTCCAGGTTAATTTAAACTGTTTCCATGTATTTTTGTCAAGTATCTTCCAAACACGAGTAATTTGCTGTTCAGCTAACATTTCGATACGACTTACGTATAGTTTTGTGGGCTTACGTATATTCTGTCTGGAGAGAAAGTCTCCATAGACGTCCGTCATAGGACTCCAAAGAGCCAACCATCCATTTTCTTTTGTCGAACATTCCTCCACCACATCGATATGGTAATCATTATGGAAAAGGGCGAAAATAAAATAAAATACCACGTAAAGGAAAACGAATATCCAGCATGCTAAGAGAGATGAAAAAGACCGGAATGGAACATAGCGTGCCAGGTGTAGATTGTGAATAAAATACAACAGTCCGTCTTGTTTCAAGAAAAATAATAACAAAAACATTACAATGGGAATACAGAGACATAAGCTTCGCAACAGATTTCCTATGCGTTTACAAGAGTTTCTGCTCGTACGATATTCGGGACTTGGTTTGCTTTCACCGTCTTGCCAATAGGAACATATCGTTCCTAGGTGCACCGGATGCTTTTCATCGTCGGGTAACAACTCCTTTTCACTGTACACGATAAGTTTGCCATTTGCAGAGAAGGCTTTCAGCAAGTTTGAGTCTTTTGAAAGTGCGTACCATGGTAACAGGGGTACGAAGATAAGAGCGAAAAACCATCGTAAAAAGTAACTAACTGACTTGAAAACCTTTACCCAGCGTGAGTTAATGCTTGCTGGTTTTGAGCATTCGGAAAAGTTAAACTTTTCATCGTAACACGAGTCATCGAAACATTCATAATATTGATAGCTGTCAAAAAATGAAGAGTCACCCGTGATTACTCTGTCTGAACAGCGCTTGACACAGAGCTTACCTTCCTTATTACTATCCCTAGCAGTTATACGTGTCAATGTCTGATACATGGCATCCATGTAACATGAACAGGTTATATTACCTGGCGATAAAACGATAGGCTTTGACGCATGCTCGAATGATATTTCGGCGGCCATAAATGTTAAGATAGACTCGCCTTCCTGGCCGTTCACCCAAGCCCATTCTATCGGGACCTTGGGCTTACAGGTGAATGGTTTATTTACTCGAAATGTAATGACTATGGATTTGGAATTCAAATACTTCTGAAATTCGTCCATCGGCTCTTCCAAGTGCAGCTCATACGTTTGGTTTTCATTGGATGAGTTGTGACATTTTATCATGAGTTCGTCTGGCGGTGTTTCCAACGTGACTTTACTTGACAACACGAAAGGCAAGGGGTCGTCGTAAAAAGCAAGAAATACAACTGTCACAGCAAACTTACGAAGCAATATTTGAAAATCCATTATTGGAATCTTGATCTCTGTCTTCCACTTTGAGTTCCCGTCTTGATCTGGAGATGCCGACCTTCCAACGGAGGAGATACCCAGGTTCAAGGAAGACTTTTGTCCGTGAGAAAGATTGTTTCGAAAGTCCAATCGGGGCAAACCCGATGTTTAGCTCTAGTACCTATACATCATGCAAAAATGAAAGTCAAATCTGTTAGAATAAGCTTTAAGGTAATATACGCCTTTGAAGTTAGCTCGGTTATTAAACCACTCTTCAGGATGGTGATTTAGCCGAGCGGTTTTGACTGTGATGTCTTGGCTAGGTGACTGAATCATACTTTGTGAGTTTGAATCTGATCGAAATCTACTGTTTTGTATATTGCCGAAATAAGATGATTAGCTACAAATTTTGCTGGCCCACCTCTAAGCTTTCTGTACGCTCCGTAACATTTTATTTCACTGACTTTGTTACCAGTAAGTTAGATACTTATTCCGAATATACTAAATAGTACACAAAAGTCACTGTAATATTATTAATGCCATCTTAAACATATGTAACTTTTTATTTCCCTGACTTTGTTACCAGTAAGTTAGATACTTATTCTGAATATACTAAATAGTACACAAATGTCACTGTAATATTATTAATGCCATCTTAAACACATGTAACTTTTAATTTCACTGACTTTGTTACCAGTAAGTTAGACACTTATTCTGAATATACTAAATAGTACACAAAAGTCACTGTAATATTATTAATGCCATCTTAAACTCATACCAGATGATAACAACTGCTAAGGGTTTCAGCTTTGATCGACTATTTGTCAAAAGTTGACAACAGACGGAATTGATGGAAGCTCTACCAGATACTCTGTATTGAAAAGCCGCGTGCGCATGAACATATGGCGATTAATTGCAGGATTTGAGTGTTACCCCAAAAGCTCGGTCCTTCTTTCTGGAAGAATATTGCTGATTCGAATCCGTGTAACATGTGATCTCTTTCAAACGTCAACTTTAATGCGCTACAAGCTGTTTCATCGAGTAATATGACTGAGAAGGGAGATTCTACCACTTCCTGCAAATATTTTATCACCTGTCGAGCAAAGCTTGAAACATTCTGATAGCGATGTCGCCTATGACGAGTGAGTTTTTTTTTAAATTAAATATTAAACATTTTATGCACCTGGATGGGAAGACCGATCAGACTAAATGTGATGTGGGCAAATTTAAGCAGGCCAATTGAGAGGCTGCATAAGAAATGACAATTAGAACTGTACATTTATGACAGATTAGTAAAGCAGGATTGAACATTAGTAAAACCTAGTTTCGAGTTTGGCATGTCAACAGTTAGCTGCAAATAATATTATATGGTGTGCATGTATCAAAGTTTGTAATGTACACATTCCTGGCTACGCATGTACAACGTTGCTTGGTGCGCGATAAAAGGTTTAATAATCACGTCATCAGAGTCACGTGATCGTGTTGACTAGGTGACTATTTAGTGACATGGACTTCAGACGCTGTCAATGCTCTATCAAGGTTTGCGTGACCCCTGGTTATTTTATTACAAAACAAAAGTCCATCATGGAACCGTATGAAAAACAGGAAAAACACTTCTCTACTCCCTATTGCTATTATTTTGAACAGCAGAGATATTCTGGCAGATGACATATTATAAAAAAAAATCGTCACACTCAGAATTGCTTGATGCTTAGATAATGTCAAAGGTCAATTTCACACTCCTCAAACTCAAAACGCGTTGAATTTGAAACGAAAGTTCCGTTAGGCATCGTCTCCCACTGTGGATATCTATTTTACTTGCCAATGTTTTTTCTAAAGTGGAAGTCAAACCGAAACAATCTACTAGCCGGAGACTGCATGAACAGGATATTTCTAGGTGGTTTGGTATATAGAAGGCTGTATGGCCGGGGTCTATATCTAGGGTCATTGTATCTATAGTTCACCTAAACAGGGACACGATAGAGCGATTCAAAAGTCAAACACTGTCTATAACTCACCTTTCTTACAATACCCAGACCTTACTACCTACCTACCGACCTGCAAATACCTTCTTACTTACCTAATGAGCACCGATAAAATCCTTACTTGATGTCCACGTGCGGGAAGGTTTTCACTCATTGCTAGTTTTGATTTTAATATGCAAATTGTTTTCGAGAGAGCGACGAGTAGCAGATGTACTGTATCAGAACATTTTGACGTAATGTCCAACCTTCCTATTCATATAAAATCACTCTCAATACTTAAATAAACAAAAGTTGTAGTAATTCAATGTAAGCCTTATATTAACCGGTTTCTAAACAGTGTTGAAGTTCGCACTATTTTTTGTTGCTCGCGCGAAGACAACACTACGTAGTGTGTGAAACCATCAATATCCTTATCGTTCCTTCAGCTCAGAAAGGGCAGTGTTTACCGTTGAGCCATGATGTACCAAAGTGGGGCGCCAAATGTAAAATAAATAGTTATCCATTTAAAACACATTTTACACAGGCACACAGTCAAATAACATGTGTCACATATCATCATTTTACAACCCGTCGACGTGCATGTCAACATCGTTTGCACATATAGCTAAACAGTTACATCATATAAATGTGTATGCGTACATGCAAACAAATACATCAATATCAACTCCCCAAGCAGACACACGGTAAATAAGTCGCAAGAGTAAACTCATTTGTTGTCTTTATCTAATCTAGTTTTTAACATCAACAATAAGTAACTTATTGCAGTCCTTATAACTGTACAAATAAATGGTTGCTGCGAATAGAGCGCAGTCAAGCAGAAATAGTGTACTATGGTGTCGTTTGGTGTCCTCCGCTGTAGTCAAGAGTTGCATAGTATTATATCAAGCAGGGCCTTGGATTCCATCCTGACCTCCATTCCTCGGGAATCCTGCTCGGTTCCCAAACTTTTGGCCTCGCAGGATGGTTCCAAACTGGGGCAGTTGCCTGACCTTGCCTCTTGGTCATCGACTGCCCTTTCAGTCTGCTGGCTTGACTGCAGAGCGCCCTCTCATATTTTTTTGTTTTGACACTTAAAGGTAAGGAACTCGATCCCAGGATAGAGTTTGTTCTAGTGTGTAAGAACATATGAAGGTGTCATAACCTTTTGTTTTCCACCGAAATTGTAATCTAGTAAGCAAATTTCCTGGCAAGACAATCCGACGCCTGAACCATGCCTTTAATCAAATGGTATACCAACAGCAATACAGGATAGGATAGTCTCTCCTTCCTGGTCGTTCACCCAGACCCAGTGATCCATAAAATACAGGGTCAACTGACGTCACAGTCAGGGCACCCGAAATATATGATTATAAGTATGTTTTGATAGGTACTGAAATGATATGACAAGTCGACCATAAATTAGAATTTTAATATCTCAGAAATATATTCTAGTAAGTTTGTGTAGGCCTTGCCATGAACAAATCAACCGTGATGTTCGTATTTTGGGCGACCTGACATGGTATACTGTGTTTTTCCCACTGTATGTCCACTTTATTTGACATTGCCAAGGTCAAGGAGCCAGAGTAGGAGTTCGAAAAACTCAGTCCCTTGAAAAGTTTAAAACACTGACCGCAGTGACAATATTAAAAAACATCTATCGATGTCTCCTCGTTCTCTTTCAGGTTCGTGTTCTTAAAAATGCAACTCTACCGAAACAAAATGTCAAAAGTAACGAAACACGACTACGAGCATGATGGGATACAATGTTATCATCGATGAAGATTTTGTCTCGCACGCCAGCGATGTTCACCGTCTATATATCTAAAAACCACATGAAAAATTATATTATTAAATACAATAAACCTATAATGGTTATGTGACATTAGGATATGGTATTACGCCAAGCCTATAGAACAGGAATGCGATTCTTATAGAAACTCTATACAGAAATTGTGAAGGGCTCTTATTGGAACCCTCTATAGGACATGTATGTATGTAGGTCATTGAGATGTGAAGGTTGGCAAGTCAGTATTTTATTATCTTTCGCCTCAAACACCATCAGAACTAATTTGGGATAATTGGATCTTCACATTTTTCGAATTTCTCAAAAGTATTAGGTGCCCTATAGCTGGATGTTGCAATATTACAAATTACTCATAAAAACAAGTGTACTACTTAAAAAGAAAAGCAGATAGGCTAACATTGGCAGATGAAACCGACATTACTTTATTATCCAATTATCCCAAATTAGTTCCAATCGTCTTCTCAAATAGCTTAACTGAATATATGAATTACTAGACATGTGGCAGCAGTTTATGTTACAACTGTGCAAAGCGCATAGTTGCTATCTTCCATTGATTGGTAAAAATAAAAATACACCTTGTTGAAAATTATACACCGAAGAGAGTGGCGGGAAGACTTGTTTTCAAGGTTGAATCCCTTTACACAGAAACATTTCAAGTAATCACTCTGGCTAACAGTGATTTCTATCATTCGGTGAATTGTTAAGAAAATAGCCTACTTGATAGGTCTTGTATGGATACAATAAACAGAGACGCCACAGAGAAGCTTTACAACGGTATATCATTCATTAATTTCACAACCGCCACTGGTGGTAATTAATGCAAAGAAGTTTACAAGCGTATCGCTACAATGTAAATCACGAAATCAGAAGCGAAACCAAACTGATTACAAGAGCAGGAAAGAAGCTACAACGCGAGTCTGACGTTCTGTTAAAATATTTGCCCTTTCATGTTGATATGGTGCGATATCAACTTATGCTTATTAGTATTGTGGTCACAGGAGAACTAGGAGAGAATAGTCTAAAAAATATGATACCATTTTCGAAATTATAAAAACAATCGTAATTATGAAATATTGATATCGCTAAAATCAAGTTATTTTGTTTCATCCGGGTTGAGCTTCCTTTCAACGGAGCAACACTCGATAAAATCGCTGTACGTGTATGAGTTTGCCGTTTAGTATTTAGTATATAGATAAATCATAAACAAATTTTCGATAATAAATAAATATAAATAAGTAAATAATCATGATCAATTTAAAATATTTTAAGTGTATAGGTTTATAGACGACGACAATGAGACTCTAGCTCTATAGGAAGCCGTGACAAGGAAAAAGAAGACAGACGACGTTTTGGTTTGTTCGAACTTTTCTCTGAAAAAAATTGTTAATGACATCTCATTACTCTAATCCTACCTCAACGTGTGGTGGCGCTGCCAAGATGTACATCACCATGTCTGCAATGTCTTTAGGTTCCACGGCCTGCAAATCACGGGAAGTCATTGAATAAATAGATGATCGAATTAAGGAATAACCCTCCGACTCAGCCTGGTATACATGACATTTGGATACAGATATATGCTACTAGGTAAATGTTATTTGGAGCTATTTGGCTTGCAGAGGGCAATGTTGATATTATCGTAAATCGATTATTTTTTTGCGTATACTGTTAGTATTTATTGGAAGACAGATAATTTTAAATTTGGACAGGTCCATGATTATACTGAAGAGTCGTCATTAATGTGTAAAAAACACGTTTGTCCAAACTATTTGACGAGACTTGCCTTAGGGAGCTTTCAGTTATTATTAGAGATAGGTCGGAGGGTACCAGAGGTGTTTTCATAATGTGCAAAGTGAACCTTTCCCCTCCACTTTGAAAAACATGACACTCTACCCGTATCCGAATAAATAATAATAAATATCAAAATTTGAAAGCTTGGAATACGTGTATGACCTTGATAGAACGCTGAACTTTGTTATATGCATATATAAATATAGAACTGGTCAGCCATCTCGGAGTTGGAACAATGCCCTCATCTTGGCCTAATCTATTTAAGGGAACAAGCACTATTAAATGGAGGGGCAAAAGAGAAAACTGGACTAGTACGCTTACCCATTCCGGACACCTGGTACCACCACTAACTATCATGGTTCAGGATGGTCCTAGTTAAATTTGTAAATCTCAAACGTCCCATGGACCTGGTAATGTATTACCTTGAATGAAAATGATTATTAGATCAGTTTTATGCCATATTGATATCTTCCAGAGAGCAGTAAGGGCCAAAGTCAATTTTTGTCAGATTTTTGCCAACATTTTGATAAAAAAACAGTCGCCAATGTAATGTTGTGTTCATTTGGTTCAAAATTATCAGAAAATTATTAAATTGGTAAAATGTTGCACTGAAATTTTGGTGAAAAAAATACAGCACTCAAAGGGTTAATATATTACATGCAAATCATACAGATACATCACTGGATCGGTCAGAAAACAGTTACATCATAAACGTTCTCGCGTTATACGATGAAAACGAGGCCGTCTTACAATGCCTGACCATTATACTAGTAATTAAGCAATAATGGAGAATCTCTTCATCTCTAAATCGGTAACAATTATCTTTGTACCCTAGTTAGTGCATCTTAACACTAACCCTAGCAGTCAATATGTAGGCATGAGAACGACAGCAATATTTGAATACCAGATAGGGGCAGTTGAAAAGCGGAGAATGGGCTGTGAAAAAGAAATTTATGCTTATCAAATTCCTGATCTTTTCAATTCTCATCTCTTACAGTACTCCGTATCACTACTTTCTCATAAATAACCAATCTGGTTTCCGAAAAGATATTCTTTTGAAACCCATTTTGCTCTTGTACACATTATCGATGACGACAATTTAAACGGTCCTGTCTTACTTTATTTTTCGACGGCTGTCGATGTCGTGAACTATGAGATTTTTTTAAAGAAACTGTTTATCTACAATATGTCCGACGCATTTATTAGCTGGTTTAAATTTTAACTTTGAGATCGTCAGCAAATTGTTAGCTATTAAGAACCTTGCTCAATGCATGAGTTCCACATAGCTCTCTTTTATATTCGTTTTTATTTACACTTTTCATAAATGATTCCCTTTCCGTAGATTCTTCCCATTGACACATTATGTGAGCAGATGATCAGACATAATTATCACATGGCAAGCTAGATGATGTAAATTAGGCTATCAATAACAAGATTTCATCTAAAGAGCGGTGGACCTTCTCTAACCCCACGTATCTAGTGTCAAGGAAAGTGAGTATCTTCTAAGTATAACCTCTTACAAGCTCAATAGTATAAACAAGTGAGTATCTTCTAAGTATAACCTCTTACAAGCTCAATAGTATAAACAAGTGAGTATCTTCTACGTATAACTCCTTACAAGCTCAATAGTATAAATGAGTGTGGTGAATCTTTATTTTGATCGATTCATGATGGAAAACCTAACTTAGATGAGGACAGTGTCTCTGAAAGCGTTTGTCAAGCGTTTTTCAAACAATGTTATGCATTTTTTCCTATTCGATAAAATGTACTCACCTTCTGCTTTGAAACACATCCCTAACTAAATTTACATTTCCATCACTTGTCCGTAGCAAAAACTCTGTGTCACTGACCAAACCAGGTGATATGCACTGTAACATAAAGAAAAACATTACATCATTTGTAAGGAACGTATAGTTTGCACTTAACATTGAACCAATTTATTTGACCATCATTTTGATATGATATGATATGATATGATATGATATGATATGATATGATATGATATGATATGATATGATATGATATGATACGATATGATATGTTATTAAGAGGTTATTTAAGCAATAAAGCACACCCAGCGACGGTATACCACGAGATTTTGACCAGTGCACGACATATATGCACGAGCGATAGCGAGTGCATTTATGAAATGAACTGGTCAAAATCGATTGGTATACCGTCGCTTGGTGTGATTTAATGCTATTATTTCATAACAGTATGTTGAAATTATGGCGTGGAACGTTAAACGGATTTTTGCTCAAGCTGAGAGCTCGCGCGTATGCCAGCCGTGGTATATCGCCAATATACAACGGTTCTTTTCGCGTCTCGACCAATCAGATCGCTGTATTTGCGCCATCAATATACTGGTATGATACAATACCCAATATCGCATGTTCCTGTGTCGTATCAGCATGACCAGCACTAATGACACGAATACTCATACGACGCAAGGAACTGGCGATGTCGGGTAATAAACGATTTATCATACACTTATGCCAAGAATTTTAGAAATGATCTGAAACACCTTAAATTTTGTGGCTCTACTTTATTCCACCATGTGCATGAATATGGAAATATTTGTGTAAATAGGCTCAATTCATAAACTACTCGCAGAAGATATCAATAGCGTGCGCAACAAATCCTCCATATCATAAATGAACCCCGTAAGGAAAGATACCAGGGACTCACTGAAAATAGTCGCACGGGAAGAACTTTTATGGTGCAATATGTTAGTACAATCGTAACCGATTGAAATTTCTGATGCTTTAAATCTGTCCCGATACGGAGCGGAGAGAGGAAGCCATTTTGTTTGTTTAATTTATTTTACTATCAAATTGCAAATGTAGTTCGGGAACACTCCAAAACTGATGACGTTTATTGTGCATATCTCAACCTTTTAACCGTAAAATATCGCGGTTGAAATTTAAGGTACATGTCACCAGGTTGGAGCGATATGAGCATGGGTATATGATAAGATATATCATGATGTGATATGATATGATGTGATTCGATTTGATTTGATTTGATAAGATATGATGTAATATTAAAATAACATTGCAAATGTAACTTCATTTACAGTATCAAAATACTGCTCATAGTTTCTTACTGATGCCCTTATATGCGAGCCCATTTCTCTAAGTTCTCGTCGCAGACCTTCAGTCAAGGCGGTGACAATGTATTTCGTGCCGCAATAGAAGTTAGTATACCCCATCGTTGGCATTCTGTGTCCAGACATACTGTAGAATAGAAACAAAAACATAACAATACTTACACTTGGCATAAACATAAGGAATCGTTCCTTAGTTCTTGAACTTACATAGGCGGAACTGTGAACACACTTCCTGATAAAACAAAATAGCGTAGCCGTTGACAAATGCTACGCACAGGCCTGTAGGCCTTCGCTTACAAAGATTAAAGAATATGAAAAAAGTTACGCAAAAGCTGAATCGAAGAATGTTGGTTTGTTAAATTGTGTTTGGTTATACATGTAGTTTATTGAAAATCAACGTTTGAAAATGCGAAAGAACTGTACACATCTATTGGTTAGATGATTGGCCATTCTCTCGGCCACTTTTCGCTTTATTTATTACAAGGAGGCTGACCTATTGAGATGTATAATGTGTCCATCGTCAACGTTTCTTTTCTCTCATTTGTTTCACTGCCTCTCTGGTGCATATCGACAGAGCTACGACGTTGACCTGAAAAGAAACGCGTTGCAAGAAGAAAACAGTGGGTTTAGATGAATATTTTAAATAAAGGTAAGTCTGTATTTCACCTGATCAGATGATCTCTCAAAAAAGGCCTGATATTTTCTTTCATGACGAAGAAAGAATAATTGCTATTTTGGTGTAGTACATGAAAAACAACAGACCTTGTCACGACTAATTTCCTTCATGAACGTCTTTTCCGCTGAGTCAATGGAGCACGTGATGTGTGAAAGTTCCAACTTAATCACATTTTGATTCATTATGTCCCTTGTGGTCCAAAAACTTTTCTAAAAGTTTGAACCGTTACTTACGTCCAACATAGTTTTCCAGTCATCGTTTCTGCTGTCCAATAGGTTCGCATTGTTAATGCACACATCTACACCTCCATGGTTTCTCTTGATCTCGGCAAACATTGAGAGAATTTCCTCTTCGTTTCTGAGATCACACTTGACCGCATGCAGTGACCCTTTGGCAGACTGTGATTTCAGTTCCTGGGAATGAGTCTGTCAAGTTTGTAATCCAGGGCAATCATTGTCAGCGTTATTCCGTGAGTTCACAGAGGGCGCACCGGAAAGGATGCAGGTGTTTTGAACTGCTGTAGTATGCGCCTTGAAAGTGAAAGACCTTATTGCTCAAACTTTCCTCTAGTTAAGCTTATATTTCAACCCTCTTTTAAAACCATGAATAAAAATCGGCGCGGCGGTCACCGTGTAAATTTTGGTACTAGAGACACAGATTACTTGACATTTACTGATATTAAAATTCAAAATAGCCGCCGTCCCTTTGTTAACTCTATCACAGAGAAACATAGACAGTCTATGTTCGTCTGTGACTCTATGGAGAAAAATAAAATTTTCGATTTTCGAAAAACTAAGACGGTGAAAAGTTTTCTTCCACCAAGAGCGTTGGAATGAACCCCCACAAGAAGTAGATCAGAATAGAATTGATAAAGATTGAGAGCCCGAATATGTCCCCCGAAGCGCGATATACAACATTTGTGGATTTAGCTCTCTGCCAATAGAAGTATTCTAGTCGTTTTCAAATTTAAGGCAGATCACTAATCTTTGATAAATATAAAATCTAAATAATTGTCTAGTCCCAGCAAAGTTTCGGTAGCTTAGACTTAAAACGCTGCCGATTGCACCTAACATCGGCCCTTTCCCTTTGTCAAAAGTTTGGATTGACCGGTAGCATTTATCTTGTTTATTTCTACGTTTTATTTTTATTTCTTTACTGTAATTTTAATCCAGATCCCGTAAAGAGTGAGATTACATGACATGACATGACATGACATGACATGACATGACATGACATGACATGACATAGGAGCCTCAAAATTAACTGCCATGAGTACATACCTGTGTGATGTTACCACATCAAAATGGGTGGATTGGCAGGCCTAATATTTTAGACAACATTCAAACACTGCAAACGGGGGTTCATTCAAACACTGCAAACGGTACGGAAACAGTTTCTTTGTTGTCTTATGTCTGACTCCATCGACCGAAAATCTACCGTGGTGGTTAAATATAAATACTCACTTTGATTTTGTCCACGCTCCTTCCACATCCGTATATTACCATTCCGCGTTCTACCAGAGCGTGTGACATCGCCTTTCCGATACCAACAGAGGCCCCAGTAACTAAAGCCACGCGGTTTATCCAACGTTCCATACTTTAAAGCATCGAAGTGGAAATTTGGTGCACACGTAAAATTGCACAGTTACCTGGCAGTGAATGCAGTGAATGTGTAGTTTCGTTGGTACAAAGAGCGGGACAACACTGCAATACATGTATTAGCGATCCACAATGTGTCTACACTAAAAAAAACAAGGTCAGGCTCTATGTAGGAAATCCTTCAAATTTCGCTCTGAAGAATGTGTCATTGTTTGATATTATATAATCGAGACGGTAAACAAGATGTCGGTATCAGACTGAATATCACCCAGTTTCACATCATAAAAAGGCGATGATTTATCGTCGTTGAAATGGGACTTGTATACGTGTCAGGCATGGACCACTCAGTAAAAGCTCTGAATTTCCGCGAACTTGAAGAAGTGCTGGTGCACGGTGCCATAGGATGCAAAAGTGCAGCACTGTGCACCGTCAACTCATTCCATTGATTTCAATATTAGAATTGCTATTATGGTATTACAGTTTAACCTTTACATTGCCAAACACATACGTGCATTTGCCCATTGGTGTCCATATGTATATCTTGACGTCACGTTCAACGGGTGGTTCGGAAACGTGTGCAGAAAAAAATGGCATGATTTAAATCAGACTTCAAATGAAAGATCAAATTTGTCATAAAACAGAGTAAACCGCAAAAATCAAAAAAGGGTGGCGATGTGATGAATCAGGAAGAGTAGGTCCGGTTCACCACTGAGACGTTCTCATCATCGCTTTTACTCAATACTCATGGATTTTAGTAGTTCTACGTACGAGGTCTGAGAAGCAAGGAACAGATAGGGTTTTTAGACTACTTCTCATCTCTCTCTCTCTCTCTCTCTCTCTCTCTCTCTCTCTCTCTCTCTCCCGAAAAGAATGACATATGTCGTAGTAGTCATTACATCGCACAATACGATACCGTTTTATAGGATGTCACTAAGATGTACTATCAATGCTGTGTTGATTTGTCTTCAACCCCTCTGTAAGGGCCGACTTATGGGCGGGATGAAACTAGGATGGTGTACTTCGAAACTTCTAAACATAAACGGGTATGCAAATTACATTACAAAGTGCTGTCACGTCTACCAAAGAATTCCTCGTGGGTTCAGGGTAAATACTTGGTGTTCAATTTACCGTGTGCCTCCATTCTCTATAGTCTATGGTGCACCTCAAACGTAGAAGTAGACATTCATCATACCAAAGTTACGCATATAAACCAAACGTATATAACTTCATAAGTCGCTCAGGTAAATAGCAAATCTAATAGTTTTATTCGGAGGCTAATAGAGTTTAAAAACATGTAGTTCATATTCTGAAAATTGTCGGCAGTTGTAATGACCCCAGTGAGTGGCCTGCTATATCTGCACACACCGAACAAGATTTTCTTTTTGCCGTTTTCTTTTCTGAGATTCACTCATGTTTTCACAGCAATGCTTCGTACGATGATATCATTGATCTGAAAGAGAACAAAAGTCAATACGATGACATCAGCTTCACAGCAAGTATTTTCACTTTTCATCCACGAACACAAAATCCTCCGTCAGAAATTTACATCATAATCATACTATTAACCACAACTCATAGTGTTAGTGATTAAATCGACTAAATACACTTGCTAATAAAATTATCAGGTCTAGATGATTAAACAGGTATAGATTAAAAGAGGAGCACCAATGTGATGCTACCAGGTATAAAGAATGAGTATTAGTATACAATCTCTCTGCGTCTATCAACTTTTGGAATATATTATATATATATATATATATATATATATATATATATATATATATATATATATATATATATGCACAAGGACTTCATTATTCGAACATTCGGTAAACGTACTTCCATTTTGCCAAGTAGTAGAGTTGTGACCTCCACAAATTTGGTCACTCTACTGACAGAAAATAAATACACGCAAGGACTGATTGAAGGTACCAATCACATGATATGGCATCGGTACACAATGCCTACAATGTGATTTTACTTTATCTCTGACAGATAATATAGTGGATCAGACGCATACAGTACAGTCCACATCTTAATTCTTCCCAGTACTGCCCTCCAGTGGCTGCTATTTTCACAGTGCATGGCACGGTACACTCAGTCAGCGTTCCAAAAGCAAGACATTCACATTGTAAAGTGAGGTGGTGAGCCCAAAGTTTGTAAACCTTACCTCCATATGCGGTGGCGCTGCTAACGTATAAACCACCATGTCGGCAACATCCTTTGGTACCAATGCCTGGAGGTTAAAAATGGTATAATTACAAGTTAGTATCTTTGTTGGCCTTATAAATTTTGGTAAGGAATTAGATTTTGGTAGGGTTTTGTATATAAAATGTCGCAGGAAAAATTCAGTGTATCCTAGAAAACTCCATTTTCATAAATACAACCTCTACTATGTTAGATACAACATTATGGTAAAAAAAGCTGGATTAGGTGTTTTTCAAAACGATATTGAGTTACTAGGTTACCTGCAATGGTTTACGAAATCATTACCTCTTTGGAAGTAAATTTGTTCCTAACAAGTTCTTCATCTCCACTACTGGCACGAAGAGTAATTTCCGTGTCTCTCACAGTGCCTGGCGAAATACTCTGCAACAGGCAAGATTGAAAAGAATGAGAAACTGTTCAAGTTGTCAACGTTACTTTAAATCTGAGTACGCAAGTATTATGAAGTTTTCTTTCTGCTGCTTTCCCACTTGTCGGGTCATAATATACGATTGCACACTGTTACATTCCAGTAGGCTACATGTTAAATACAGGCTTGTTTCAATGACGAGGATTTAGAAAAAACAAATATATGCTGGGAAAACCACTCTATGCTCCCTCAAACTCTCCGCTGTCCACTTATCATTGCTGGCAGTGCAAATGTTATGGTATGTGACTTAAATAAACAAATTCTTCTCTTTACGAAGATAATTTTAAGGAAAACCGAATGTGCCATAAATACCACATTCCACAAACAAGTGACCTACCGTTACCCTTATGTGGGATCCAAGTTCCCGTAATTCTCGTCTCAGACCTTCGGTCAGAGCTGTAACCATGCATTTGGTGGCCGCGTAGAAGTTGGCCATTGGATCTGTTGAAGGGGACCGACCGTACGTACTGAAGTGTAAATGAAAAAAGTCACAGTGCATCACAAATGTTCTGCAATCTGAGCAGACTGTATTGTATCGCTGCAAACGTTTACTTGCATAAGCAAATCATGGTACCATGTCCCTGTGCCCAGCTTGAGTGAAATCGGTTCAGATACGTTACAGTAATTGCTCTAGGCGTGGAAAAAATCATAACAACAGGGCTGCCGTGCAACCATATTGATCCAAACACCTTTAATGTGCATGTTGACAACGCAACAGCCATTTTGATATCCCGATGGTTGCATGAAACACTTGCTTGACTATTTTAAGCTGGGCATATACCTATTGATATGTATGATGTGTCCATCATCAATATGTCTTTCCATCATCTGTTTTACCGCCTCTCTGGTACAAATTGACAGTGCCAAGACATTTACCTGCCGGGAAAACATTCATTGTGTTCAATGAATATCACAGAATTTTAGAAATCATCGTCGGATTTGTCATAGCATATATCACGGAACAAATAAACAGATGCAACGACCTGCCGTGACCTTGTGTCCTATTACAGAGATAGTATAATTAAAACGGATATCCTGCATCCTAAAACAAATCCAAGATTCGCGTATACTCAAAGATCAGAGTCAACGAAAGAATGAGATTTAGGATCTGCACAATGTCAGATATTCTACTCCAAAAATATTTATTGCAAATGAACCATGCATATAATAGAGTCAAGTAAAATTAGCCTTGCTCAAGTCGGCAATTCTGAGAGAGAGAGAGAGAGAGAGAGAGAGAGAGAGAGAGAGAGAGAGAGAGAGAGAGAGAGAGAGAGAGAGAGAGAGAGAGTGCATTTCACAGGTACTCTTCTTTTTACAGTATTTAGAAGAAAGTATTTTATAAGAATTGTAAGTGTATAAACAGTCACTGCCTTACATCAAGTATATTCTTCCAGTGATTTGTGTCCCCATTCAGTAATGTCTCACGGAAGTTCAACCCGGCATTGTTAATGCACACGTCTACACCTCCATGGTTTCTCTTGATCTCAGCAAACATTGAGAGAATTTCCTCTTCGTTTCTGAGATCACACTTGACCGCACGCAGTGACCCTTTGGCAGACTGTGATTCAAGTTCTTCGGAATGACTCTGTTGAAGAAGTACAACGTCATTTCGATGGCATTTTACATAAGCTTACATATTGTCCCTGAAGAAAATACAATTAATATTCTATCACAAGGCCGAAGAAAAACAAAGCATCGCACCGGTCAAGGCTCCTTTCCAAAAACGAGGCGACACTTTTTCTTAATTCTGTTTAGTTTGGGTCAGTCAAACAAATATTTAAAATTTTGATTTTAAGGTTCCAAGACAATAAATTGACCTTTTAAAGCTAACAATTCTCTAGTGGTTGATAAGCTCAGAACCCCCGTAAATTATATATTTTCTGAAAGCCTAGATATAGAGCAACATTTTGGGTACCATAGTGTTACCATTTTTACATAACTATCACGTGACAGATAATTTGCATAACCTTTCAAAAATCGGTTTTCCCTATGTTTTGTTTCAATGCTTTGAGATATATAGCTGAAATTTGTATGAAGGGAGCTGTTCCAAGGCAAGGATCTTCCGAAGCGTGTCTCAGAATTTTTTTAAAGTTTCTTAAACAATTTTTACGCCAGAAAAACTTCCAGAGGGGTGAATTTAACCCTAGTTGATTTCTTTAAAATTGTGCTGAAATAAAAACTAAGCAAGATATACAATATCTGGGACACTCTTTTGAAGAGCGTTGTAACAGCTTGCATTCCAGCAAGTTTTAGTCAGATATTTTGACGTATTGAGACAAAATATAGGGAAAACCGATTTTAGAAAGGTTATGCAAATTACCTGTCAGGTGATACTTATGTAAACAATGGTGACACTGTGGTTACCAAAATATTTCCCTATATCTAGGCTTTCAGAAAATGCATAATTTAGGGGGTTCTGAGCTTATTAACCACCAGAGAATTGTTAGATTAAAGAAGTCAATTTCTTGTCTTGAAACCTTAATCTGTTGTACTTAATTATGGTTATTTGAATGCTAGGTGAAGAGGTGGTTCGTATAAAGAACGCCATCTTGCGACTTTAATACTTCACCTCTTCATCGCCGGTCTCTGCTCCGACTTGAATCGATCATTGCGTGTTTTATTGCGTCCTATGGCATGTATAATAAATGTGGGTAAAGGTGTGTTAAGATATCTCATCAGCCAATTCGCTGACAGAAATTTGGCCTTTACCTTTCTGTGGTCCGAGGCGCACAATTTAATGAACCATGCCTAAATTATTATAGCGCCCTCGAGCACCGAATGTTCAATCAACTGCGCACGACACTCGTGGAAATTAATAAAGAAGAAGAAACGGTAAATTTAAGTACCTCTAGCTAATCTAGAGATTGCTTGTTATTTTGTAGGATACCATCAAAATAGACATGTACCTACCAAGCAGCATTTTGGTCCTTTTGGGTGAACAATTTGATGTCATAAAGGGGATTTTTGAACATCGAAATTTGTTGAAGGTCAAATGTGTACAAGAAATATTTACCTCTGTAGTACAGCTTCAAAGTAGGATTCTAAGAAAATGGCTACCAGTATGGTATAAAAGCTACAACATATTCTGTGTGTACTTTAGAAGAAAACGTGTGATGAACATGCAATTGTTCACAGCATGGCTGAAAGACCTGAATCTTCATCGTCATGCAATGTCAGTTATATAGTACGTTTCAACTAAGTTCCAAAAGATTCGACGCCATTCATTCGAATTTGACTTGTTGAAAAAGATCAGCCGAACTATACAGCGCGTGTGTGCTGCTAAGATATAGAAACCGGAGCTTAAAGTATATTGAGTTCAATAAATGGAACAAGTTTCGCAATTCGTAGTTTTATTAAATATTATTGACACCAAGACTAACCAAAATGAGTAGAACAAGCAAAACAATGAATAAAATGTACAACACGATTGGAACTTATTTGGGATAATTGGATCTTTCAAATTTATCAAAAGTGTTAGGTGCCCTATAGCTGAATGTTGCAGTATACAAATTACTCATAAAACCAAGCGTGCAACTTAAAAAGAAAGGTGGATGAGGTTACGTTTGCAGATTAGATCGACACTACTTCACCATTCCAAATTAGTTCCAATCGTGTTGTAGTGGAATAAAAAGAAAAACTAAAACGAACGTTGGGAGCAAATGTAACAGCAATTGCAAAATGACATTAAAAATCCGTGATAAATTGAAATTACGAAATTAAAAAACTTGTAACAAAGTAAAAAGCTTTACATTTGCCAGGATCGTGTGTCTGTGTAACGCACGAAGGTTGACCGAAGGAAATGATGTATTAGCATACTCAATCACATGTAATAACACACTCAATTCACGGTTTCATACCAACGATGGTATGAACGACATTGACGTAGAGCTGTCACCAAGTCTAGACCAATGTGCATCGGCTCGGTTTTAGCTGATTGACTGTTTTGCAATGACTTATTAATGCCGATGATATTCAGCCAACCAATAATAAAAGACCTTCCGAGACAAAGCAAATCATTCTCGAGAACTATTTCAATGGATATAATAAACGTATCTGGTTTATTGCCAACAACACATACGCGTAAACCAATGTTCAAGTGATCGCCTTACAACGCTCCAGACGAGAATTACATCGAAAAGAAGTAGATAAACAGATATGTTTGTATTTCTTGTGTGGAAGTACAATCTAAGAAAGTCTGAAAAGTTAAACATTGGAACGTAGCCAAGTGAATGCTTTCGAAAATTCCTCGTTATAATTCCTGGTCCTTTTGCTACCTTTAATGAGATACCGTTTCTGTCGATTGACAAACAGATTGCGATTAGCGATATATGTGTTGGTAAATCAAACCACTAGGCTTTTTCCTTTATTTCCGGCAGAATGCGCCTAGGAACAAATATTTGGACTCTCAGACTTTTACAATACTTTGTCGATAAGTTGCTTGTGTGTGGACTCAATTTGCAGCTAATGGAGTAGGCTAAATACAGCTTTCGCCGTCTTATTTAGGGGAATAATAGATACTTTAATTTTTTCCAAAAGAGTTAACATTCGGTATAGCGACGGTTTTGGATGTTAGTCATCGATGACTTCTGGATAATTTGTTAATAAATTGTCCGCGGGGATCCTAGATTTTTATTCAATAATGAGGAAGAGAATGTTTACAGGGTTCCTTGAGTTAGGTTCGTGCAAAAATTTGAAAACTTGAAGATTCGAGGCGCGTAATACCTAACCTAATAAGTAGTTTTAACTTCACCGTATCGTACATTCATACATATCTACTAATTTTTGTGAGGCGATTGCTATCAAACACTTCATTGTTCCATCTTAGATACTCCATAATCTCCCATCAGTAAGCTGATCATGCGATTGAATGACTCATGCGTTTGAACTACGGTACAATATTTCTGGGAACATAAGTCTCAGAGGATAAGAAGTTTACTCAGCTCTTCTGTTCCGTGGTTCTGACCAGGATATCGTTTATCTGAAAATGAAATAGAGACATTTATGGCAGATAACTATAAACTTACGACTGATTCAGTGTGAAAGGTTTTTCCTTTGACTTTTAACCAAACACAAGGGTACTTTCAAAACGTCATATCTACTTGGTCTTTCTTTCCTTTTTTCTTCATGTATATGCAATGACTGCGAGATGTACAGGCTACACCCACAGTTGGTAAGATGTTTATAACAAGGAAGATTAAGCCTTCCATAATGTTATACGATTACATTAGTTTTTTTCATACCTCCACATGTGGTGGAGCTGCTAAAGCATACACCACCATATCGGCTACATCTCTGAGTTCCAATGCCTGGAGTTGGAAAAATTGAAATGGCGACATAATGCATTTTTAGTCGTATGTACAATCCATTACCTGATAAAAAAATGATTTAGAGGTGTCCGGAAGATTCATGGTATCGAATAACGGGTCACCTTTTATGAATTTTTGCCTCTATTGAAAGATTGGGGTAGACACAGTGGATAGAGGGACTGTGGGGTAGAATATGCCTAACGGGACAGGTATTCGGTCGGACTCTCAAACTTAAACAATACCTTTTTGGTCTACCACTTAATTGTTGGGACTCATTTTGAAACTTAGGGAGTCAAAAAAGTTTTCCCTGGCTTATTTTTGTGAAAATTGACAATTTATGTTTTGTTCATCGAGTTTACACATGCATTGATGGCGGCCATTTTGAATTTCAAGTGTCAGGAAATATGTAATTTGTTCCTCTGGTACCAAATTTTGCGTTGGGGCAAAAGTCTAAGTTTTTCAATTTCGAAGCGCATACTTCCTTAAGGTTCCAAGACAAGAAATTGACCTTTGTAAGCTAACAATTCTCTAGTGGTCAGTAAGCTCAGAACCCCCGTAAATTATATATTTTCCGAAAGCCTAGATGAAAGGGAACATTTTGTTTACCATAGTGTCACCATTGTCACGTGACAGGTAATTTGCATATCCTATGATTTGTTTCAATGCTTTGAGATATGTGGATGAAATTTGTGTGAGTGCAAGCTATCCTAAGGATCTTCCAAAGTATGTCTCAGAATTTTTTTAAACCTTGTTAAACAATTTTTATGCCAGAAAAAACTTCCAGAGCGGTGAATTTAACCCTAGTTGATTTCTTTAAAATTGTGCTCCAAAGATACAAAGCAAGATATAAACAATCTGAGACACACTTTGGAAGAGCATTTTGGTAGCTTGCATTCCAGCAATTTCGAGTTAGATATTTTGAAGCACTGAGACAAAACATAGGAAAACCGATTTTTGAAAGGTTATGCAAACAATGTATGTAAACAATGGTGACACTGTGGTTACCAAAATGTTCCCCTATATATAGGCTTTCAGAAAATGTATAATTTACGGGGGTTCTGAGCTTATTAAGCACCAGAGAATTTGTTAGATTAAAATGGTCAGTTTTTTGTCTTGGAACCTTAACTCTGCAACAGCAAGTTCGAGCGAGACGTACCCGTCCGAAGTCACCAGTGTTTTACTTTTTCGTGTTAGTACCCATTTCATAATGAGTATCAAGTAACGTCTCGTTGTTTTCCAATTTTACCCTCGGGTCTCCATGCCGGAATATATCTCATTGGAATGTATTGACCATCGCACAATGATTAATCGCAACCACTTGAGTTTTAGTAGGGTTAGGGATTTCGGGAAAGTAATGCGATGACAGTCACTTGCCTTTTCAGAAGCGTTGAGGTTCCTCACAAGTTCTTCATTTCCCCCACTCGATCGAATAACCAACTCCGTGTCACGCACGTAGGCTGGCGAAATGCGCTGCACCGTAAAATATAAACGGAAATGGAAAGTGTTCATGATGTTCTGGGTTGGGTACAGCAACCTTTCATGTTTAAAACGTTAA
The DNA here is from genome assembly GCF_041260155.1 of Ptychodera flava. Classification (NCBI taxonomy): domain Eukaryota; kingdom Metazoa; phylum Hemichordata; class Enteropneusta; family Ptychoderidae; genus Ptychodera; species Ptychodera flava. The sequence continues at coordinate 21,284,839 of NC_091939.1, read as the reverse complement.
ACTTATACATTTAAATCACTGATCTTCAGAATTAAAAATTAGAGAGGAGTTTGTCTATATATTTTGTCTCCATCTGAAAAGAAAGGACCAACAATTACACATAAAAATGCTGGCTTTCTTTGAAGACGGTTTTATTGTATGTAATTTTTATCAATGTTCAGCCGTTTTCGTGGACAACATAAAACGGGGATCAGTTAGATATGGCCTATCGTTCGCTTGTCAGGAAACTTATAACAGCAATTTTGAACTGCCAAGTCACTGACAATATTGTCTAAAACTCCATGGCTATTCTTATTTGACAAAAAAAAATGAACATATGATTGATTACATAAAACAATTAAAATTTGATGTGACTCACAGTAACCCTGATGTGAGATCCCAGTTCTCGCAACTCTTGTCTCAGACATTCACCCAGGGCGGTTACCATGCATTTCGTACCGGCGTAGAAATGAGTCCTAGCATACGGTGTAATTCTATAGCCGGACAGGCTGAGAAACAGAAAGAATTTTACAATACATTCATGATAACGCTACCTTTGCCTAACACTTTTGCGTTATCTGTAATGACATTCAAATGAGACTGAATTTAGGAAAGAAAAAATGTATTTAGAGGCAATGTGTACCAACTTTTAGTGTGGATGAAATCTATTCACAAAGAGCTCTCATCCACATTTTTCAATTCAATTCAAATCTAAATGAAATTGCCAAAAGTTTAAGATGTAACAAACTCTCATAGCTGCATATTTCCATCGGTGATTGTTTCTTTGCATTGATATTTTGATTTTTTCTTGTGGCAACCAAGGCGTTGCAGCAGTTTAATTTTGCATCAGCATTTTCACATCGCGAGTATTGCCATATTTTTAATTAGTCCCCGCGGACGAAGTCCGACGGGGACTTATAGATTGGGTCCCGTCCGTGTGTCCGTCCGTCCGTCCGTCCGTCCGTCCGTCCGTCATCAACAGTTTCTCAGACACTGCTAAACTGATTTTGTTCAAACTTGGCACAAAGGCATAGGACTATGACCTACAGATGCACGTCGATTTATTTTGTGATACGATCCAATATGGGCGCGAGGCGGCCATTTTATTGCGATTTTTCATGTCTTTGGACCATAACTCAGACATCCTTGAGTACATTCTGCTCAAACTTGGCACAAAGGCATAAAATTATGGCTTTCATATCCATGTCAAACAATTTCGCGATATCTTTCAATATGGGCGCGTGGCGGCCATTTTGTTGCGATTTTTTCATGTCTTTGGACCATAACTCAGACATCCTTGAACAGATTCTGTTCAAACTTGCCACAAAGGTATAACACTATGGCCTACATATGCATGTCAAATTATTTTGTGATACAATCCAATATGGCCACGAGGCAGCCATTTTGTTTGCGATTTTTCGTGTCTTTGAACCATAACTCAAAGATCCTTGAACCGATTCTGTTCAAACTTGACACAAAGGCATAACACTATGTCCTACATATGCATGTCGAATTATATTTCGATACGATCCAATATGGGCATGAGGCGGCCATTTTGTTGCGATTTTTCATGTCTTTGAACCATAACTCAGACATCCTTGAACCGATTCTGTTCAAATTTGGCACAAAAGCAAAACATTATGCCCTTCATATGAACACCAATTTATTTCGTGATATGATCCAATGTGGCTGACAGGCGGCCATTTTTTTTGCGATTTTTTCATGTCTTCGAACCATACCCTAACTCAAACATCCTTGAACCGATTTGGTTCAAACTTGGCACAAAGGCAAAGCACTATAGCATACATATGCATGTATCAATTACACTTGCGATAGGATCTAAAATGGCTGCAGAACTGCCATTTTGTTGGAATTTTGCATGTCTTTTTTCATGTCTTTGAGGCTTAATCATATGCAAATATTCTTTAACCAATGTTGTTGAGACTTGGTACAAAGATAAAGTACTATGGCATACATATGCATGTCTACTAATTTTGTGCTATGATCCATATGGTCAATAGACAGCCATTTGATTTAAATTTTGGTGTGATTTTTTATGTCTTTGAAACATAAACATAGGTCACTGTCCCCCGATGGACTGCTTTGTTCAAACGTGATACGAAGATAAAATACTATGGCTGCATTCTTGTGCACATTAATTTGTTTCATTATATGATCCGAAATGGCTGATTACAACAACATACCCGATCCCATACCATTTCGACAATTCCACCAAACCATGTGTATAGTATGTGCCATCATGACACTGAAGGCAGTAAGGGCATCGTTATGTGTGATGTAATCAAAAGTTCCTTGAGTGGTCATTACCGGCAGAGATGAGTCATTTATTGAACGTTCCTCAGATTACTTTAGCATGCAAGTCACAGGCCTGATGCACCCGTTGCATCAATGTCATTCCACAGCTACCTAGACCACAGCTACCTAGATACCAAAGATTATAACAAAATGGACAAGCGGGGACTGTGTCATCAACGATGACTTGTCTGTTGTTAACTTCAATTCAGATAATTCTCCGCTATTTCGACAGGTACCATAATTCCAATGCCTAGTCGAGCCGGTCTTTGCCTAGCTGAGTGTTGTTATTGTCAGACCAAGGATTTGTAGCCTCGGGCACCTACCTATTGATATGAATTATGTGTCCATCATCAACGTTTCTTTCCATCATCTGTTTTACCGCCTCTCTAGTGCATATTGACAGAGCCAAGACATTTACCTGTCGGGAACGAATATAACAATACTTAAGCTTGAACCCGAGCTTGAGCTTGAAACCCTGAAATCTCACCTGAACGCTTATCGTTGACAATTATAATGCGCAGTTGCTTTTGGAAAGTGAAATTTGAGGGTTGTCAGACCTCATGCATCAACTCCTTGGTGGGTACTATGTGCAACTCTTTCAAAAAAAAGATGGGTACTATCATTTTCAAAGTGAATGGAATGCTGGAGCTGGTACATAGAAACGCTCCTTGTTGCAATACGTCACTCTTTAACATGTCATATGACAATTTGTGAATTCAAAAAAGTGCCGCAAAATAATCCACAGAATACTTTAATTTTAATCAAGAAACGTTTTGACGAGCCAGAAGGCAAGTAGCGTCGCACAATTGTGAGATGCGACCAGTTTAGAACCGATGGGATGCGGTGATGCTCAAATCGGATATCACGGGAACTTTTGTTGATTATGCGAAGAGATGCGTACACATCTTTCTCTAAAGCCAAAAAATGTCAAACCTGCTTTCCACAAATGTTTCCATATATGAGCAAAGTCCTTTCGAACATGGGAAATGCAAGCCAACACGTTATAGGGAAACGCACGTGTTGTCTTCATAAAGGAGAGGGATGTGCTTTCTGCCCTTCTGTCTGTCTGTCACTGTCTCTCAGTATGCATGTCTGTCTGTCACTGTCTCTCAGTATGCATGTCTGTCTGTCTGTCTGTCTGTCTCTCTCTCTCTCTCTCTCTCTCTCTCTCTCTCTCTCTCTCTCTCTCTCTCTCTCTCTCTCTCTCTCTCATATACACACGCTATTTTACGTGTAGTACAACTATCTACACATAACATCCAAATGGAGCGGGAAATTCGCCATGACTTTAAGGATATGTACTTCAATATTCAGTGTCCGGTAAATCACAGAAACGTAGACTATCACGTGCATTGTTCACCCCTCTCCCCGTTCGCATAGCATTTTACTAAAGGAAACGCACGATAATGATCTAAAACTCACATCAAGAACATTTCTCCAGTGATTGGTGTCACCGTTCAGTAGCGTTCCGTGGAAGTTGATGCCAGCATTGTTAATGCACACGTCGACACCTCCATGGTTTCTCTTGATCTCTTCAAACATTAAGAGAATTTCCTCTTCGTTTCTGAGATCACACTTGACCGCATGCAGTGACCCTTTGGCAGACTTGGATTTCAGTTCGTCCGAATGACTCTGTCAAGTACATATCCCGATATAGCAGTTGGCACAGAAATTTAAACCGATGCATGTATAGTCATATAAGTCAAATCATAGGTAGACAATGACTCACCCTTTCCCGATTTTATCGCCAGTGAGTTCAAAATAACTATATGCTGCGAAGACTTCAGTGTGGCAACAGAATGTCCACACGTATTGATTAGTTGCGACATTTTTATCGTCTCGAACTTTGCGAATAAAGTCCTTCACTCTGCAAGACCGTGGCACACCTTGAAAGCCAAGGCTGTGTTAACAAACATCTGCGGAGGGAGGGCGGGAGTATTCAAAAGGCAGTTTGAGCAATTGAGGGTATTCGGAGTGGGGACGACGCGAAAATAACACGATTGGAACTAATTTGGTATAATTGAATCTTCATATTTCAAATTTCTCAAAAATGTTAGGTGCCATATAGTTGAATGTTGCAATATTAGAAATTACTCATAAAAACAAGTGTGTAACTTAAAAAGAAAAGTAGATGAGCTTATATTTGCAGATTAAACAAACACCACTTCACCATTCAATTAATCCAAATTAGTTGCAATCGTTTTAAAATATTCTGTGTTTGATAGTGGGACTTGAAAAGACATAATGAAGACGATTGAAAGTATAATAATCGACCAATATTGAACAAAATGTCGCATAAAAATAAAGGTCGTAACCCGAAGTTCGACTTCTCAGTTGACCAGCCCACATTAAACCCGGACCAGGTTGGCCAAAAAAGTAGACCGTCAATAGTCATTTGTGCTATTTGCGTCACTGCAGTAACAATGGAAACGGCTAAGTCAAGGACCTACCTCTTGCCATTGGCTCTCACGGTCATGCCTTTGGCATTCCCGACTATCGCCTACGGCGCTACCCTTGTGACCCCGACTCCCATCCCGACTCCCACCCACCATACGCGCGAGAGAAAAGGCACAAGGGCCTTTCGACAGTCTACAAAAAAGGAAAAGGGAATAATATCGTACAACAGTGTTGCCGTTTTGTATAGTAATTACCATGCCTGTATAGATAGTATAGTATGTGCACGTATTCATCATGTACAGGTGAGGGAATGTCACCTAGTTTTTTTCATTTTCTTGTGATAATTGTTTTGCTTTCTTTAACAAGAGAAAGGTGAAACGTTTTTTGTCATGTGTTACGTTTGAATTAGCTTGTATTGAAGCATTTTAAAGAAACGATATATATACTTTCTAGTCTTCAAGGCCCTGAACTAAAGGATGGCAACCTCTCTGCCCACGATCTAGCTGTATTTATGCCATTTATGTGTTTATTTATTATTCATTTAAGACACACATAGGCCTACATCGAAAAGGAAAACAAACAGTGATAAAAGAACATGTATACAACGAGGATTAAAAATTTATCTATACATTACATTTCTAAAATGAATCCAAAGGGATAAAAACAGCAACGAGTCAGAATCCATAAAACTGCGAATTGAACATTCTCACTTTCCATCA